>NC_054471.1:79069747-79376286 GCF_017639515.1 Carcharodon carcharias
CCCCCTCAAATACTGGAGGTCATCCAAAACTCTGCTGCCCCTGTCCTAACTCAATATCAGACATCATTCATCTTATCATGCCTGTCCTCCCTGACCAACTTAAATAAAAGCAAAATACCATGGATGCTGGAAATCTGAAAGGAAAACAGAAAATGCTGGAAAAGCTCAGCAGGTCTGACAGCATCTGCGGAGAGAGAAACAAAGTTAACATTTTGAATCTTCATGACTCTTCTTCAGAGCTCTCCATCCCTAATTGCCCTTGAGAAGGTGGTGGTGAGCTGCCTACTTGAACCGCTGCAGTCCATGTGGTGTGGGTACACACACAGTGCTACTAGGGAGGGAGTTCCAGGATTTTGACCCAGCGAAGTGAAGGAATGGTAACATATTTCCAAGTTAGGATGGTGAGCGGCTTAGAGGGGAACTTACGGGTGGTGGTGTTCCCATGCATCTGCTGCCCTTGTACTTCTAGATGGTTTGTGGATTTGGAAGGTACCGTCTAAGGAGCCTTGGTGAGTTTCTGGAGAGCATTTTGTAGATGGTACACATTACTGCCACTGTTTGTCAGTGGTGAAGGGAACGAATGTTTGTGGAAGGGGTGCCAATCAAGCGAGCTGCTTCATCCTGGATGGTGTCAAGCTTTTCGAGTGTTGTGGGAGCTGCACTCATCCAGGCAAGCGGGGAGAATTCCATCACACTCCTGATTTGTGTCTTGTACATGGTGGACAGGCTTTGGGGAGTCAGGAGGTGAGTTACCCATCACAGGATTCCTAGCCTCTGACCTGCTCTTGCAGCCACAGTATTTATATGACTAAAGATAAAAACAAAAAAACTGCGGATGCTGGAAATCCAAAACAAAAGCAGAATTACCTGGAAAAACTCAGCAGGTCTGGCAGCATCGGCGGTTCTGTCGAAGGGTCATGAGGACTCGAAACGTCAACTCTTTTCTTCTCCGCCGATGCTGCCAGACCTGCTGAGTTTTTCCAGGTAATTCTGTTTTTGTTTTTTATTTATATGACTAGTCCAGTTGAGTTTCTGGTCAATGGTAATCCCCAGGATGTTGATAGTTTTGGTTTCAATGATGGTAATGCCATTGGATATCAAGGGGCAATGGTTATATTCTCTCTTGTTGGAGATGGTCATTTCCTGGCACTTGTGTGGCATGAATATTATTCGCCACTTGTCAGCCCAAGCCTGGATTTGTCCAATTCTTGTTGCATTTGTACATGGACTGCGTCAGTATCTGAGAAGTAACGAACGGTGCTGAACATTGTGCAATCATCAGCAAACATCCCCACTTATGACCTAATGGTAGAAGGAAGGTCATTGATGAAGCAGCTGAAGCTGGTTGGGACTAGGACACTACCCTGAGGACATTACCCTGAGTAGCTTTTGCAGTGATGCTCTGGAACTGAGATGATTGACCTACAACAACCACAATCATCTTCCTTTGTGCTAGGTTTGACTCCAACCAGCGGAGCATTTCCCCCTGATTCCCATTCCAGTTTTGCTAGGGCACCTTGATGCCACACTCAGTCAAATGCTGTCTTGATGTCAAAGGCAGTCACTCTCACTAACTCAAAACACCAGGTTATGACTAGCTTGAATTTTGAAAAGCTGGCAATAGAGAAGGCAATATTTTAAGGATAGTTATTAAAAAAAAACTTGCAAGGTTATAACTAATGGCAAGGTGGATCCAGCCTCGAGAGTGTGCATTGTTTGCTATGTGGGAACTCCAGGAGGCTTCCTGTGCCCTGGATAACCATTTGTGCAGGAAGTATCTCAGTTACAACATTTTGAGCTCCGGGTTTCAGAACTTGAGCAGCAACTGGTGCCACTGCAGTACATCCATGAGGTTGAGAGCTTCACGGATAGCATATTTATAAATGTGGTGGCCTCATAGCTTAAGTATATGCTTGGACAGAAAGAATGGGTGACCACCAGACAGTCAAGTAGAAACAAGCAGGTAGTGCAGGATTCCCCTGAATGCATCCCACTCTCCAACCAGTATTCAGTTCTGGTGAGAGTGATGGTTCAGCTTGGGGGAGCAGCCAGAGCCAATTGCATGCAAGTGGCTCAGCTTTACAGAGGGTACAAGAAAGACTGGACAAGCAATAAGTAAATCAATATTTAGGGGAATAGGCATGGGGCTTCTGCAGCCACAGATATGAATCAAGGATGATATGTTGCCTCCCTGGTGCCAGAGTCAAGAATGTCATTGGATGGCTGCAGAGCATCTTGGTGGTGGTGGTGGTGGGGGGAGGGGGAGGTGGGGTGGGGGGGGGAGGTGGCAAATGATGGTGAATGCAGTCATAGTACACATTGGTATGGATGATAGAGGGATATGGTCCTGCAGTCCGAATTTAGGGAGCTAGGTAGGAAATTATCAAACAGCACCTCCAAAGTAGTAATCTCCACATTACTCCCAGTGCCACGCACAAGTCAATATAAAAATAGGAGGATGAAGCAGGTGAATGTGTGACTGGAAAGAAGGGAGAGCTTTAGATTCTTGGACACAGGGACTGGCTCTGGGGAGATGGGGCCTGTATAGGCTGGATAGGTTGCACCTAAATAGAGCTGGGACTGTGTTCCTTGCAGGGTAATTTGCTGGTGCTATTGGGAGGGTTTAAATTAACTTGGCAGGGGTGTGGGAACCAGGAGGAATTATCAGAGAGGAATACCAAGATGCACAGAACACTAGGAGAGATAGATAGCTCTAGAATAGGGAATAGTAAGTTATTTGGTGGGGTGAGAGACAGGGAGAAAGCAACAAAGTCTAAAACAGGGTTAATGTGTATGTATGGGAATGCATGGGGTGCGGTTAATAAGATTGGCAAATTACAGGTGCAGATTGTCATGTGGAAATATGATGTTACGGCTATAACAGAGGCCTGGCTCAAGGAAGTTCAGGGCTTGGTGTTTAGGAAAAATAGGAAAGGAATAAAGGGGGGAGGGCTGGTAGTATTGAGTGAGGAGAGCATTGCAGTGCTGGAGAAAGAAGATATCCCAAAGGGTCTTGGAGAGAATCTATTTGAATAGAGCTAAGGAACAACAATGATGCAATTACATTGCTTGGTGCTCCCTTAACCACCAACTAGCACAAAAGATGTAGAGGAACAAATTTTCACAGAGGGGTGCAAGAATTGTAGAGTGGTTATAATGGGGGATTTTAATAATCACAATATAGACTGGGATAGTAGTAGTGTAAGGGGCTGAGAGGGGAAAGAGTTCCCAGTGTGTGTTCAGGAAAATTTTCTACAGCAGCATGTTTCCAGTCCAATGAGAAGGGAGGCACTGCTGGGCCTGGTTCTTGGGATTGAGGTAGACGAAGTGGATCAAGTGTCAGGAGAACATTTAGGGACAGTGATCATTGTATTATAAGATTTAGGTTGGCTTTGGAAAAGGACAAAGAACAACCTAGAATAAGAATAATTAACTGGGGGAAAGCCAATTTCAATCAGATAGCAATGGGTCTGGGCCGATTAAATTGGAATCATAACTTGGCAGGAGAAACAGTAGCTGAACAATGGGCTAACTTCAAAGAAGTGATAGTTCAGGTACAGTCAAGGTGTATTCCCTTGAAGAGGAAAGGTAGGGCAAATAAATCCATGGCTCCCTGGATGATGAAAGAGATAGAGAATAAGGTGAAGAAGAAAAAGTGTGTTTATGATAGATGTCAGGCGGATAATACATGGAGAACCAGGCTGAATATAGAAGGTTCAGAGGGGAAGTGAAAAGGCAAATAAGAGAAGCAAAGAGGGTATGTGAAAAGAGACTGACAACTAACATTACAGAGAATTCCAAATACTTCTATAGACATTTAAATAGTAAAAAGGTTGTAAAAGGAGAAGTAGGGCTGATTAGGGACCACAAAGGGGATCTACACATGGAGGCAGAGGGCATGGCTGAGGTATTAAATGAATACTTTGCATCTGGCTTTACCAAGGAAGGAGATGCTGCCAAGGCCAAGGTGAAAGAGAAGGTAATTAAGACACCAAATGGATTTAAAATTGTTAAGGAGGAGGTATTAGATAGGCTATCTGCACTTAAAAGTTGAAAAAGCACCTGGGCCTGATGAGATGCATCCAAGGATACTGAGGGAAGTGAGAGTGGAAATTGCAGAGGAGCTGACAATAATTTTCCAGTCTTCCTTAGACTCAGGGCTGGTGCCAGAGGACTGGAGAATTGCAATTGTTAGGCCCTTGTTCAAAAAAGGGCACAAAGATAAGCCTGGCAACTACAGTCAGTTTAGCTCTGGTGGTGAGGAAACTTCTATAAACAATGATTCAGTTAAAATTAATAATCATGGAGACAAATTAGGGTTAATTAAGGAAAGTCAACACAGACTTACTGAGGGAAAATAACGTTTAACTAAATTGCTAGTGTGTTTCGAAGAGGTAACAGAGAGTATTGATGAGGGCAATGCTGTTGATGTGGTGTACACAGACTTCCAAAAGAAGCATTTGATATAATGTCAAACAGCAGACTTGTGAGCAAAATTATAGCTCATTAAATAAAAGAGACAGTAGCAACATGGATATGTAATTGGCTGAGTGACAGGAAATCATAAGGCCTTAAGACGTACGAGCAGAAGTAGGCCATTTGACGCATCAAGTCTGCTCCACCATTCAATGAGATGATGGCTGATTTGACAATCCTCAATTCCACATTCCTGCCTTTTCCTCATTACCCTTGATTCTCTTACTGTTTAAAAATATGTCTACCTCAGCCTTGAATATAAGTAATGACCCAGCCTCAATAGCCCTCTGCAGTAAAGATTCAAAAAAGGGACAAAGATAAGCCCGGCAACTACAAGCCAGTCAGTTTAACTCTGGTGGTGAGGAAACTTCTAAACAATGATTCAGTTAAAATTAGTAATCACATAGACAAATCAGGGTTAATTAAGGAAAGCCAACGCAGATTTGTTGAGGGAAAATAGCGGCACAGATTCACTATCTTCTGAGAGAAGAAATTCCTCCTCATCTCTGTCTTAAATGGGTGACCCCTTACTCTGAAATTATGCCCTCTGGTCCCAGACTCTCCCACAAGGGGAAACCACATCTCAGCATCTACCCTGTCAAGCCTCCTAAAAATCTTACATGTTTCAATTAGGTCGCCTCTCATTCTTCTAAACTCCAATGGGTACAGGCCCAACCTCCTTAACCTCTCTGCATAAGAATATCCCTCCATATCTGGAATCAACCGAGTGAACCTTCTCTGGACGGTCTCCAATGCCAATATATCTTTCCTTAGATAGGGGGACCAAAATTGTTCACAGTATCTTAGATGTGGTCTAACTAATGCCTTGTATAGTTTTAGCAAGACCTCCCTATTTTTATACTCCATTCCCTTTGAAATAAAGGCCAACATTTGCCTTATTTATTATCTGCTGAACTTGTATGCTAGCTTTTTGTGATTCATGCACAAGGACCCCCAAATCCTTCTGTGCTGTAGCTTTCTGCAGTCTTTCTCCATTTAAATAATACTCAACTCCTCTATTCTTCTTGCCAAAGTGCATAACCTCACATTTTCCCACATTATATTCCATCTGCCAAGTTTTTGCCCACTCATTTAACTTATATCCCTTTATAAACTCTTTGTGTTATCCTCACCACTTGCCTTCCCATCTATTTTTGTGTCATCTGCAAACTTGGTGATAAAACATTCACTTCCCTCATCCAAGTCATTAAGATAAAGTGTAAATAATTGAGGCCCCAGCACCAATCCTAGTGGCACTCCACCAGTTACAGGCTGCCGTCCTGAAAATGCTCCCCTTATCCCAACTCTTTGTCTTCTATTAGCTAGTCTATCCTCTAGCCATGCTAATCTACTACCTACAACACCATGGGCTCTTATCTTATTAAGTAGCCTTATGTGTGGTACCTTATCCAACGTCTTTTGGAAATCCAAATATATCACATCTATTGGTTCTCCTTTATATATCCTGCTTGTTACCTCCTCAGAGAATTCTCATAAATTTGTAAGGCATGATTTCCCTTTCATAAAGCCATGCTGACTTTGCTTGATTATATTACATATTTCTAAATGCTCTGCTATTACATCCTTTACAATAGACTCTAACATTTTCCCAATGACAGATGTTAAGCTATCTGGTCTATAGTTCCCTGTTTTTTACTTTCCTCCCTTTTTGAATAAGAGTGTTACATTGGCAGTTTTCCAATCCTCTGACCCCTTTCCAGAATCTAAGGATTCTTAGAAGATTACTATGGGCTGAATTTTGCTGTCGACGAGCAGGGGGTGGGGCCCACTCGCCGACGCGAAAATGACGCGGGATGACGTTGGGGGGAACCCCTGACGTCATCCCACCCTATTTAAATATTCAGGAAGGTGGGGCACAGAGTGACCTACTGTCCGCCCGCCGACCTGTCAATGGCCAATTTAAGCCATTGACAGGATAATTAAAACAATTAAAGGACCTGCCCGCCCAACATTAAGGAGCCCCGGCGGCAAATAGAAAAAACATGAAACCTCATCCACTGGCGGTTGAGGTTTCATGTAGGGTTTAAAAAACTTTAATAAAGTTTTAGTGAAATTTATTAACATGTCCCATCCCGTGTGACACTGTCACATAAGGGGGACATGTTAAGGATTTTTTTATTTTTCTATTTTTAAAGTTTGAAAAACTTTCAGCGATCTCCCTGAGGCAGTACTTAGCCTCTGGGAGATGTGCGCTCTTTCGTGCGCATGCGCGAAAGAACACACTCTCGCTTTTGGGGAATCCCCCCCCCCCCGCCCGCATAGGAAGCACATAGCGCTTCCTGGCAGACGTCATGCTGGGGCGGGTCTTAATTGGCCCACGCACTTAAAATGGCAGCGGGGCCTGCTTCTCTGGCGGGGATCAGATCCCCGCCCGCCGGAGATTGGTTCTGGCCCGCCCGACAAGCAGAAAGTTCTGCCCTATAAGTGCATCCACTATCTCTGTAGCTACTTCCTTTGATGTCCTAGAATGCAACCCATCTGGTCCAGGGGACATATCGGCCTTTAGGACCATTTTTCTCTAGTGATAGTTGTTGTATTTATTCCCGCCCCCCCCAACTGCCTCTTTTTGCCCCTTGATTATTTAGTATTTTTGGAATGCTATTAGTGTCTTCTCCCGTGAAGACTGGTGCAAATTATTTATTCAACTCCTCTGTTATTTCCTGGTTCCCCATTATTATTTCCACAGCTTCATTCTCTCAGGGGCCTATGTTCACTTTGGCCTCTCTCTTCCATTTTATATAATGTCTTATACACGTGCCACATAATCTCCTAGCGCTTGTAATCTATGCCCCTATTAATAAAGTCTAGAAACAGAGAGTACTAATAGATAGTTGTCTTTCAGATTGGAGGAAGGTTTGTAGTAGAGTTTCCCGGGGATCAATGTTGGGGCCCTTGCTCTTCCTGATATATGTTGATGACCTAGATATTGGTGTGCAGCAGACAACTTCAAAATTTGCAGATGATACAAAACTTGGAAACATTGTGAACTGTGAGGAAGATAGTGCAGAACTTCAAAAGGACATAGCTGGGCAGACAAATGGCAGATGAACTTCAATGTAGAAAAGTGTGGAGGAATTCATTTTCATAGGAAGAACATGGAGGGATAATATAAAATAAAGGGTACAACTCTAAAGGGGTACAGGAGTCGAGGGGCCTAGATGTATACATGCATGAGTCACTGAAGATCGCAGGACAGGTTGAGAGGGCAGTTAATAAAGCATACAGTATCCTAGGCTTTACGCATAGCGCATAAAAGCAAGGACATTATGTGGCATGTGTATAAGACACCAGTTTGGCCTCAGCTGGAGTTTTGTGTCCAGTTCTGGGCACCATACTTTAGGAAAGATGTGAAGGGGTTAAAGAGAGTGCAGAAAAGATTCACAAAAATGGTTCCAGAGATGAGGAACTTCAGTTATAAAGATAGATTGGAGAAGTTGGGACTGTTTTCCTTGGAGAAGAGAAGGCTGAGAGGAGATTCATCAAAGGTATTCAAGATCTGGAGTTGTCTGGACAGGGTAGTTAGGGAGAAGCCATTCCCACTTACAAAAGAATTGAGAATGAGACGGCTCAGGATTGGCTAAAGAAGCAAAAGTGATAGGAGAAAAATCTTTTTCATGCAGCAAGTGTTTAGGGTCTGGATGGCACCGCCCGAGAATGTGGTGGAGGCAGGTTCAATCGAGGTATTAAAAAGTGAATTAGACTGCTAACTGAAGAAGAAGAATGTACAGAGCTATGGGGAGAAGGTGGGAGACTGACATTAGGTGAATTGCTCAGTCGGGGAGCCGCTGCAGACACTGTGGGCTGAATGGCCTCCTTTTACGCTGTAACAATTTTGTGATTCTGTGATTTATAGTGTCTTTCACAATCACAGGACATCCCAAAGCACTTTATGTTCAATGGCCCTTAGAAAGGATGAGTTAAAGCATTAACAATGGGGCTCTGCCAGAAACACTAACAATTTTTTTCCAGATCTTCCCACACAAACCTGACATTACGACACCATCTATTTTTGTGGCAGAGAGTATAATGATCGACAGCACAGCACAACATTCCAGGAGGCTTCCGGAAGATGTCACATGTGTTTTTGCTTTCATAAACTGAAGTTAGGGTTGAAGGAAAATAAATCAGCACTTGAATTAGACCAGTAGCACTGGTTTTGAGGGAAGATTTTGACATAGCTTGTTATGTTAATTAGTTTGACATTCCTTGGGTTAGAGGGGGCAAAGCATAAGAGTCATTATAGTTTCCAAAAATAACTGCTAGAATTAAGTATTTCTAGAAAAAGCATTAAAAAAAACCATTTAGATTTCCATAGCGCCATTCATGGCCTCAAAACATCCGAAAGTATTTTACACCCAAATAAGTGGCAAGGATTCCATTATTTTTCCTGGCCTTTCCCAATCTTTAACTGACTGGCCCCTGGAAATATCTTATCTTCCTTCTTAAAAATGGGTAAAATGTTAGCAAATCACCAGTTCTTTAGAATTACGGCCAGGATTTTCTGTGCCCGCCAGCATCAGGTGTATTCGGTGGCGTGAGCAGACAAGATGGCACAATGGGCTTCACGACGGCTTGAAACCTGTCGCCTGTCCGCTCGGCCCACTATCCTCCGCCATCGGATGTCGGGAACCTCATTATAATACATTTACATATCATTATTAGGCCTGTCCACCATATTTCACAACAGCACATAAGCGATGTGCCCCTGGTGGGCTGCAATTTGCTCAGGACTTCAAGGTTTGTTTGCCTATCTTGTTTCAGTCAGCACTCACAGTCATGAGTGCCAGGTTTCACAGACAGCACCACATCACTTTTAGGGGGGCTCACTGCAGGTTTCTACCTACCAGACCAGCCATATGGGGGCTGCTTTTCAATGGCTGCAGGGCTGGGTCTTGCTTGGGGAAGGGGAGAAGTGGCCTCAGGCAATGGAAGAGGCTGCAGGGTGAGGGCTGTACTGGGGAATTGGGGTATCCCAGGGTGTGTGTGAGGACACATGTTGATCTGTTCAAGTGGCCTCAAAATGGTGAGGGCGGAGGAGGCAGTCTCCAGAGCAGATGAGGCCAGATGGAGATATGAGGATGTGTGAGAGAGTGAGTGGTGATGTCCCTTGAGCTGGCATTGATTGGGATGCCAATGAATGTGTGATGGGCTTGAGTGTATGAGTTAAGAGTGCTAAGATGGTTACCCGTACCCCGGCTGCATGGATGAGATAATTTATCCTCTATCTGCATTAGATGACCAACCTCTTCTGTGCGGCATTGGCATTGACCACCTCCCAAGCCTGGTTGGTCACACCGCTGCCCATCCTGCAGCCAGAGCGGAGGTAGAGGACATCATGGCAGGCCTCCACGGCGTCCAAAAGGCATTCCAGTGACACGTCACAAAACCCGGGGGATGCAGTCTTTTTGCCTTTCGTGGACATCTTCCCTGCAGTAGTCATGGGCGGGAAGCACTGAGGTATGTGTGCGCGGATGGGCTTTAAGTATGGCGCCTGGTGTGATGAAGCAGTGAAGTGATGGCATGGTGGGTGAATGAGACCCCGTCCGCCATGAAAACAGCGTGTATCCCGGGAACGCATAAATAATGTGGCGGATTTGGAACAATATAGCGTGAAAACCCGCCATTGCGGCCAGTGGGTAAACATTGTTTTACCCGCCCACTACCGCACTTAGTGCAAATCTGGGATGATTCCGCCCTACATCGTTTTCTGACAAGTTATCAAGTACGTTCAATAGTGCCTCGCCTACCTCTTTCCTGTTATTTCTAAAAGGCATGAATACAATCAATCCACCTGATCCATTTCCCTACTGCTGAAGCAAAATAATTATTTTACTTTATTTTCAAGATAATGATATGGGATTTTTACTATCTATCTGAGAGAATAGAGGGGGCCTCAGTTTAACATCTCATTGGAAAGACAGCACCTTCAGCAGTGTTGCACTCCCTCAGGGTGGGAACAGCCACCCAGTGCCGAAAGAGGATGAATGATCTCCTCCATTCCACCAGGATAAGTCACCCTTCTCATCACTCTCAACTCACACACTCACCAACCCATCATATATCCACAGGGATCTCACACCTCAAGAGACAACGCCACTAACTCTCACACACACCATCTCATCTCCATCAGGCTCATACCCTCTCGAGCTCACGTCGTCATCCTGCCAATGGCTCCATTCTCCAGACAGACATTCCACGCAGTGCCATGTATCCTGCTCACACTCTCTCCATCTGTTTTCATGCAGGAGAAGCTGACTCACAGCAGCAGGAAGATTTCCCAGACCTGTGGGGTAGAGTGGCCCACATTAGGCTCCTCACTCACTTTGAGGAGTGTGCCATTGCGCTGACCGATGAGGACATGGGCCATGCCTGCGACGACGGTGAAGTTGGCGGTGAACACCCACGTTAGGATCCAGTACCACATCATCCCTCTCTCCTGCTTTTGACTCTGCTGATATGTACTGCTTATCTCTACTGTGGTTCACAGGGAGCTTTGCCAAGTGACTGATACCCTCAGCCAGTGAGTCCCCTAGCTCCATCCAGGTCCTGACCTCTAGCCAAGAGGACACCTCTGCCATTGAAGAGCTGGGAATAAGCAGTCTGGAAGACCCATCACATCACTTACCCACACCCTCGACCAGCGCAGAGACACACACCTTAGTGGGACCTAGATCTAGAGTAGACTTGGGTTTACAATCTGGTGGAGGCAGGTTCAACCAAGCTCCCCGGCACTCGGAGGACTGCTGGGGAAGAGGCATCTGTGAGGTCCAAGCCAGACAACGAGCCTCTGGATTTGGCCTTCCAATACATTGTGGAGATTCAGCAGAAGGCGGGGGAACATTTCATAGAGCTGTTGGAAGCCCTCAACAGAGTGACATGCAAATCAGAGGGGTGCATCCGCCTGCTCTCTGATGAAGTGGTGCCCACATGTACGTGTATGGGGGTCTCCATCAGAAGGATGGTGGATGCCATGGAGACCCTGGTCCAGCATTTCTTGATCCATGTAGGCCTACACTCCATCACGGTAGCCAAAGGTGAGTTCCTGCAGTGGCAATGAGAGAGGAAATGGGGCACCTCAATGTCCCCATGGTGCTCCTTCCCCTCAAGGAGTCAGGCTGGGGCCCTCAGATGGCAGCTGGACACCCTGGGTCATCGACTCAGGAATCTTAGAGGCTCTCCTCTCCCTCTGATTCCCCTTTGGCTGTGACCCCCTCAACCTAATCCTCTGCGGCTGCACAGGGAGCAGCTGGCCCACAGGAGGACAGCAAAGCAAGCCAGGGCCCTCAAGGCCTCAGCTTTCCAGGCAACCCATGCCGAAGTCAAAAGAGGCAACAGGGCCAGTCATTGCACATGCTGTCTCTGCCTCTGCTGCGGATGTCAGGGCAGCAGCTGGAAGTCTAATGCCTTCAAAAGTTAAGAAATTCTGATCACAGTTGGTTGCACAGGTGAACACATTTTGTTACTTTACAATCTGAAAATATGTTCACTTTAATTAATAATGTGTAATGGTGTTTTTTCAACTTCATTGACAGCCTTTGCAAGTCTTCCCACTGCAACCCATCTGCCGTCCACACCTCCTCCCCCCAACCCTCAACTAGCAGTTCAGCTTCATGCAGTCAGTCCACAAGTGATTCTGGAGGGAGAAGTGTGTGTGTGGCAGGGCCTACCAGAGCCTCGTACAAGCACTCTCCCATACACACGGAACCTTGCCGCATCACACTCATCTCAATATCCTGAACAATTTCAATGTTGCCTGCTGGGGTTCTCTTTCAGTTGTCCATCTGAGCTGACCTGCATCTCCGCCCACCCACTGATCACACTCCCATGCAGCACTTGATCTCACCCACCATGACACTGATTTCAATTTCAATTTAGCCAGCATGATGGTGCTACAGTTATTCTTGCACTCCCTTGTCCTTTCCCCTCCACAGTCACACATTTCCTTTCCCCTATCACTGTTGACGCCTTCTCCCCCTCCGCCACATCACCTTCCACCTCCCCTCCAATACCTACCAGCCACAACCCTTTCCTTTGGGGATGTCCTGGTGAACGTGCATGTTCCCTTTCTTCCCGAAATCCCACACCCATCAGCATTCACGTCCCCAACCTCATACTTCCTACCACCAGGGTCCGTGTCTGCCTCCAAGTCCCCAGCAACTACCCTCACCATCCCTCTACGAATACTGCCATGCCTGGCTCTCCCACCCTTTTGCCTCACTCTGTCCTCAGTCATTCTCACCATTCCCTCTTACCAAGCCCACACAGTTCGCTCCCAGGTGTCAGTCATAGACTCAACAGAGCCTTCCCTTGCACGTTCAACTAGATTTCTCCCCTATGGACTCCATCCCCCCCCTTGGAACTCCTTCCTCTTCCCAGTCTCCCAAAACCCCCAGATTCCCCCAACACCCCCTTTGGTCCTTCCCCCTTCCTGACTCCTTCCTCCACCCTTACTCCTTCCCTTCTCCGGACTCATTCCTCCACCTGGACTTCCTCCTCCCCTGGAGTCCTTCGTCCCCCCCCTCCTGACTCCCTCCTCCCCCTGGACTCCTTCCCCTCTCCGTACTCCTTTATACCTCCAGACTTCATTATCCCTCGGACTCCTTCCCTCTCTGGATTCTTTCCTTCCCCTGCACTCTTCCCCTCTCTGGATTCTTTCCTCCCTCTGAGCTCTTTCCCTTATACCTTTACCGCCTCTTACACCTACCTCCCCAGTTGCCATCTTCTCCCCCGATACCACCTCTTCCCCCTGTATTCTCTCCCCCCTCTCAACCTCATCCCCCAACACCTTCATTACCCCCTCCCAACCTCAAACCACGATACCTTTCTTCCCCCTCCCAACCTCACCCTATGACACCTTTGTTCCCCTCCTCCCAAACCTCACCCCATCCTTCACCTCTTCGTCTCCCAGTCAATCCTAGACCTCCCTCTCCTACCATCTGGTACATCTTCCTCTCTCAAACACAGCTGGACCTTCCTTTCCACTCCCTCGACCATTATCCATTGTAAGCAGACCCTCAAAGATGACTTTCCACCATCCATGAGCTGCTTTGCGGCAGAAGCATGTCCATCATTCCTCTAGGACCCTGTTGCTGTTGGGCTCCAGCATCTTCTGCTCCTCGGATGTCCACGATGTGTTAAGTCCTGGCTTCTGCATTTCACACATGTCAAGACGTGTTCTGCACCGGCGTATTTTCCCACCAACGTGGGAGGACGATCCAGCATGGAGGATGATTCCGGAGGGATGGGCTTATAATGATACACAGATGTATAACAATGAGGTTCCTGACCTCCAACGGCAGGAAACATGGCCCGCCATTGATGGGCAGAGCAGATGATTGCAAAGTGGTTTCACGACATTGTGAAACTGATTGTTGGCTTTCTTGCCATATTGTCCGCTCACGCTGCTGAACACGCCTGACGTCAATGGACATGGAAAATTCTGCCTTCAGTTTTGCATTGGAGGTTTGTCATTTGAGGTTTAGTGCTTCAGCCTTTAGAGTGGCCCTTAAACATTATTTTCTAACTCAGAGGGGAGAGTCCTGTTCGATGAGCCATAGTTGACAAAGCGCAGTTGGTGTCATTTGAACACACTGGTAAGTATTGCACAGAAGCAGATGGGCAAAGACACCAAAACATGTAAGGAGGCTTCAGATGGTGCTCACCCCAAACCAACAGTAGAAATTACTGTGACGCTATATTTCTCTCCTAGAGAGAAACCAAGGACTGGGAAGGCAGGAAGAAGGAACAATTCCTTCTTTTCTTGGTAGAGCTGATGGCCCCCATGAGCAACCGCTCCTTGTCCAAGACCAGTCACCTTTTATCTTACTGCCTTTTCTAGGTTATCTTCCCCAGTTGAACTGACACCAGCTCTCAGTTGGCAAGTCCCTATAAAGATCCCTCAATGATGCACTGGAATGCCTGCCCAGATTTTTCACTTAAGTGCTGATGCAAGACCTGAACCCACATCCTTTTGACTCAGAGGCAGGAGTGCTACCAACTGAGCCACAGCTGACAAGGTAAGGGTGAAACATCTAATCCTTGGCATCACCACACTGCTGAAAACATGCAGCGAGAGCAGCAATGAGCAACCGCCTCTTAAAGCAGATCTCCTTCTTCTTGTCTGAAATTTCAGACAAGTTTGAACAATGGTGGTGGTGCAGACTATCAATAATCTGTGCCTGAAGTACCCATGAAAGCACTCAGCGATGATGAACTACCATTGTTGAATATCTGTCAATGCAGCAAGATAAGAGATAGAGAACAGCATGGGCAGGCAGAAACTAATTGGGAAGTGCATGATTTGCAGCAACAACTTGCATCCATTTAGTGTTATCGGGAGTTGGGTACTATTTGGCAGATCTTAATGAGGTCTTCTCGATCTTACATAGGTTCGCTGTATGTATTTATTAACTCCAGGAGTTATGTACATATAGACAGTAAAGGCTTCAACCCAGGAGCTGTCTCCATGTTTACTCGTGCACATGGCTCTGTCCAACACTAGACTGACCTCAAGGTCTGGGTCATGTGTTCTCTTATATCATATTCTCTTACATCACCATGTGGGTGGTACTGTATTCAGTCCCAAATTAACCCTATATGTGCCAGACCCCTATACTACATTTAGTACCCTGAATATAGAAAAAACAATATCACAAGGTACTCCACAGAAACTTGAGGGAAAAGCAACACTAAGGCAAAAGAACGACAGGATAAGGAAGGGTGACCAAAAGCTTGGTCTGAGAGGTGTTTGGAGACCATTAAGGACTGAATAGGAGGCACAGGGAATTTCCTGGGTGGCTAAGAGCAACTGGATCTACTGCAATAGAGCCAAGTATGTTCAGACTAATTATAATGTCATTCACGAACAAGCTCAGACTTAGCAACATGGCTGTGATTGAGATGTGCTGTTTGATTGATTAAACAAAACTTAGACAACCTACCACTCAAAACTACACATTCTTGGACAGTCTGCATCATCACTGCTGTCAGCTTATCGAGGTGGGAAATTCCTTCCAGGCACAGATTAGGATTCAGTCACATTGCTACACGTTGTTATCATATGGAGGTAACTGATCCCCTGTTCCGTCAGGCACCCAGCATCACAAAGGTTCACGCTGCTCAGGCTGATGAACTAGCCACTGCAGGTAGACAAGGAGATGTCCTGCACTCACTGCGGATTCTTTGCTTTCAGAGACCGTGCTTCCTTTCGCTTATGCCGAGGTAAGTGCTGCTGAACTGAGTGTCAATCTACTGGTCAGGTGCTTCACCACACATGTACCTCCTCACAATCCCCATGGACCTGTCTGAACACAAACCCATGGTCTCCAGGCATCTCAGAATCTATCCTTCACACTTGTCTGGTGCCCTTTTGTCTGTGCATTAAGGGCGACCATGATCATTTTTTAAGTTTGTCCCTCAGTTCCTCAATAGTGACAATCACAAAGATGTTACTCCTGTGACAATGGTTTGAGTAACAAAAGTCACCACTGAGACCATGAACTTGACATATCTTGAAAGGACTTGGTGAGTCAGCAGCATAGAATGGTACCAAGAAGTGAAAAAAGAACATCAAGCAATAGGAATCGAAGAGTAAAAATTCACTGGGCATTTTCAGAGTCAGAATCCAATGAATCAGTCTTGATGACACATGACTAACCCAACAGTAACTTGAAACATTTCCAAACAGTGATCCAAATTAGCATAGAATCTGGCTCATTCATTCAGAGAAAAGTAATTGTTTTATTATAATGAAAGAGAGGGCAAATTTCCTTCAGTTTAATTTGAGGAGCGAGTGGCTTCATTAACCTTTCAAAGACTTCAGTATCACTTACTGCTGTGAAATCCATTCCATTTACTTCAAGGGTACAATAAATTAAGAAATATTTTATGGTTCTGTGTATTTTTTTTTCTAATCAATTGGCACTGTTACCAGGAGCAAAAGAGTAAATCCTCCTTAATATGTTGGACCATTTAATGAAAATTTATGGGGAGAAATTAGAAAGAGGCACTGAAGAGTTATTGAGCACCCACTCAGATATTGTGCCACAGATTAGAACTCGGGGATACAGTGCGATCTGGCAGGAATCCACCTTGTGGGGCTGGGTGGAGATTCCATGTGCAACAAACATAAGTGTGTCATAATAAGTGCACAAAGAGTCAAAGTATCCCCAGATGTAACAATCCAATAAATGCAAAAACTCAAAGCTTCACATCAAGAGTCATCCACTTGCCATCACCTTAACTTAGCACTCTCTATTTCCCAGCCTGGTCTATTAGTTTTCACTGCCACCCCTTTCCTCTTCTAATTTAGAGTCCTCCCCAGTGTCCTGGTCACAATTTATCCCTCAACCACAACACCAGTCAGGTTACCTAGTTATTATCACAGTGCTGTTTATGGGAGTTTGCTGTGCACAAATTGACTTCCATGTTTCCTCCATTGTAAGAGTTGCGACACTTTAAAAATGGCTGCAAAGTCCTTTAGGACATTCTAAGTGGCAAAAGGCTGCATATAAATGCAAGTCTTTATTTTAAAATGCAAACAGAAAATGCTAGATATACTCAGAAGGACAGGCAGCATCTGTGGGGAGAGAAACAGGGTTAATATTTCAGGTCATTAATCTTTCATCTAAAACATTGGACAACTTTGTGGAGGCGATGGGGCTGTCGCCTGCCAGCTGGACTGCCAGTGAGACACTCATGTTCCCTCCTCTGGGCAAGGCCCACCAAAACACGAGCCAATCAGGCAGCTGAGAGGCCACCAGTAAGCCTTCCCCAGGATCAGGACCCTGGAGGCAGGAAGTCCTGCCCGAGAACTGCCAGCCAATCAGAGGTTGGCACCCCTTTTGCTCAGCTGTGTCATAGGGGAGCAGGTGGCTGCTGCTGGAATGACAGTCACTGAAGGTTCAGGATTGCGAAAAAACCCAGGCCAGAGGTGAGTGATGGCAGGTGGGTGGGATCATGGAGTAAGGAGTGTAGGTGGGTCGGCAGCAAGGGCAGTGGGTGGCTCTCAGTGGATCTCTTCCCTCTCCCCACCCGCTACTTCCCAATGCCAGGTCCCTCAATCAGCCACTGAGTGCCTTTGAAGGAGGACCCCCTCAGAGAGATGACAAGCAACTGACACAGGTTTACTTGTCATGCTTCCTGCAGGACAAGTTCCCCGTCTGCAACTCGGTTATTACCAGCGGCAGTTAGATGAAGCCCTTAAGTGAGCGTTAATTGTCCATTTAGGGGCTTCAATTGATGGCAGGGCAGAAAGGCTAACCATAGATCTTCCTGCCATGGACTTAATCATGGTGGAAGCAGGAAGGTGTCAGGTTGCTCACCCACCACTGTCCCATTTGATTAAATGCCCTTCCCCCCCACTCCAAACACGCCACAAGAGAGGGCATTAGATTCTGCCCATGAACTCTGTTTCCCTCTCCACAGATGCTGCCAAAGCTTTTATTTCAGATTTTCAGCATCCTAGGTATTTTATTTGTCTTCCTTTCTTTGCTTCTATTGCCTGGTCTGATATGCTGCCACCACCCATTGCCTTCTTCCTACTTGGCCTGGGGTCTGGGACACTGATGTCCATTGTCATCAACCGCCACTAGCCTTGTCCTCCACTCTGTTCTGTGGCAATTAAAAACTTCAGTCTCAGCTCTTTAGAGGATTATAACCCCAGAGACTGGTAAAGGTTACTCCATCATTGGTCTAATTCCACCAATCAGAGAGCAGACCAGGTATCTTAAAGGAATGAGGCCAAGGAGGACGAAAGGTTGTTGATGTTGCCAAGCAGGAAAAAAACTGACCTCATGGATAACTCCAATAACCTCCTGTTAATTAGGTCTCTGTCAGTGACTCTGGTTAAGTTGCTCAATCGTCTGGAAAATGGCTCTTGCGGTTGATCCTTTCTTCTTGAAATGATCTATGTGCCTATTGGGAATATTAGGCCCTAAGCTAGAGAGAACAAACAATTCTGTTACTTGCCCAGGACTGAAGTGTCTGAGATGATTAAAGCATTTGAGAGGATGGACAGGGAGTTCAGAACAAGGAGCATAACCTTAAAATTAGTGCTAGACCATCTGGAGGGTGATGTCAGGAAGCATTTGCTTCACACAAAAACGAGTGGAAACCTGCAACTCCCTCTCCCCCAAAAAGCTATTGAGACGGTGGCCAATTGAAAATTTCAAAACTGAAAACTGATTTTTGTTAGACAAGGGTATTAGGAATTATGGAATGAAGGTGGGGATGTGGAGTTAAGACACAAATCAACCGCCAATTAATTGAATATCACAACAGGCTTGAATGGCTGAATGACTTATTCCTGTTCCTAAAACAGTGCTCCAGATTATCTTACACAGAAAGTCTTTTTCAATTCGTACTGCTGCTAACTTTTGTCCTGCGCGTGACAGAGGATTTCTGGAGAAATTGGAATTCTAATGCTGAACAGTCCTGGAAAACTCCAGGGCGTAGCAGAAAATTCTGCAGGCCATTGGGTAGAAATTCTTTGGGCGATTGGTTCTGACAGATGACTACCAATTCTCTAGCATTGCTGCTGATCCCAATTCCAATGTGATGAGAAAAAACATTTTGCCCTCGTCAGGCAGGCTCGGCGGGTGCAAACGGGAGTTATCGGGCCGCAACTGCGATTTCATGCTGGCAGGCCAGTTAAAGCAAGCCCAGATTGAACGCCGACTGCAGAACGTCCAAGAGGGGGTGGACGGGGGTGGGGGCCCTCTGTCTGCCGGGTCCAATGGCGACCTGGCGGCTGGTTCAAAAACAGCGCAGGCAGCCCCAGGGAGGCTGCCCATGTCAGAGTTGCTGCAGCGACAAGGCTGCAAACGAGGATGTTGAGACCAGGCGGGAGGTGAGGCTGGGCTCTCGCCCTCCCCCCACCCCCGTTTTTTCGGTGAGTGCTTCGCTACCCTCCTGGAGGAGGTGGCTGCCTGGAGGAACAACCTTGTCCCCAGAGATGGGAGGAGGAGGCCACTGCACCTCACAAAGAGGGCATAGGAGGAGCTGGCAGCCCGGGTGAGTAGCCCACGATATGGTGTGGTGCACCTGGATGCAGTGCCAGAAGCACTTTAATGACCTGCTGTGCTCAGGAAGGGTGAGAACCATGGTGAATTGGTTTGGGCTGGCCATTCCCCCATGGAGCTCAGGGGGTGTTAGAGTCTGAGTGCCAACTGTCAATGACATCGGAGTTGGCCAAGGGGGTGAGCCCTGGCTGTTTAGACTGAGTGCTTTGTGCTTCGAGGGCCACGACTTGGATGTGAAGGTGCTCCTCAGATGGGGTTGGCCAGGCTGCAATGGTGCTGCAGGTACAGGGTGCACTAATCAGTACTCTCTGTCCTTTCAGGAGAAGACATCCCATAACAGTATTGAGAGGTCACGGACTGGCGGAGGACCCCCATACCTCAGTAGCCCCTCCAGATATGAGCAGAAGGCCTTGGAGCTCAAGAAGTGCCATGCACCTTGGTCAACTGGCCACACAGAGGCTATGGTGTCAGAAGAAGGTAAGAGTGCAGTGCACAGAGGTGAGAGTTTCAGATGCTGCAAACAATCTTGTGTAGTCTCATCATTAATGGAAGCCTCCAGACTGGATTTCTCATTGATTATTGAAAGATGATGGCACCATGATGCAGATCCCCATTGTCTCACCAGGGTGCCTGGTATGCACAGTGACATGCACATGCACAGGCTCTGACCTCAGATGGTCAGTGCCAGTGTGGGAGATGGATGGGGGACCCAGTGTCCCAGCTAGGTGCCCATCCATCAATGCCAAGCAGGGAGGTCCACAACGACATCACATTGACGCATGAGCTGCTTGCCATCTCTGTGGGCTCCTCTCAGGGCACTCTGGATGATGGCAGCAACTCCTCCACCCCTCTGCCAGTGACCATGGCATCTAATGAGGCTGTGGCAACTGGGGAGATGCCAGCTGTGGCACTGGCCGCTCCCTCCTAGACAGGGCCATCACAGGCTCCACTGGCCAGAGGACGACCACCAAGGTCATCAAGGCCAACAGGACTGCAGAGTCAGCAGGCTGTCTCCAATGCTGGTGCCAGTATTGGGGGAGCACCTAGACGTAGTACCCGTAAATGTAAGTTTAAAGCAACTTAAGTACAAGAGGGTCTGGTCATGGGTGATATTTTATTCCCCCATTTTGTTTTATGTTTTTCAATGATGTGACCAATAACACCAGATATTGTTCTGTTCAATAATCTGTGAGTTCCAACATTAAATTACATTTGCTTTTGTGTTATTGGCCTGAGTATGTTTCATTTGTTTTGTAGGTGCGCTGGGGGGTATTGTAGTGCTCCCCTGAATGGTCGACATATCAGAAGCGAATCTTCAGAAGACCTATGGTCCTTTCTATCACTGCCCTTGTGGAGGTGTGACTCCTATTATAACGCTGCTCTGCCTCTGTTCTTGGGTGGCGGAAAGGCATCATAAGCCACCTTTAAAAGGATAGCCCTTGTCATCCAGCAGCCACCAATCCAGTGGGACTGGGGCATTGAAGATCCTCGGCACCTGTGAGTGTCTGAGGATGTAGGCTTCATGGGAGCTGCCTGGGTACCTTGCACAGACTTGCAGAATCTGCATCCTGTGATCACACACTATCTGCACGTTCATGGAGTGGAATCCCTTCCTGTTGATGAAGGCACCCGGCTGACCCATTGGCACCTTAATGGCCACATGTGTGCAGTTGATTGCACCCTGGAGAGGCGGAACCTCCTTCAGCATTGCACCTCAGACATATTGAGGTAGCTGCATCACCATCTGTAAACCCTGGCAGCAGGATAGTGGTCTTCTGCAGCCTCTTCCATCTTGGACTACATGCTAGCCCTGTGCCCCTTGTGCCTGCACCTCTCCTCCTGCAGGTTCCTCCCCTGGAAACTGCATTGAGACACTTGGCCCTCTCTCCCTTCTGCCCCTTTCTTCCTCCTTAGAGAAAGTGCCACCAGAGGAGACCACAGCCCCCATCACCACGGTAACAGAAGGCTGTCTGATACCTGGAAATGTCAGCATGGTCTGAATTCTCTAAAGTTAGCAAGGAATCCTGAAATGAAGCCTGGAAATGCTAACAATGAAGCCCCAAATTGAGATGAAGCTGTCAAGTACCAATAAGTCACCAGTAGCAAACTATCTACCAAACTCCTCACTACTCACACTGGCAATGCTGCTGACCCTTTTTATCCCGCCCTTGAATGAGGTTTTTGAAATTGTGGACTGCCCGCTTGTCCGTTTTGCCCGTGTGAGCGCAAAATCACATGGGCAATGAAAAATTGACATAAATTGGCTTTTTAATGTCCTTAAGTAGCCTCTTAATTAATGGAGGGCACGGCTCTGACACCTATGTCACACCCGCTGACCAAAATATTGTGCTCATGCGACATCATCGCACGCTATTTTACACCTGATTGGGTCAGGCACGCCCCGGCCTGGGGGATGTAAAATTCTGTCCATGTTGATGATAACTCTAAGGAAGAGGATGAAGATAATGATGCATTCAAACATATTATATTGGTAACAAGGACTTTTAGTTCTGTGATCTGATAGTCGTGGTCTCCTTTAACTGTCCAGTAGTGGATAGTGCTTGCACTTCAACAATATTTGGAATAGATTGCATGAAGTGTTAATCTTGATTCACTAGGTAGTGAGGAGTCCCATGAGGTTATAGTAGAAAAATACTGTTTGCTTTAGGTTTTGTGATGGCAATACATTGAGGTCACCAAGAGAGTTGTAATTCCACGTAAAATGGCTGGAGTCAGCCACTTTATAAATACTGATGCTTTCTCTAGTGATACACCTTTGCTGTTGAGTTAACCTTCTATGAAAAAGGCACAATGAAATTTGACATGGAGCATGATAAGGCAATTTATTTTTCGGAAGCCAGTGGATCTGTAATTACCCAGTCAGGGCATTGTTCTATCCCCTTAACAAATCCAGATGTTTCTTATCTATGTTTGGCAAGTATTAATGGTATCATGTGTAAACAATCAGAGAGAGAAAGAGGAGTCATATTTGACTGCAAACATTAACTTTGTTTCTCTTTCCACAGATGCTCCCAGGCCTGCTGAGTATTTCCAGAACTTCTTGATTTTATTTCAGTTTTCAAGCACCTGCAGTATTTTTTTTTGACCAGGAGGGAAGTGGAAGGTAATGAAATGAGCAAGGTAAGGAGATAAACGGAAAGCTCGTCAGAGAGAAGAGCACAAGTTATTCAAGAATAGGCATTCCTGGCAGAGAGGTGGCAGTGGATTAAACACTAAAAAAAGGCAAAATCCTGCAGATGCTGGAAATCTGAAATAGAGACAGAAAGTGCCAGAGAAACTTAGCAGGTTTGGCAGCATCTGTGGAGAGAGAAACAGAGTTAACGTTTGGAGTCAAGGTAAAAAAGCAAATTGCATTAAAGTTATGTAGACAATTTGCTCACCCTGTTTGTCAAAGGTTAAAAATCCTGCTAAAAGGTACAGCTGTGGTTGATGAAGAGGTGAAAAAGAGATTATTGAGGATTTTGAAATCTGCAAAAAAACATATCGAATGAGGCCGCCATGTCCTAATGTTAGCCTTCCATTGGCAGATAATTTTAATGAGGTAGTTGTCGTAGATCTATGTGGACTAGATTTAGTCCTTCTACAATAATACTTAGTAAAAACAAAAAATACTTAGTAAAGACAAAAGGGTTATTATACAGCAAATCATAGAGAAATAGATAAGGACAGGAAAAGTTTAAATAGAGGAGCTTGAATAGATTAATAATGATTAAAGGCCACAGAGTGATCTTGGCCCAGAACTAGAAGCAGAAACCCTCATAATCATGAAGTTTTGGCTGTTGCCAAGAATCTTAGGAATAACCTAACAAGAGAAGCAAAACAAAGGAAATTGGATGGCTGGAAAGAGTTTAGAATTTATTCTGAGGTACCCTAAGTACCATGCTTTGTCACATAGATGGGCTGGTGCTGGGAAAGTCCTTGCAGATGGGATTTATAAGGTTAAAGCAAAGCAGTTTCTCGAGGATTTGAAGAGTGATTGGGTGATACAGGTGTTAGAATGGACACTCCTACAGGTAAAAAAGCAATCTTGAAATTTATTTTAGCTCTTTTGCTCACATGTTCAGGGGAATGTTGATCAATTGACATAAAAGCCACAGTTCTACAGGGTGGTACCATTCAGAGAAAAGCGTTTCTGAAACTGCCCAGCAGTGCACCAAAGCACTAACCAAAAGTGTGCTGCAGCATTTCACCAAAACACTAACCAACAGTGCAGCAATGCACTCACAAACAACGTACCAAAGTACTAACAGTGTACCAATGCACTCACCAACAGTGCACCAATGCACTCACCAGCAGTGTACCAAAGCACTCACCAACAATGTACCAAAGCACAACCGAACAGCGCACAAACGCACGCACCAAGAGTATGCCAAAACACTCACCAAGAGTGTACCGAGGCATTCTCCAACGGTGTACCAACGCACTCACCAACAGTGTACCAATGCACTCACTAACAATGTACCAATGCACTCACCAGTGGTGTACCAGCACATTCATCAACAGTGCACAATGGCACTAAATAATATAGTGTATCACAGTGATACACTCAGATGAACACCACATCTGCACTATGATATTTTCATTTTCCATTCCCACAGGTTTCTAGGCTGGGATTTTCATTTGGCACTTAATATGTGGCAGTTTTGTAACATGGGCTTGAGCAGAATTTGAACTGGGTTTAGAATGTCCAAACACATTACATGTGGCACTTTTCCAGTCAGCAGCAGGAAGAGACTGCCATGGTAGAAGTCAACTGTAGGCTCTACCAGGCTGCTCAATACCATGTCCACTGAACCTGTAAAATTAATAAGTCTTTCAGCTCATTTACCACAACACTTTTAATTAATCAATAGTTAGCCCAGAGGTTCGCACCATCTGTGTACGTAAATAATCTACACTAGTACTACCCTCTTAGCAAAATCTCTACCAGAAGGACATTAATCACCTGCAGTCTGCACTGAGGAAATTCTGTTGCAGTTGCTAAGACAGAGTGTCCGCCATCAATTTGAAGCTGTTCTAAGCTTGTGCATGCATTGTCCAATTGTCCTGTCTAAAGCCACAATTTATTTTTGATAAGCTGGTGTACATGGTTCCAATAGCAGATGAAATTACTCATTTTTTTTGTTTTCCCAGCTGATAGGATTTCAATTTATCTTAATTAACTTCTCTCACATTTGATTTTTTTCATTCTCGGCACAGGTTGGCTTTGCCTGCTCAGTGCTTTATCTGCTGGTTCATCTGCACAGCTAATAAATGACACCTCCAGCTCCACAATCAATTAGCTGTTTAACTATTGTGGAAGGAGGTGAGTTGATATCTTGAGTGCACGTTAGACGAGAGCAGAAAAAAACAATCCTGAAATCCTGCATGAGAGTTCTCCTGTCATAGCTCCAGCAGGAGACTTGAGCGAGCCCAGAGGCGAAAAATGTAAAAGGTTCATGAAGGCTTTAAAAATAATTCAGCAACTTAAATGCAGGGGTCCAGTGGATTCTTGTTAAAGTTACACCAGGAGACTGGCAAATATTTTTAGGGATAACTTTCTTTAAGCAATGATTGGAGTGAGGGGCCTAATGTGGTCCACTCTACCTCCCCCCACCCCGCTCTGGGACCTCTTCCTGCTGCTCTGAGCCAGCTTCTCCTGCATGAAAACATATGGAGAGCATGTGAGCAGGACACATGGCACTGCATGGAATGTTTGTGTGGTGAGTGGAGCCATGGGCTAGATGAAGAAATGAGCTCGAGAGGATATGAGCCTGATGGAGATGTGAGGGTGTGTGTGAGAGCTAGTGGTGTCCCTTGAGGTGTGAGATCCCTGTGGATGTGTGAAGGGTTTGTGAGTGTGTGAGTTGAAAGTGATGAGAAGAGTGACTTACCCTAGCGGAACGGATGAGACCATTAATCCTGTAGCACACTGGGTGGCTCCCCTCTTTTGCAGGGCATTGGCGCTGACCGCCACTGCCACCACCTCCCATGTAGGATTAGTGATGCCACTGCCCCCTCCTGTGGCCAGAGCGGGGGTAGAGGACATCATGGTGGGCCTCCACAGCGTCTCCAAAAGGCATTCGAGGGATGTATCACTAAACCGGGGCTGCAATCTTCTTGCCTTTCGGGGCCATGACTTCTGTGCAACAGTCATGGGCTGGAAGCAGTGAGAGGTGTGCGCATGGCTGCACTTTAAATATGGCACCCGGCGTGATGAAGTGGCGAGGTGATGGTGTGGTGGGTGAATGAGAGCCCACCAGCCATGGAAATGGCATGTTTCCCAGGAATGCATAATTAACATGGCAGGTTTGGGACATTGTCCATCTGAGATGACCTGCCTCTCCACCCACCCAATGATCACACTCCCATGCACCACCTGATCTCACCCACCATGACTGTCGTTTTACTTTCGATTTAGACAGCACGGCCTGGATTCGCTTTTTTGTCAGCTCCCCCATCTTCCCCCACCACAGTTAACCACCCCCCCAGCCCACCACCTACCCCCCACCACCCAACACCCACCCACCCCCCCCAACCCCAACCGCCGGCATCACCTTCCACCTCCCCTCCATGACCTACCAGCCACAACCTTCCTCCTTCGGGAATGTCCAGATGAGCATGCACATTCCCTTCCTTCCCGAAAATCCCACCCCTGTCCACATTCACCTCGCCGGCCTCCTCTTTCCCATCCCAGGGTCTGTCTCCAAGTCCTCACCAACCACCCTCGCAATCCCTTCTGCCGCTACCATCAAACCCTCACCCTCCCACCCTATTGCCTCACTCTGCCCTCGGTCATTCTCATACCACACCCACCCTCAGTTCGCTACCCAGGAGGCAGTCATGGATCCATCAGGCCCCTCCCTCGAATCTGGATATCTCCCCCTCCAGACCCCTTCCTCCCTGGAACCCCAACCCCCCTCTGGACCCGCCATTGCAGCACTAAGTGCAAATCTGGGACGATTCCGACCTTTGAAATTTTCTGAGAATGCTTGACGATGAAATGGCAAAGCACTCTTTGTAATCCATTTCAACCCCACAATTATTCCACATGCTCTTTGAAAAAAATCCATGGTAAGAATAACAAATTAAGTTATTCACAATTCTTAGCAAGATAACTAGGCAGTGCAAGAATGGCCCTTTCTCCAGGCTTCATTGGGGCAGGGCGTTTGTGGTTAGGGGTGGGGACTGGAACTTTTTCACTTGGCTTGTAATGTGACAGAGTCAATATCAGACACTGCTTGTAGAACCTTCATCCAGAAAATAACATTTTGGGATGCAGTAAATGGGTAACTTGAGACATGACGTGTGGTAAGTGTAGCTTACCTGGGAGGAACAGTTGACTTGGGACCGATAGTTCCCAAAGCTCTCTACCACTTGGGATTTTCCTTGCCTCACATCTGGATCTCCTGTTTACTAATTATTGGTCATTGGTTGTCACAATTAGTCATCAACTTCACCAATGTTGCATCATCAAGATAATAGAAGGCAAACCCCCAAAGTGACTCTGATCTTCTTTTTATTTGCTAATTCCTATAGTCTGATGGGGCAGAATTTTCAGTTCGGCGTGCAGGCACACACTTGACTTACTCGAGCGTCAAATAGCGCGTGATGACATCCAGCAAGCGTCCTGACATCATCCCACGCTCTCACGATATTTCAGTCAGTGGGTACACTTCCAACTTTTGGTATGCTCGCCAACAATTAAGAGGGCAATTAAGCCCATTTAAGTTGTAAGTGTCCCCGATTTTTAGCAGTCCATCCAACCTGATGGCTGTTGGACGGGTGAATAGGCAGGTGGCCTTTGCATTTTCCATGAAACCTCATCCAAGGACAGGATGAGGTTTCTGTTATTAATTTAAAAAAAATAAAATCCTATGGGCAGGATTTTTATAATGTACATGTTCAGGTGACTGTGATGCTTGGACGTTTTTGTTTTGATTTCAAAATCTTCATTTAATACCTTTGAAGTCTTCAGCTCCCTGAGGCAGCTCTCTCCCTACAGGGAGTTTTCATTCCACGCTCATCCGTGCCCACACTTACGTCAGCGCCCGCCCTCCTCCTGCCCCCACGCTGGCAGCACTGAGCATTTCAATGCATGCTTCACCCCGTTAATTGGCTGGCCAGGGTGAAATCGCAGTCAGGCGCTGATCACGGTCGGCGGTTCATTTCTCAGCTGCTCCCGGACCCTCCGATCGTGCCCGCCCACCAACCTGAAAATTCTGCCCATGATGTCCAATTTCCATCGCATTAAAAGCGCTGGGATAAAAATTGTATGAGTTCTATAACAGGTGGGCAATTCACTCTGTCACTTTACTGTGAAATTAAAAATTACGCCCAGTGTATCACTGCCTGGCACAAAAACTAAGACATAGCATAGTTGAAATAGTAACTATAATGAATTTAAATAAATTAACAGTACCAATGACAATATAAACTTAATATAGTGCCAGAGTGTTTCATAGAAGGAAAATGGACGTCAAGTGCTACTGGAAGTGTTGAGATGAATGGTTCAAAAGATGCATTTTCAAGAGACTTCTAAAAGGTGGAAAAGAAATAACAAAGTGGAAGGATTTAGGGAGGGAGTTGGAGAGTAGGAAGCAGAAACCTGAAGGTTCTCCAAAGGTACACTGAAGGGCAGGGAATGGGAGAAAGTGTAGAGGGGAAATTGTTCCATCATTGACAGTGTGGCTTTTGGAATGGGTATTCCATTAATTATTTTTTCCTTTATGCTAAACACCTTGGGAACCCTGCTCATATTAACATGTCAACACCATCAAGCCATTTGACAAGCTCTGGCACCCATGTAATCTTAGACAGGCTATTATCACATGGTCTTCCAAAAATGATTTCTAGTTTCCTTTCAAATTGCTCTCTCAACGTTGCACTTTATGTACCAACTTAGAGATTCCCGCAGGCTCTGCCCTTTCATCAGCTCTGCTCCTTCTCCATATCAATAACCTATTCCACTCATCTTCCAGCTCTATCCATTCTTCTGCTGATTTTCCAATCTGCATTCATCAACTTACCTCAAATTGAACACCTTCAGTGAAGACAACTTTCAGTTATCTCTCAGTTCAGTATCTAAGTCATTATATTATGACTGCCTGTGTCCTTCAGCCACACAGAATAAAAGACTACATTCTTTCCCTTTTTCAGGGACGCAGACTCTACAAATTTAACACTGGTCCAACTACTACATTTTTTGGTTTACCTTCGAAATCTCAGAAGTACTTGTTTAACTCTTAAGATTTTCTTTTATCTATATAATTTCTAGGCCAAACTATGTCCTCTAACCTCAAATGGAAGATCCACATCACTTCCAATGTTAAAGCTGGCATCAAGAAGCTCTGTTTACATTTTCAACACAAGCACTATTTTTATTTCCCACTTCAACACAATGTATTTCATGTCAAAGTCTATCCAAGAATTGAATAATGCTCCAATACCAGTGAAGGAAATTCTCTCTCATGCCTGAACAGGATACAATAAAAAGCTGTGGTCTCATCTGTAAGCTCCTGCCCATCTTACCATCAGAAATGTCCTTGTCCATTTCTATCAATGATACTACAGGCATTGATGCTCTTTCCCCCTCTCGTTCCCAAGCTCCAAGAGCTAGAGTTTCTCTTTTGGGCGGAATCAGAAAACTGAGCTCAAAATGTGAATGAAATTGCAATGGTTTTCATTGCATTTCAATGCATCAACCATCATTCCTTCACTGATGCTGGGTCAAAACCCTGGAACTCCCTCCCTAACAGCACCGTGGGTGTGCCTACACCACATGGACTGCAGTGGTTCAAGAAGGCAACTCACCATCACCTTCTCAAGGAGCAATTAAGGATAGGCAATAAATGCTGCCTTAGCCAGCGACACCCACATCCTGTGAAAGACTGAAAACACCCCAAAAAAGCCTGTCCATTGGCAACTGGTCAAGCAGGTTTAAAATACTGTTAAAGTTTTAGAACATAGGTGTGCACAATACTGGCTTCTGTAGATTTTCATCCACTAAGGGTATCAGGGGGTGTGAGAAAATGTGGTCAGATGGTGTTGAACTGAATGACAGAAAGTGCTTGAGGACTTTGATGGCCTGTTCTTGTTCATACGTTGCTTGCGACTATGCAACTGGGCAGAAAAAAACAACAAATTAGAAGGAAGGAAATTGTATTTTCAAGCTGGTCTAATCTCAGTATTCCAACATCTGAGTATCCAGAAACTTTCCAAGAGTGAAAAACCACTCAAGAAGATACTTCACCAGTGCTTTCTCAAGGGCAATTAGGAATGGGCAATAAATGCTGGCCCAGCCAGCAATGCCCACATCTGATTGAAGAATTTTAAAAACCCACAAAAATGCCTTTATATAAATCCTGGACAGAAGTTTTTCATGAATCCATGCACTTAGGCAGCGTAATCAAATATAATCCTTTCCTTTATTTTGCTGTCCATTAAATGGTATTCTGTGACGTGTATATCACATATCATATCCAGGCCAGACCAGGTAAGGATAGCTGATTTCCTTCCCCAAAAGGACATTAGTGAACCAGGTCAATCTTTATGACAATCAACAATAATTTCATGGTCACCATTACTGAGACTAGCTTTATATTCCAGATTTATTAATTGAAATAAAATTCCAGTAGCTACCATGGTGGGATTTGAACACATGCCCCCCGAGTATTAGCCTGAATCTCTGGATTACCAATCTGGTGACATTATCACTATGCCATCCATCTCCCACCTTAATAACTTCATTGGTGTACAGTCAATATTTTTTGATATGAAAAAGACTTTTGCAAGATGTGCGTTCTTGCCTGTGTACCTGAGAAAATGACTGAAATTTGAAGAGCCTTCCTGAAACAGCGCAGCTGATGGAACTAGCACTTCCAGCCTGAGCCTGGGGATAGTTTTGTGGATGGGGTCTGATTTGGGTAAACGGAATCATGAGCCAGCCCAAAGGACAATGAAAAACACCAACTCGTGTACATTTAAGGTCCCCCAATTTGTTCAGCTCATACACCTGACTGGTTTGGGATTGGGTGCAAAACTAAGGGAAATGCCACCAGCAAATATTTTTTCTGTTCTCTTGCCAAAATCTATACAGTTTTTCTTGGAATTTGAAAATGTGGAATTGCTTCAGTCTTTCAAAATTTCTCCTATGGCTCTTTGAACCCAAGTTCAACTAACCACTCGCCCAGAATTCACATTATCTTCTCAAAAGCTTTTATCTAATCCTGGTTGTCAATAGCAAGCCTTGTTGCTTCTCATTCTTGTTAAAGAAAAATAAATAATGTTAAAAGGGATGAATTTTTGCTTCAGTGCTTTTGTCATATACAGTTAGCACATGTCAGAAAATTGCCAATATAATCATTGTTAAGAGATGGAAAAATCATTGACTTGGGTACTAATCTCATGATGTGCACTGACAACATGGACCAAATGCACAAAATGAAAACAAATTGCAGCTTAAAAATGACGTCTGGTAGAACTACAATGAGAAAGGTGAGATCTTACACCATATAATAAATTCATAGAATTCATAAAGATTTATTAAGCAACATGCATCAATACATCACTAAAATTATTTGTACCTTTGTAACTAATTAATTTATGTTGTTGGGAAAACCATATCTTCACAAATTGGATCTTTTAAAATTTGGAAGGACATTGCATTACTTGGACACTTCGATCTTTTTTACAACAAGGTCATAAGTTCACCTTTGGACTGGGAACAACAACGTCTTTTCCAGGAAATCACCTGACCAGCATGTTACTTGATAGGGGGTGGGGGGAAGAGTTGTGTGCTTGTTTGCATTGCAATTACTTTAATTGATGGGAAAATAATAAACTGGTTTAAAGCAAAAAGGCTAGTGATTTACTAGAAATCACGTGACAGGGATGAGCTGTAAGCTTTGGGCTTGAGTTATCGTAAAGAGATATGACGGATAGTACATGACATTCCTATGGCTGGATATGTAGGGATACGGAAAACTCAAATGCGGATAAACCAACAGTTTTACTGGCCAGGTCTGCAGAAGGATGTGATGCAGTTTTGTAAAATATGCCAGATGTTGGGAAAAGCACAACATACAATCAAACCGGCACCCTTAATTCCCATATCAGTTTTTGAGGAACCGTTTAGAGGGGTGTTCGTAGAATGTGTGGGTCCGTTACCAAAAAAAACAATGCAGGACACCAGTATCTCCTTACTATTATGGATATGGCAACTCGATTTCCAGAGGACATCCCATTAAGAACAATTATAGCTAAGGTGGTAGTAGAGAAGCTAACCCAATATTTCACATGATATGGATTACTGATAGATCCAGTTGAATCAAGGTTCCAATTTTATGCCTAAAATTTTTCAAAGCATAATGAGTAGTTTGGACATAAAACAGTTCAAACCCACAGCATATCATCCAGATACAGGGAGCTTTAGAGAGGTATCACCAAACTCTCAAAACAATGATTAAAGCATATTTTCATAGATATCTCAAAGATTGGGACAAAGGACTGGATTTTCTTTTATTTGCTACCAGAGATTCACCAAATGAATCTACTGGTTTTAGCCCTTTTGAATTATTTAATGGATATGAGATAAGAGGTCCCCTGAAATTAATCAAAGAAAAGTTTTTGGGCAGAGAAATGAAACCTCTATGTTACATAATGTGTTCATGTTCCAGGAATGGCTCATGGGAGCCTCGAAAATTGAATCAAGAACATCTTATATGAAGGAATGTTCAGATGAGCAAGCTGTGACCCGAACATTACAACCAGGGGGGATGAAGTGTTAGTGTTTTTGCCTTTACCGGGGGAACCATTGAAAGCACGGTTCAGTGGTCCATACATGGTAATTAAGAGGGTGGTAAAGTAAATTATTTGATAGACACCCCAGATCGCAGGAAAAAGGATTGGCTGTGTCTTATCAACATGTTAAAACAATACCATCATAGGGAGGAGGATAAGGAAGAGCACCTATTTCAGGTAGGAAGAACAGTGAAGGACAAAAGCGACAGTGAGAGCGAGGCAGAAGGACATTTAGACTGTTCACAAATTGACCCTCCCACTATATGGTTAGCTAACACTGAAATATTAGGACAATTAGGCACTGCAGGCAGAATTTTGAGGTCGGCAGGCGGCCGCAATCGGCAGGCACAGGAGCGGCCTATAAAGGTGCCGCTGCCCGTGATCAGCCCCCGACCGTGATTTCACACTGGAAGACCAATTAAGGCCCACTGAGCGTGAATGGTGCTCCCCAATGGTCGGGAAGAGGCAGGGGCTTTGAGGTCCAATGGCGATCCAGTGGCCGGTTTAAAACCGGCACTGTCAGGCCCTGGGAGGCTGCTCGTGGAATCTCCCAAGTTGCCGCAGCATCATCCGATGCCACAGTCACTGGTAGAGGAGTGGAGGATGTGATGCTGTCATCCAGCGCACCCTGGATGAACTGTGGAGCTCTGAACTCTCAATACATTGGACTCTTGGGGAACCCTGGACACTCTAGGGGAGCTCTGGGCTCTTGGGTACACAGGGGAGCTGTGGACTCTGGGGCACACTTGGGGCGCTCTAGGTTCTGGGGCACACTTTTGGGAGATGGCCAGGGTGCACTGGTGCTGCAGGTAGAGAGGGGACTAAACCATTCTCCTCTGTCCTTTCAGGAGAAGACGGCCCATAACAACAATGAAAGGTCACGGATAGGTGGAGCCCCCCCAAACCTCCTAATCCTATACAGATTCGAGCAGGATGCCTTGGAGTTGGAGAGGCACCACGCACCTTGGTCAACTGGCCGTGGAGAGGCTGGGGTGTCAGACGAAGGTAAGAGTGCAGTGCACAGAGGCGAGAGTTTCGGGTGGTGAAAACATTCTTGTGTAGTCTCATCATTGATGTGAGCCTCACAACTGGATTCCCCATTGATCATTGAGAGACGATGGCACCATGATTCAGATCTCCATGGTCTCACCAGGGTGCCTGGCATGCACAGTAATAGTGTGATGACTTAAACTAATGACACTTCGTTTTTCTCCCTTAGGTTTGCCACCATGCACTCAATTGCAGGACCCACCCCTGACGCCAGGGGCCTGCCTGTCTCCAGATATACCTGTGTCACAGCCGCTCTCCGAATCAGGCACCAGCGCAGCTACCAGCACCTCGGTGGGCATTAGATCTTCAGCTAGAATGTCGGTGCACAGCAGTGAAGGCACCTCACACTCGCTTGAGGTGCAGGCGGAGGCAGAGTGCCCAGGGCACCGGCAGTAAGAGGATGGCTGGAGTCCAGGACGACACTGAGTCGAAGGCAGATGATGAGCCTCTGGAGTTGTCCATTAGGTGGCAGATGCTGGATGTCCAGTGAGATGTGTGGGAAGATCTGGCCAAGTCCCATAAGGGTATTCGTGCCCTGGTCTCTGATGTGGAGGAGTCCCTATAGAGCATCCGCAATGCACTGACCCTCATAGCCAAGTGCGGAGCCTCTACCATGGAGAGAGTAGTGAATCTCCATGAACAGGAACAGAATCAGGGTTTCCTGGGGTTGCTTCGGGCCTGCAAACTCTCACTCAGGCACTGACCTCAGGTGGTCAGTGTCCGTGTCTGAGATGGATGAGGCCCCCAGTATTCCAGCTAGGTGCCCGTCCATCAATGGTGAGCAGGAAGGTCCAGAGCTACCTCATATTGGTGCATGAGCTGCCTGTCATCTCTGCGGGCTCCTCTCAGGTTGCTCTGGATGACAGCAGCAGCTCCTCCGCCACTCTGCCAGTGACCATGGCATTTGACGAGGCTGCGGCAACTTGGGAGATTCCAGCCATGGAACTGGCCGCTCCCTCCCAGGCAGGGCCAGCACAGGCTCCACTGGCCAGAGGACACCTGCCAAGGTCATCAAGGCCAACAGGACAGCAGAGTGAGCAGGGTGTCTCCAATCCTGGTGCCAGCGACATGGGAGCACCTAGACTTGGCACCCGTAAACTTAAGTTTAAGGCACCATGAGCACAAGAGGGTACCACCGACTGCACACAAATGGCCATCAAGGTGCCAGTGGGTCACGGGTGATCTTCTGTTGTGCATAGTAGCCGTCCATCCTGTTGGGCTGGAGCACTGAAGAGCCTCAACATCTGGGAGTGTCTCAGAATGTAAGCGTCATGGTAGATTTCAGTGTACCCTGCACAGACTTGCAGAATCTGCGTCCTGTGGTCACACACTATCTGCACGTTCATGGAGGGTGGAATCCCTTCCTGTTGACGAAGGCACCCAGTGACCCACTGGCACCTTGATGGCCACTTGTGTGCAGTCAGTGGTACCCTCGATGCAGGGGAACCCAGCAATCGCTGCAAAGCTTCTGGCTCACTCAGCCTGGCTGGACTCGTCTGCATGGAAATGAATGAAAGTCAATACCCACCTGAACAGAGCTTCTGTCACCAGCTTGACTCAACTGTGGACAGCTGATTTGGACATTCCACACAGGTTCCCCACTGACCTCTGGAAAGAGCTGGAGACTTGGAAGTTGAGGACCACTGTGACCTTCAGAGCCATTGGCATGGGGTGTCCACCCACACAGTTGGAGCTGATCTCAGGCCCGATCATATGACAAATGGAGGTCATTGTCTCCCTTGAGAGGCAGAGCCTCCTCCGGCATTGCATGTCGGACATATTGAGGTAGTTGCACTGCCGTCTGTAAACCCTGGCAGCGGGATATTGGCATCTTCTGCAGCCCCTTCCTGCTGGCCCTGGACCACTTGTGCCTGCACCTCTCCTCCCACAGGTCCCTCCCCTGGAAGCTGCATTGAGACACCCGGCCTCCTCTCCCTTCTGCCCCTCTCTTCCTCCTCAGAGGAGGTGCCTCCAGTGGAGACCACAATCCCCATTACCAGGGAAACAGAAGGCTGTCTGATACCTGGAAGGGTCCACATGGTTTGAATTCTCCAACACCAAGGCATCGTGGAAATGCTAACAATGAAGCCCCAAACAGAGATGAAGCTGCCATGTACCAATAAGCCACCAGCAACAAACTATCTACCAAACTCCTCACACTGGCAATGCTGCTGATCCTTTTTATCTCACCTGTGGATAAGGTTTTTGAAATTGTGGGCTGCCCTCCTGCCTGTTTTGCCCATGCTACGAGCGCGAAATCGCACGGGCAATGAAAAATCAGCATCAGTTGCCTTTTTAATGGCCTTAAGTAGCCTCTTAATTAATGGCGAGCGCGGATCCGGCACCCGGGCATGCCCACTGATCATTAGATTGTACAAGTGCGCGATGACGTCGGGACGTGTGCCTGCCCGCTCAGCAAAATGTCCTGCCCCATATTTTCATACTTAGAGGGAGGGCAGCAAGAGGGGCTAGTGAGGTTACTTACAGAATTTAGAGGAATCTGTAGGGATAAACTAAGGTGTACCTATAAAGCAACATCCTTATATTTTAAGTCCAGGGAAACAAGCTCAAGTGACAGCAGAAATTCAGTATGTTAGAAAATCATCTAATTGAGCCTAGTTAAAGCTGTTGGAATTCTCCTGTAGTAGTAGTGCCTAAACATGATTGGTCAACCAGATTCTGCATACACGACTGAAAGGTTAATGCAGGAACAAAAATGGATTCCTACCCAATCCCTCATTTAGAAGATTGTATTGATAGGGTTGGCAGTTCCACGTTCCTTACTAAAATAGATTTGTTGAAAGGAAACTGGCAAGTACCTTTAATGTTAAGGAGATATTGTCCTTTGTCAGGCCAAATGGGCTATTCCAATGCTGAGTAATGCCATTTGGACTAAAAAATGCTGCAGCACTTTCCAAAGACTAATGGATCAGGTTGTAGCTAATGTTCTTAACTGTGTAGTTTACTTGGAGAATGTACTGGTTTATAGCAAAACGTGGAAAGATCATGTGAAACAATTGAAGGCCCTGTTTACAGTAGGCAGATCTAGTAATAAACCTTGCCAAGAGTGAGTTCGCAAAAGAGTGAGTAAATTATCTAAGGCATGTCATAGGGCAGGGACAAGTCTTGCCAAGAACAGCGAAGGTACAGGCTTTGATGGAATTCCCTGTCCCTAAAACTAAATGAGAAATCATGAGATTTTTAGGATGTGCTGCTTCTTTCGTAAATTTGTTCCAAACTTCAGCACAATATTGGCTCCACTAATGGATTTAATGCAAAAGAAGGTAAAAGTGCTATGGTCAAGAGAGTGCCAGACAGCTTTTGAGAAGCTGAAGGTGATCCTAACTAATGAACCAGTTTTAGCCCCTCCTAATTTCGCTAAACTCTTCAAGATGGCAATCGATGCTTGTGACTTGCGAATAGGTGTGGTCTTATTGCAGCAAGATGAATCGGGCATAAAGTGGGGTACTATGCTAAAAAAAAATTAAATCAGCATCATAAGAGATACTTTATGATAGAAAAGGAAGTCCTGGGATTGTTACTGGCTCTTAAACATTTTGAGGTATACATTCACCATGGCTGCAAAGAAACACTAGCATATACTGACCATAATCCCTTGGTCTTTGTGGAAAAATTTAAGACTCAGAATGACAAACTGATCTGATAGAGCTTGCTAATAAAGCCTTTTAACTTAAAGATTATTCATGTTGCTGGAAAGAATAATATAATTGATGTATAATCAAGAATGTAATTTTTTGTGGAATTATCTGGAAAGCAAGAAAGTCAGACAGTACAGGCTCTGTATAAGGGATGAATGACTGAGTGAGTGCACATTTAAATTTTGTTTATACGTTGTGTATATCTCTCCTATACACTTTGTAATGAAACACATTTGGAAATGGTGTTTCATTTCTTAAGGGCAGAGGTTTTGGGAAAACCATATCTTCACAAATTGGATATTTCTTTTAAAATTTGGAAGGACATTGCATTATTTGGACACTTGGATCTTTTTTACAAAAAGGTCATAAGTTCACCTTTGGACTAGGAACAATGTTAAAAACAAAAACAAAAAAACTGCGGATGCTGGAAATCCAAAACAAAAACAGAATTACCTGGAAAAACTCAGCAGGTCTGGCAGCATCGGCGGAGAAGAAAAGAGTTGACGTTTCGAGTCCTCATGACCCTTCGACAGAACTTGAGTTCGAGTCCAAGAAAGAGTTGAAATATAAGCTGGTTTAAGGTGTGTGTGTGGGGGGCGGAGAGATAGAGAGACAGAGAGGTGGGGGGTGGGGGGGGTTATGGTTGTAGGGACAAACAAGCAGTGATAGAAGCAGATCATCAAAAGATGTCAATGACAATAGTACAATAGAACACATAGGTGTTAAAGTTAAAGTTGGTGATATTATCTAAACGAATGTGCTAATTAAGAATGGATGGTAGGGCACTCAAGGTATAGCTCTAGTGGGGTTTTTTTTTATAATGGAAATAGGTGGGAAAAGGAAAATCTTTATAATTTATTGGAAAAAAAAAAGGAAGGGGGAAACAGAAAGGGGGTGGGGATGGGGGAGGGAGCTCACGACCTAAAGTTGTTGAATTCAATATTCAGTCCGGAAGGCTGTAAAGTCCCTAGTCGGAAGATGAGGTGTTGTTCCTCCAGTTTGCGTTGGGCTTCACTGGAACAATGCAGCAAGCCAAGGACAGACATGTGGGCAAGAGAGCAGGGTGGAGTGTTAAAATGGCAAGCGACAGGGAGGTTTGGGTCATTCTTGCGGACAGACCACAGGTGTTCTGCAAAGCGGTCGCCCAGTTTACGTTTGGTCTCTCCAATGTAGAGGAGACCACATTGGGAGCAACGAATGCAGTAGACTAAGTTGGGGGAAATGCAAGTGAAATGCTGCTTCACTTGAAAGGAGTGTTTGGGTCCTTGGACGGTGAGGAGAGAGGAAGTGAAGGGGCAGGTGTTGCATCTTTTGCGTGGGCATGGGGTGGTGCCATAGGAGGGGGTTGAGGAGTAGGGGGTGATGGAGGAGTGGACCAGGGTGTCCCGGAGGGAGCGATCCCTACGGAATGCCGATAAGGGAGGTGAAGGGAAGATGTGTTTGGTGGTGGCATCATGCTGGAGTTGGCGGAAATGGCGGAGGATGATCCTTTGAATGCGGAGGCTGGTGGGGTGATAAGTGAGGACAAGGGGACCCTATCATGTTTCTGGGAGGGAGGAGAAGGCGTGAGGGCGGATGCGCGGGAGATGGGCCGGACACGGTTGAGGGCCCTGTCAACGACCGTGGGTGGAAAACCTCGGTTAAGGAAGAAGGAGGACATGTCAGAGGAACTGTTTTTGAAGGTAGCATCATCGGAACAGATGCGACTGAGGCGAAGGAACTGAGAGAATGGGATGGAGTCCTTACAGGAAGCGGGGTGTGAGGAGCTGTAGTCGAGATAGCTGTGGGAGTCGGTGGGTTTGTAATGGATATTGGTGGACAGTCTATCACCAGAGATTGAGACAGAGAGGTCAAGGAAGGGAAGGGAAGTGTCAGAGATGGACCATGTGAAAATGATGGAGGGGTGGAGATTGGAAGCAAAATTAATAAATTTTTCCAAGTCCCGACGAGAGCATGAAGCGGCACCGAAGTAATCATCGATGTACCGGAGAAAGAGTTGTGGAAGGGGGCCGGAGTAGGACTGCAACAAGGAATGTTCCACATACCCCATAAAGAGACAGGCATAGCTGGGGCCCAACAATGTCTTTTCCAGGAAATCACCTGACCAGCATGGTACTTGAGGGGGAAAGAGCTGTGTGCTTGTTTGCATTGCAATTACTTAATTGATGGGAAAACAATAAATTGGTTTGAAGGCAAAAAGGCTAGTGATTTACTAGAAATCACATGACAGGGATGAGCTTTAATATTTGGACTTGTGTTTTTGAGTTCAGTTGGGATTGAACTGAGAAAGTAAAAGGGCAGCTCAGCCTGCCTTCTTGCCTTGCCTTGCCTGAAATAAAGTATTGGCAGTATCCAGCTAAGAATCCAGAGCTCAGTGGAGCTTGTCTGTTTTTTGGACACCTGAGAGGCTGAGAAGAGGGATTGCCCAAGCTATATTCTCCACCATGCCAAAGCTCCATTGGTCCAGACATCTACTGGGACTTATGTCTTCACATGAGGGAGCTCCAGATCAACAGAGTTCAGACCCTTCAAACATTATCCTTTATTTTATAAAGCCTATCCTCTAAAGCCCATCTCTGAAGAGAGACCCTATCTGTTTGTCCTTTGCGTGACTGTGCTGTTTTTCTTTTAAAAAGGGATGATAGTTATACATCCAGAGTGGAATTGTGTGTGAACCAATTCTTGCAACTTGTTTTAAAAAAGAAGTTTTATTTCATAATAAATCAATAATTCTGAGTTTATTGAAAGAAGCGTGGTTAAAGTATCTTTTATTTTAGGTCTAACAGTAGTGAAGATAAATAATGGCCATACTGGTGAGTGAATTAAACTCTTAAACTAACGGTGCGACCTCCGGAGTAGTGGGGCTAGATAAACTGTGCACACCTCCCGTCCCAGTTGTAAAAATGTCATTTAAATGCCTGAAATTCATTTTATTTCCATTTCTGTTCATGATTTGTTAATGCATTTTCCACTACAATGCACCAAGAATAAAGAACTGATGACAAGTAGCATAAGGAATGATAAAACGTGGACCATAGCTGAGATAAAGGAATTTTATATTTCTAGAACAGTACCTTAACACATATGACAAGGCAACATGTCTAGAGCATGCATGTTAGAACAAAACTGTTGACATGTTTAAAAGAAAACAGAGAAATTGATTGGCACAGGTAAATAAAATAAACCATAACTGCTGGAAATCTGAACTCAAACTAAAATATGGCTGGAAAAGTGTTTCAGTCAGCTCCTGAGAAAGATTGGTTAGCATGTTGGGTGTGCTCCCTCTTCAAGTAGATCATCGGCAAAGGTTTGAATGGCCAAAGTAGGTAGAACTATCCTATCCAGCACTCAGAAATGGAATTACCCTTACCCGACTTCCTCTGCACAAGATCTTGAGGTGCAATATTAATGAGCAAGAGTTGCTTACTAAAGAATGCCGTTACTTAGAAATCCACATTCAAAATAAATTAAAGTGGGATGTACAAAGTCAACAACTGCTTCCAAGACATCCAAGGTGCTTAGGTTCATGAAACAGAACTTCCATCACTCTGGAAATGCAGACAGACCGCACTTTGAGTATAGCATAGCCAGTTGGGACCCATATACTGCTAAAAATATTACACTCCTTGACAAGCTTCGATGCCAGGCAGCTCACTTTGTTACAAACAATTACTCACGAGATACCAGTTGGTCACGTTGCTATGCTGGCACAGTCTCCAGAACTGAAGAAAGGCCTATAGGTTGATAGGTCTCTATAACATTTTGAATGAACCATGAAATCTTTATAAGCCATACATCAAGTCCAAAAGTAATGGTGCTCGAAGAGTTCATGACCAACAGCTCCGACGGTACACACCCCCACATGCTTCCTTTTATAACTCCATTTTCCCAAGAACAACCTCCCACAAACCTTAACCTCCAGCCTCTCTGAGGACTCATTGAAAGAAAATCTGTTGAACTTTTTAAATTAAAGCAGCCATCAACTACACTCATTGTACACCTCCTGCGAAAATTCCCTAATAGAAGATTATGGAGGGAAACCTTACCAAATATCACATACCAAGGAATTAAAAAGGAACAGGTAACTAAACTGTTGGTGTGGCACAGCATTGGTTTAGAGTGTGGGGAGAAGATAGGATGAGACCCGAGTAGATCAAGCAGCCTTTTAATATCTTCAGCACTCCAAGCAGGCACATACTACTATATTGAGTAGGGGATCGCCAATAAATAACAGTCATGCAGTGCCCTCAAATATCAGCTGACAAAGTATCAGTTGGCTGAATATAAACCATCTCAGCCACTAAATTTAAGAGAAGAAAAATCTTGATTTGCTTCAAAGGAGAGTGAGCTTTTACAAGAGAAAGGAATTCCTATAGGATACCCACCGCTATCCCAAACTCACCCAGGATTCAGGGGCCAAACCCTGACCTCTTTCTCATCAAAGGTTGAAACTCGGCAATATTAACTACAAGCACTTACTCAGCACCCCACACGTGGCAGTCCCTGGAAAGGAATCCTGTTCTATTTTGAGTTAAGACCAACTGCACTCAGCTACATATACCAATATATATTACATTTGCCAATTTTTATTTGATATGCACAATGTGACCTTGGTGCTTAAAGACATGATCCTAACCACTTCTGTCATCTCTCAATCAAACATGATCCCAGTATCCCCATTACAGGTAGTTGCTCCCAGGCAACAGCTCACTCAGTGCATCCACTAACACCATGATCTCCTCATATGTCCTGCAGTCTCCTATTACTCCTAAACACACTTGGGAGCACCAGGGGTATACAGTTGGTGTATGGGGCTCTTCCCTTCCTCCTCATCACCCCTCCCTCATTACTGTCAACGAGTCCAAAAGAAAGGATAGAATAAAGAGTCAAAAGCACAGTTAGAGACAGAGACCCCAATGATAGGTGTGTATGAAAAAGAGAGCAGGAAATTAAAAGACAGAGGGTACCATGAGCAAAAATCAAGAAATGGAGAAACATTTACAGAAAGTAACACTTGTCTAGGAGAAAAGCTAGAAGAGATTAATTTAAAAATATATTTTTTTTTAAATTAGTACAGTAATAAAAATAGATATTGCACCATGATTTTTTAAAAAAAATATGCTATTTGACAATCAAACTTAATTAAAAACGTTTGGGAACTGGTAAGTCACCAAAGAGATAAACTTATCAAGATTTAAATTCCTTGTTTAACATTAATATAGCTTCAGGTGAAAAAGGTTTTAAATAATGAAATTTGAGGATATAATGACAAAGTTCATACAGTGAAAGTGGTTCAAATCTCTGGGACAAGATCCAACATGTTTTATTCATTGCTCAGAAGTTATTGGTCAGTCTTGGTTGCAGAGCCATTTATCGTACTTAAGTGCTGGCAGTGACATTTCCACGTATACACATGTACGCATATACAGATAAATGTTTAAAAGGGGAGATGGTGCAACTGGCCTTCACAGAACTAGCTGCAGGCAAATAGGATCTGGGAAGGAAATCTCTCCTTCACATTCTCGTAACATGCCTGATGTTAGCATTGTAGTCTACTAACTTTATAATCTTCTGGTTATAACATTACAAAAATACTTTATATCAGAAGTATTTGTGCACAGTACAGTTTGTTGTAAACTAAAGACTTCAAAATCATGACATCTTACAGCATAGGAGGCGGCCATTTGGCCTATGATACCTGTACTGGCTCTTTGAAAGAGCTCTCCAATTAATCCCAGCATCTTTCCCCATAAAAGGGGCACATATCTAATTATGGACAGATATGATTGAATGTGCTTCCAACACCCATTCCAGGTATGTATTCTAACAACAACAACTTGTGTCCCAAAGACACTTCACAGGAGCATTATCGGACAATATTTAATATGAGCCACTAAAAGGGCGTATTAGGATATGTACCAAAAGCTTGCACAAAGAGGTAATTTTAAGCAACATCTTAAAGAGAGAAGGAGAAAATTAAGAGGTTAGGGGTGGGGGGAGAGGGTGGAATTCCGTAGATTGGGGCCGAGGCATTTGCAGAGAAGGCTACCGGTATTAGAGGGATGCAGAGTTTTCAAAGGGTTGTACAGACAGAGGGAAGGGTTGCACTATGCAGGGATTTGGACAAAAAGATGAAAATTTTAATTTTGAGACATTGCTGGACCGCGTGCCAGTGTAGCCTCACCCTGAGCCACTTAAAGGCCCAATGCTTGTTGAATGTCTGTAGTGCAAACTGGCAAGAACAGGGGTAGCTCTCCTCTAACTTTTACACCCCACCCCCTCCCTCCCCAGTAAATTCTAGCTCATGGTAACTTAGCGAGGCTTGGCCTCTGTAGGAACTTCCAGGTTGCTGTGAGAACATGCAGCTGTACAGCTTAGATGGGGCCTTGCTGGAACAGCTGCAGTGTGGGGGAGGCCTGGTTTGCCAGTTCGCACCATAGACATTTAGCAAGCATTGGGCCTTTAACTGGCTAAGGGCGAGACTACATTGATACCGGTCCAGCAATGCCTCAAAATTAAAATTGTCATCCTTTTGTTCAAATCTCTCCATAGTGCAAACCTTCCCTCTATTTCTACAACCCTCTGAAATCTCTGCATTCCTACAATTCCGGAAGCTGTGTCTTCAGTTACCTCGGCCCTAAGGCACGGAACGGGGCAAGATTTTGAGGTTGTCGGGCGGGCGCAGTGGGCAGGCCCAGGAGCGGCTGTGAAACGGTCCATCGCCCGCGATCGGGCCCCAAACATAAAACATGGCTCCGCACTGGCCAGGAAGGGCTGAGTGGGGGCATTGGGCCTGTCGGATGCCGGGTCCAATGGTTTAAAAGCAGCCCAGTCAGCCCCTGGAAGGCTGCCATGGAAGGGGGTCTCCTGTACTTTCGCAATGGAGTCAAGTGTGGCTGGACACGGCAGGCGGGATGGCATGGCAGGTGGGCACTCGGTCCCCCACTTTTTTGATGAGTGCCTTGTCATCCTCTTGAAGAAGGTGGCTGCCAGGAGGGATACCCTTGTCCCCAGAGTTGAGAGGAGGAGGCCACTGCACCTCATCAAGAGGGCATGGGAGGAGGTGGCAGCCCGGGTGAGCAGCGCTGATGTGGTGGGGGGGGCTCCTGCTCCGGTGCCCAAAGCGTCTCAATGACTTACTGCGCTCAGGAAGGGTTTGTCCGCATTGGCATGGGTCAGTGTGCTGAAGTGTTAAGGTATGGACATCCCCACTGTGGACCTCAGGGATGCCAGAGTCTGAATGCCAGCTAACAGCAATGCTGGATCTGACCAAGGGGGTGAGCCCCAGCTACTTAGACTGGGTGCCTTGAGGCTCAAGGACCACAACTTGGAAGTGCCCTGTGAGATGTTCCTCAGCTGGAGTTGGCCAGGCTGCAATGGTGCTGTAGGTACAGAGTGGACTAATCAATGCTCATCTGTTGTTTCAGCAGAAGACGACCCACAACAATATTGAAAGGTCACGGATTGGTAGATGTCCTGCTAGCCTCCTAATCCTTTCCAGATGCAAGCAAGACATCCTGGAGCTTGAGAGCCGGCACACTACCCGTGCAACCGGGCTTGGAGAGGCTGGGGTGTCAGACAAAGGTAAGAGTGCAGTGCACAGAGGTAAGACTTTGGGGTTGTGCTAACATTCTAGTGTAGTCTCTTTATTGATGTGAGCCACGAACCTGGAATCCCCATTGATCATTGAAAGACGATGGCACCGTGATGCAATTTCCATTGTCTCACCAGGATGCCTGGCATGCACAGTGACAGTGTGTTGACTTAAACTAATGACATGTCCTTGTTCTCCCTTTTAGGTCCACCAGCAGGCATGAACTCTGCGGACCCTAAAGGGCCACCCCTGACACTGGAGGACCACTGAGCGTTGGTTGCATCTGCATTATACCTGCTCTCTAAAGCAGGCATCAGCGCATATACCAGCACCTTGATGAGCATTAGAGCGGCAGCTAGTATCTCGGTGCACATTGGTGAGGGCACTTCACACTCGCTTGAGGTGCAGGCAGAGGCATAAAGTGCCCAGAGTGCCAGCAGTTGGAGGACTGCTGGCGAACAGGGCAATGCTCAGTCGAAGACTGATGAAGAGACTCTGGAGTCATCCATTAGGTGGCAGATGCTGGATGTATGGGAGGATCTGGTGGAGATCCATGAGGGTATGCATGCAATGGTCTCCATGATGGAGGAGTCCTTGTGGAGCATCAGAAATGCGTTGACCCTCATCGCTGAGAGCACTGCCTCCTCCATTGAGAGAGTGAGACTCTCATGGAGAGGCAGCTCGAAGGACAGAATCAGGGGTTCCTGGTATTGCACTTGGACCTGCAAACCCTCACACAGGCATTGACCTCTGGTGGTTAGTATCCATGTCTGAGATAAATGAAGCACCCAGTATCCCAGCTAGCCCATTCATCAATGGTGAGCAGGGAGGTCCAGAGCGACCTCACGTTGGCGCACGAGCTGTCTGTCATCTCTATGGGCTCCTCTCAGGGTGCTGTGCCCCTCTGCCAGTGACCATGGCATCTGATGAGGCTGCGGCGACTGGGGAGATGTCAGCCATCGCACTGGCCGCTCCTTCCCAGGTGGGGTCAGCACAGGCTCCACTGGCCAGAGGATGGCTGCCAAGGTCATCAAGGCCAACAAAACAGCAGAGTCAGCAGGCTGTCTCCAATGCCAGTGCCAGTGAAGGGGGAGAACCTAGATGTAGCACTTGCAAACGTAAGTTAAATGCACCATGAGCACAAGAGGGACAGGTCACGGGTGATTTTATATACATTTATGTTTACTTTATGTATACTGGTCTCGGAATGAAGACCAGAGAAGTTTATGTAAATATTATTGTACTGTCAAAATGAGATAAATTGTGTTTTTGTCATTATGGACTGATTATGCTTCACCTTTTTATTTCATTGGTGCTGGGTACGCCAGTATGTAATGCAAGACGTAGGTGGCTCTGACCTTTATTGCACAGGCACTGAATGTTCTTTGTGTTCAAATAAAAGGGTCATTTCAGACATCAGGGATGTATGTGGCAGCCCTGGCAAGCAGTTGAAGCTGATCTTTGGCAGCCTAGCTGAAGGAGTGTTGGATCAAGGCATCCCTGGTGTCCCTGCCTCCCTGCAGGTTATCGAGGTCTGCCTCCACATGCTCAGCATTCTCCTCACCATGCTCCACTACTGGACTCATCCCCTGTAAACTGTGTAGCTGCTTCAAGATCCTCTTCCTTCAGTGGGTCCTCCCTTGCCAGTGCCAGATTGTGGAGAGCAAAGCATGCAACCACTATCAGTGACACCCACTCTGGGGGGAATTGTAGTGCTCACCCTGAAAGGTCCAGGTATCAGAAGTGCATCCTGAGAAGACCTATGGTCCTCTCTACCAAACCCCTTGAGGAGGCATGGCTCGTACTGTTACATTTCTCTGCTTCTGTTCTTGGGTGGTGGAGAGGCGTCATGAGCCACCTCTTCAACAGATAGCCCTTGTCAACCTGCAGCAATCCATCCGCTCAGGCTGGAGCACTGAAGAGACTCGGCACCTGTGAGTTTCTCAGGATGTTAGCATCATAGGAGCTGCCAAGGTACTAGGCTTGCAGAATCTGCATCCTGTAGTCACACACTATCTGCACAGTCATGGAGTGGAATCCCTTCCTGTTGATGAAGGCACCCCGCTGACCCGCTGGCGCATTGATAGCCACATCGCTGCAAAGCCTCTGGTTCACTCAGCCTGGCAGGTCTCATCTGTACGATAAAGAATAAAGATCAGTACCTGTCTAAACAGAGCTTCTGTCACCAGCTTGATCCAACTGTGGACAGCTGATTGGGAGACTCCACAAAGATCCCCCACTGACCTCTGGAAATAGCTGCAGGCATAGAAGTTGAGGGCCACTGTGACCTTCAGAGCCACCCACACAGTCGGAGCTGATCTCAGGCCCCATCATCTGGCAAATGTAGGCCACCCTTGAGAGGTGAAGCCTCCTTCGGCATATTGAGGTAGCTGCATCACTGCCTGTAAACCCTGGCAGCAGGATAGTGGCATCTTCTGCAGCCCATTCCACCTTGGGCTTCCTGCTGGCCCTGCACCCCTTGTGCCTGCGCCTCGCCTCCCACAGGTTCCTCCCCTGGAAGCTGCAATGGGACACCTGGCCTTCTCTCCCTTCTGCCCCTCTCTTCCTCCTCAGAGGAGGTGCCTCCAGCAGAGACCACGATCCCCATTATCAGGGTAACAGAAGACTGTGATTCCTCGAAGGGTCCACATGGTCTGAATCCTCTGGGGACCCTACATACACCAAGGAGTACTGAAATGAAGCCTGGAAATAGTAAGAATGAAGCCCCAAACAGAGATGAAGCTGCCAAGTACCAATAAGCAACCAGCAGCAAACTATTTCCAAAACTCCTCATTATTCGCACTGGTAAGGCTGCTGACCTTTTTTATCCCACCCGTGGATGAGGTTTTGAAAATGTCAGCTGACCATTTTGCCTGTGCGATGAGCACAAAATCACACGGGCAAGGAAAAATCACAGTCAGTTGGACTGTTAAGGGTCTTAAGTGGCCTCTTAATTAATAGAGGGCGCATCTCCAGCACCTGCACACGCCCACCCACCGAAATATCGCGCGAGTGTGCAATGACATCGGTATGCTAGCCTGATGTCATCGCACACTATTTTACGCCTGTTGGGTCGAGCACGTGCCCGCCCACGGGGTGTAAAATCCTCCCCATGGAATCTGGAAGAAGGGACAGTCTGATGGATGAGGTTGGACGAGGGGGAAACTAGAGGAGTGGGGTGAGTACAGAGTAGGGTGAGTCTGAAGGGGTGAGAGTCTGGGGGTGAATTTAGGGAGTGGGGTGGGTGTGTCTGTAAGGGATGGGGTTGGGTAGATGGAGGGGGTATGGTGAGGGAATTTGTAGAGCCTGAGGAGAGTTGGGAGGAGGTGGAGTGTCTGTGGGCAGTGGGTTTCTATGATATGGGCAGCCTTATGGAAATATGTTTGTTAAATAAATCAGCCTGTTGATTCTTAAGTGGTCTTGTCTTACTGAAATACTCAGCAGACTACCTTCCAGAAGATTAAAGAAGTACACTAGTGGTAATATCATATCCATGTCATTTTGCGGGGGGCGGGGGGTGGATGGCGGTGTGGGGGATGGTGTTATTGATTTGTTGGCCTCCCAGGTTGCATATCATTTGATGACATATTGGGCCATAAAGGTAAACTTCGGGTCACAAGGGACAAGGGTTCACTTACATGAGAATCCACTGATGTTGAGGGAATACAGACCTGAAATATTTAACAATCTCTTGACCTGCCTATCATCTCATCCATCTATTAATTATATCTACCTAATTTGGCTTATTAACATATATACCAAACATTTATTAATCTATCAATATTCAATTAACCAACCTCTCTATTTATCTATTTAACATTTTATTTTTAATTTTCCACCTATCTGAATTTACTGATCTATATTGTCACCTTAAGTTATACCCATCAACTGGACGACACATTTGCCATTCATTAACGTAGCTCATAGATAACTACATAAATGCAGAATAAAGTTCTGCCAGTAGTCTGTGGTATATTGGATCAAAACCTGCCACTTTACTTAAGTAATTAAATTTCTGATTTATTGTAAAACACTGGGTAATTATCTTCTTTTATAGCCACAAGCAGTTGCAATCCTAATACTGTGTATATCTATATTAATCCAATTACTCAGTGTCGCGATTAGTATCACATCTATTTGTGAAGATCTCCAAAATGGAGAAACCTAGCTGCCTATCAACCTACCCAAAAAAATACTCTACCTAGCAAACTCTGTATTTACCTGTCAGGTTGGCTCATTAATTTCTCTACATATCTATATTTTGACCTGCCTGCATATCCATCAACATACCTATTTATCTACTGATTTATGTATCTATAATGATTTACCATGCCCATCTATTGATCTAACTATCTATTGATAAACTGCTGTTTGTCCAGTGATCCATAATTCCTTTGCCAAACTGTAAAATAAATACCGATCAGTGGTAAATAGTTTGTCTGCCTATATTAGCTTAGTTTAAAATGATATATACCATCTATCTTTTGATCATCTATCTATCTATTGAAGAAATCTATTGCGATAAATAACTAACCTGATGTTCATTTACCCATACGTGCCCACATTTCTACCCATCTGTCCATCCATTGAACATTCAGCAGTTTGTATATTGAATACTTTTTTCATTTTATCCTTATCAACAAAGCCAGCATCAGTGAGTACTTCTATGATGGATTAAATAAGGTGCCAATGGTGTTTTATAAAATAATTCCTTCAGTCCAATTAACCACCAAATGAACAGCATTGATTAAAATGACCTTGGGGGTTGGGGGTGGGGGAATGGGGGGAGGGGAATATGAAACAGGACAAAATTCCATTTCAATATTCTTTAAGTAAAACTTCCAAAATATTGCCTGCTTATTTGTTGAGATATATTTTCTGCTTTTATGCACCAAATTTAGGTTTGTAGAATGAGCTCCGATTTCTACAGATACAAAATGGCATGAAGCTTTATCTCTTTCTTGGTTACCAGAGTTTTCATTCAGTTCTCTGTCTTACACCAGAGAAAACCTGTCAGTTCAGCTAAGCGATTACACACTTGTGACCAATAATAGGCGGCTGCATAATTATTCAGCATTATTCTTTTTAAAAGCAGCAATTTGTAGTTGCTTGGTAACCAAAGTACAAAGGATGCCTAATTTTAAAAGATACCACCAATGATTAACTAGTAATTATCAGTACAATGTGATCATATGACAGTGCATTTGAACAGTTGAGAAATATCACTAGCAATGAAAAACTGGTGTAGGTATTGTTGATACTTGTGTTCTTCTTGTACAAGCACAAAGCACATTCCCTTTGAAACCCTGTATTTTAATAATAGGACAGCCTCAGCAAAAACAGTCGTTGGCTAAATTCACACACGATTGCACTGCCAATTCCCTATTTATCCGGAACAATGCCACCAGCAAGACTGCATGGTTCACTATCATGACTGTCTCACACAAGCAAAGTACATACTGACATATTTCCTTTGAAAAAGAAAAGCAATTACCAGCTGTCTATCTGCAAGGGAGTAATGCAGTGTGGCTGTGTAAACTCACTCTACTGGAAAGCAATATCACAGTGCTACAAAGAATTCATTTGTTTAAAAACATCTGCAGTAAAAAGGCAGCTATCGTACATAGAACCATAGATACACACTCCATCAAAATGTGCTGCACATATGCTCACAGGCTAACTGCTCATTAATTTACCTTATATTGACGCAATAATGGACGAAAATGTGCCCAAAAGAATATTGTGTTTTAATGGTATTATTTTTAAAAAGCACATTGAATGAACCGATATGGTAACATACAAAATGCAGGCATGACAGCATAATACACAAACATAAAAACAAAAAAACTGCGGATGCTGGAAATCCAAAACAAAAACAGAATTACCTGGAAAAACTCAGCAGGTCTGGCAGCATCGGCGGAGAAGAAAAGAGTTGACGTTTCGAGTCCTCATGACCTCAAGTTCTGTCGAAGGGTCATGAGGACTCGAAACGTCAACTCTTTTCTTCTCCGCCGATGCTGCCAGACCTGCTGAGTTTTTCCAGGTAATTCTGTTTTTGTAATACACAAACATTGTGGGTACAAGTCTCACTCCAAATGCTTAAGTGCAAAACCTAGGCTGACGCTTCAGTGCTGTGCTGGGGGAGTGCTGCACTGTCAGGGATGCTGTCTTTCAGATGAGAGGTGAAGCTGAGGTTCTGTCTGCAGGGGATAGAAGACTTTCCAATGTACTATTAGAAAAACAGTTCCCTCCTAGCCAAAACTTATCCCTCAACTAACATCAGGAACAGATTATCTGGTCATTATCTCATTGCTATTTGTGGGAGCTTGCGGTGTGCAAATTGGCTGCTGTGTTTCCTACGGTACAGCCGTGTGTACGCTTCAAAAGTTCTTCTTTGGCTGTGAAGCACTTTGGGACATCCTGGGGTCATGAAAAATGTCACAAAAATGCAAGTTCTTCCTCTTAACAACAAGAAAGGCTGGCACCTTGTGGTGAACTACACTTGAGCTGTCAAGCCAATGAAGGTATTTTCTGCATGACAATCACATAGGTATTGCCCCCAATTTTCAGACATTCAACTACATCAGCTGTGGCAATTTTCTAACTTGCTGCATGTTTTTTGTTCTTATGGAGTTTCGCAGCAGTACATCTGTATGTTTCATTATATACAGCTACTTAAATAAATCAAGGAATATTGAGGACAATGTTCAAAATTTTCAGTTTTAGCAGAACAGCAGGATATTCAGTCTTTAGATCTTCTACTTTTTCTGTCACATATCAGTGGCTTTCTTGAGTGTGACAGTTACTTCAATTTCTAAATATTAGTTTATATAGCTACTATAAGCTAAATTGTCAAACCCTACAGCACATATTGCATCTGTTCTGCTCCCGCTCTTTACACTCAAGTTATGTGTATGTGGCTATGTAACAACGTAAGCTCTAACTCCTTTATTGAAATGTCTTAAGCAGAAACTGTTCATAAATTATGGAGGATAATACTGAATTTCAATGAACACTACAATGAATATGCCTCAGTCATCCTACAGGAAGCTTGTAAATCCTTGGGCTCGTGTCTTCAATTGTTTAATAAAGGATCTGTGGGAACGTTGTAATTTAAAGGAAAAAAAAGGTTATATACGAGTTGGTTATTTTAATGCACTTAGATCTTGTGCTTCTTTAAAAGGAGGAGACATGGCAGAGGAACAGGGCACATCAGGGTTTGCGACATCAAGAATTTCACTGCACTGCCTGAAAGTGTCGTAGAAGCAGATTCAATAATAACTTTCAAAAGGATATGGGATACAAATCTGAAAGAAGAAAAAAAGTGCTTGGCTATGAGGAAAGAGTGCGGAGTGGATCTAATCGAGTTGTTCTTTTAAAGAGCCAGTACAGGTATGATGAGCCAAATGGCTTCCATCTGTGCTGTCAGATTTGTACTATTTCCTGGTGGATTATTCCAGTTTCCAAGTTAATGGCTCTGTAACCTTGCATATATTAACATATTAATTTATGCATCCAGGCATTGTTGGACTCTGATCTTTGCTCTTCTTTTGCATGGCTAACATTGAATCTGAATGGAAGTTCAAGGGGAACCTTTCATTTCTATGACCCCAGCACAGATTTACATGTGCTCCTTAATGCATATTATTAACAAGGCCAAGACACTCAACAACCAGTCCTTAACAATTTACATGCAGTTTTCCCTTTTGTGACTCTCCTGACACACATTTCAGACTGTAAGCAAAACTGGAATGACAAGTAATGACGGCAGAAAAAACCGTTGGAGATTTTCTCAGATGTTCAGTCGCATCTACTTTTTCATTGTTGTCACTTCCCAGAGTGAAAGACATCCCCATTGTTCTCTGATCACCGTAGTTCAGGTTAGGCTAGATACTTTTTTGTACTGCATTGTAGCGTGGCACGTGGGACTCTTGGCAGTGTGACCAGCAATAAGCTGAGTCATTCAAGCTACTAGCCCATTATATGATCTGAAAAGTAATTTTTCTTATTTATTGCGGATCGAGCTTCACCGTTATTCAAAATGCTGAAAGACATAGATTGAAAATGACGGGCTTAACGTAAATTGAGGTTACTGAATGAGTGGTGTAGGCATAAAGCTGGGAGAAAAGTCAGGTGAAAGATTGGAATGATTTTTCCTCTCCACAGCAGTAATGAAAACCAGCTAACATGCCAGCTGAAAAAGCAAACTGAGTGAATATCTTGCTTTGAATAGGATTAAGGATTATAACAGCAAGTATAGATGCAGATGATCAAATAGTCTATGGAACATGGTTGTTCCTGACCTCGCAGGATCAGGGAAATATAGCAGGGATGCAGCTTGTCAAGTTGAATGATGTCTACTGCAATGCTGGATGCTCCTCCGGCAGGTTTCACTTGACTAACTAAAGGGGTTAGAGATAAAAGTCAGGAGTTTTCTCATCTTGGAAGTTTTAACTGTAGTTATTCAATTGTCTCCAGGGATCAATTAAGTTAGAGAGAGGTTGTAATGGTGCAAATTGAACTCATTCTGCAGGAAAGAGGGAGTTCAATGAACCAAAGCCTTTTGTTCTTGCACACGTTCTAATGTTCTCTTAATGTGGATTCAGCTGAGACTAAGAGAAAGTTATATCAAGCCATTTATAATGAGAATGTCAGAAGAATGTTTGACTGTAGTACATTTACAGGCTCAACCACAGTTCACGAGGAAAATTAAAAGATGTCAAAGAATAATTCTTCCTACTAATTCTGCACCACAATCTATGGGTCAGCTTTTTAAAACAATTGCTCTCCAGATGTGGGCAACTCTGCCAATACAACATTTATTTAGTTCCGGGCTACTCCTGTGGGCATTAAGAGTCAGCCACATTGTGTGGAATTGAAGTCACATGTAGGCCGGTTTGGCTCAGGGTGCCCTGAGAATATTAGTGAACCAATTGGGAATTTATAATAACCCAGGAGCTTTCACAGAAAGTTTTTTCTGGGAGCACCTGGCTAAATTGCCATGGTGGAATCACGAACTCGTGACCTCTGGGTTGCTCCAGCCACTGAACAATTGTTTAAGACCAACCTGTCCTAAAATATCATTGAGCTGAACTGCAGAAATAGCAGCAGAATAGAGCAGTTCAGAAATTGCTATGTGTCGCAGCATGTCTCAGGGTGGCTATGTGCACAGAAGAGCCATAATCACAGTCGGCTTCACAAAATGGAGATTAGACATAGAGGACAAAATAAAAGTTAAGAAAAAGACAGTGACAGAGAAATAAATATCAACAGTGGGCCAGATTTAAATTTCAACGTACCCTGGCTCAGTTGTTAGCACTCTTGCCTCTGAGTCACATGATTATGGGTTCAAGTCCCATGTGAGCACAATTCAATGCTGACCCTCCATAACAAGAAAAAGTAAAATTATTTTTGTTCAGAATATTAAATTTTTAATACTCTAAGAACAATTCTCTAACTGCAGAACAGTTTCAACTGTTGTCTTTCTGGACCAGAGAAATTGATTAACAGTGCAGAAACATAAATCTCACCATTAAAAACACATTTATGCTTTTAAGTGCCAACCCTAACTTTGTGCAGTGAGTTTAGTGGGCAATTAAATTAAACTCACCTTTATTTTAGTAGCAAATTCTGGGCTAATAATATGGAAGGCATTTAAAAGAATGGAATTAATAGGAAAATGTAAACAGTATACAAGAGGAAAATGCATGTTATTTTACAGTCCCTCGTTTTACAAGACAGTAAATTTGAAGTATCTTTGTGGCCTCTGTAACTCTTTAGTTTTCTTCCAGCTTATAAACAATGGTTTAACGCTGGCTGAACAAGTTACATTGCAGCTTTGTGCAGTTTAAGTGTGGTGACCTCAAGGTGGTCTCGCGCCATTTGCCAAAACTCAGTCACACTCAGATCAATAACTTGCGTTCTGTGAACCAATGTCTTGTGGAAACTGTGGCACATCAATAGAAAACCTGCAGGAGAACTGGGCTCTCAGACTACAAAACCATGTGAGGCTTCTGCTCAGGTTCCAGGACACAAAACCTAAATGACTGGTTAGATTAAAAGTTGAGCTGAAGTGAGAAATGAGAGCTGAATGGCACCAAACCAACAGCTTTCACCTTATTCTGGAGCATCCGGTGTACAACACTGCATACTAATTACTAAAAAAGACCTTGGAAAAGGGTCTGATGATAGTGTCAGACCAGCAGCTCATCTAGGGAGCACCAATATAACGGAAGGCGAGCGTGGAGCTTGTTCAAGTAGGTCAGCCAGGGCTAGGAAATAAGGCAGCAACTAAAATCCCAATCATGTTAGCAACCTAGCTAAGTACTACAAGGGCTGACCTACTTTTAACATTGTGATAATCTGCATTCTTTTAATTACTACAGGCCTCTTATCTAACAACATAAATGCTGACAGGTTACATCAGTCACTGAGCTGAAGTAATTTGTGTCAGCCTATTTTCCTGTGTTGAAGGAGCCATAAAAATGTTCCATGTTATTTATGGCACTGTTACTACAATCAAACTAATAAAGCAATCTGATTCAGGGCAATCAGGCCAGATCCTTCTCATCCTAGGTCCAAGTTTGTTTTACTTTATGCAACGCAATTTATTCTTAAGTAGCTTGATAGGGGTAATGAGTTCAAATTTGACTTTGAAAATGTTAAAACTCAGTGCCCATTCTCATCAATGCTATAGTTATGAACCAGTGAATTTTAATTGGGAGGTTGATGCCATGGTGAGAATTGGACTGTTGTATGTCTACAGAAAGGTTACAATGATACCTGATCCTGCAACCTGCTCCAACCTTACACTGCCTTGAGATCTTTGAGCTCCCCCAATTCTAGCTCCTTGCACAGACCAGGAGACTGCTTTGCGGAACGCCTCTGTTCAATCCACAAGCATGACCCTGGGCTTCCAGTGGCCTGGCATTTTAATTTGCTACCTTGTTTTCACGCTGACATCTCGGTCCTTGACCTAGTGCGCTGTTCCAATGGAGCTCAACATAAGCTACAGGAACAGCATCTCAAGTTTCAATTAGGTGCTTTACAGCCTTCCGGACTCTCGAGTTCAACAATTTCAAATCGCAAACTGTGCCCCCCCACTCCTGCATTTGTTTCCCTTTTCTTTGCATGTTCCAGCTTTTCTCTTATTTTTGCTTCCAGCCAGCAGCACACCTGCTCTAGGCACATCTTTTGATCCTTTGTTTCTCTTCTAGCCCCATCTCCGTTCCCTTTGGCCCTGGAAGACTATCTCTTCTGTGATTCAACCTCTCCTGTCTTTCATCCTATCACAATCCTTCCTTTTGTCCCATCCCTTGCACAAAACTTATTAAACCTCTAACTTTTCCCGGCTCTGATGAAAGTTCATTAATCTGAAAGATTGACTGGGATCTTCCGTTCTGGAATCTAGATTCGATGGTGGGTGCAGAAGTGGGAGTCTTTTCCACTTGGGGGCAGGACGGCTGAGCACATGCGATGCCACGCTGTTCAGTTCATTATATATGCATCTGCAAAGAGCTTGCCATTCTGGTGGCGGGAGCAGGCAGGAAATTGCTGTCCCCACCATTACCTCATGGGGCCATAGGTCGGGGCGCCATGCTTAAAGGGCACCCAGGCAGCCTGCGCTATCCCTTCCACCTTTGCCTGGCCATTGCTCCACCTTTCCCCACTAATCCTTGCTCTCTTCCTTGGTCACCCCCCCCACCCCCCCATGCAACTTGCACTGCCACCACCCGGTCTCAAGTTTAGGCTGGCATTAACAGACACTCCCCAAAGAGGGCAATGCAGTGGCAACTCACCGTTAAACATGGAAGGAGTCTGTCTTGCCATGTGCACAGCACTTAAGTGAATACTCTAAATTCTCGCTGGTGGCGAACTTAATTTGGAAGGAGAACTTAATTCCAGCGAGCTGGCCTTTTAATGAGCATGCAGGACCTTCTAATACTCGCAAAAGGGCTTCCCAACATTGTTAGTCAGGAAGTGGGACCCGCCTATAAAGTCCCGAGAACTTAATTACTAAAGTTCACCCTGCCATCAGGAAACCGATTTTTGGCCTCACACCAAATTAAGTTCCCTGGCCTGCCAAGCTTCCTGCTGTTGGCGGGGCTGGGATGATTCCGCCCATTCACTCTGCTTCTCTCTCTACAGATGCTGCCTGACCTGCTGAGTATTTCCAGCATTTTCTGTTTTTATTTCAGATTTCCAGCATCCGCAGTATTCTTCTATTCGATGGGAGGTTGAATGGCACTGTGTCAACAATCATCATGGTGTTACTTCCCTAATTAGCAGTCCTGATTTTCTGCACCGTGTGTATTGGACAATTAATGAGCAAATCCAGCGAGTTCTTACTGTTAACTGCAGCTTGCTTATGTAAAGCAACTGTGGAGTGGCATAAATCAACTGTTAAAGTCTAGAGATTTGCGGGAGAGGGTTTATCTCTTAATCCTCTGCACTTGCTGGGTGATTTGCGCAATAATAACAGCATGTATCATTCATTTTCCAGCAAGATCTGACCCCTTAAAGCAAATACTACCAATTTCCTCCCTTTGCGCACCGGAAATTCAGCCGCAGAGCCCTATAAGATTTGTACATTTTAATGACATGGTGAAATTATCATACATTCAGACATCCTGCAAGGGTTAAAGACATGGGGCAGAATTTCACCCTTGTTGGGGCCGGAAGGCAATGTCTTGCTGGGTGGGCCAATTAAGGCCCGCCCAGCGTGAAACGTGAGCAGCAGCGCTCAGCGCTGCCTGTGCGAGTGGTGGGGAGTCCAAGCCAGGCGCCCATGACCTTTATGCACACGCGTGAGTGCCATTTGCAAATCTTCCTGAGGCACAGAGCTGCCTCAGGGAGGGAGATGAACTGATTTTTTTAAAAAATTAACGATTTTATAAATATGTCCCCTCACGTGACTCTGTCACATGAGCAGGGACATGTTATGAAAGGACAAATAAAGTTTTTATTTCACTTTTACTTGCTTTTGGAAACCTCATCCCGCTCAAGGCCTTTTCGCCTGCCTGCCAACCGTAAAGTTGGATGGGCAGCGAAATATTTCATTTAATTAACTTTTTAATGGGCTTACTAGGCCTTTTAATTGTTGGCGGGCGCGCTGCCCGATGTCATCGTGGGTCATTTTACGCTCAGTCGGGTCAGATGTACGCCCACCCGCTGAGCTAAAAATTTTACCCATACACCTAATATAGTTCTTCACTCATTATCTACCATTTTTTCTTTCACTGTCTCAAATTTAGTGACTCATGCAGGGATGTCAATCTATAGGATTGGTGGCCTCTAATTGCTCAATCAAGAAAGGCACTTATTCTCATTACTTGCCTATTCTGTATGGGGGCATCACAATTCTCATTCATTTATTTTTGCAGCAGGAGTCACAGGCAACTCACACGTACTTAAAGAGCAGACCCCGAGGTTTCAAAGAGCGCAAGATGGGACAAGACAGGCATCAGACCTGGAGGCTTCAAACAGCTTCAAAATAGAAGATGGGTGAGACTGGGAGTCGACTCAGAGACTTCAAAGAGCGGGAGAGAGGATGAGACAGAGAGCGGACCTGGAGATTACCTGCTGGTGGTGGAGTTCAGTCTGTGCTCTGGCCACATTCGGAGACAGTCACAGTATGATGTCATAGGAAACCAGGTAAGTGATTGGTTGGTGAGTTTCTTGCTTGTTTACTTGTTTATCTTTTATAAACTGGTACAATTTATTGGTAAGTGTAAGGTTTTATTAGTAGTGAGGTTTTGTAGCAGCAGTAGTAAAGCTTATCAGGTAAAATAGGGATTATTAATTAATTAATTAAAAAGTAATAAATTAATTAACACACAATAAAGATGGCAGGGCAGGTGACGTGTTGCAACTGCAGCATATGGGTATTGCTGGACACTGGTGTGTTCCAGGGCAAACATGTCTGCAGTAAGTGTCAGTAGCTTGAGGAGCTTTGGCTTATAGTCATTGAGCTAGAGACCAAACTGCAGACACTGTGATGCATCAGGGAGGGTGAAAGTTAACTGGACACTTTATTCCAGGAGGCGGTCACAACCCTTTGGATAGTGCCTTCCGATTTGGTCAATGGTCAGCAATGATAGCGAGTCAGGCAGGGAAGGTGATCCAGCAGGGACTGATGGAGGAGCCACAGCCCCTGACTTTTTCCAACCGGTATGAGGCACTTGCAGATCAGGAAAAGTACTGCAAGATGGATGACCAGGCTGACCATGACACAATGGTGAAGGATGCCATTCAAGTGGGAGGAATGAAGAGGAATGTGATAGTGATAGGAGACAGTATAGTCAGGGAGATAGATATTGTTCCTAGCAGCCATGACCAGGAGCTCTAAAGGTTGTATTGCCTGCTTAGTGCCAGGGTAAGGACATCTACTCATGGCTAGAGAGGAAAGTGCAGTGGCAGGGGGAGGATCCAGTTGTCATGGTCCATTTGGGAACCAAAGACATAGGTAGAACCAGGAATGATGTTCTGCTAAGAGAATTTGAGGAGCTTCAGGTCAAATTAAAATGCAGAACATCAAAGGTATCCAAAAAAATAAAAGCAAAATACTGCGGAAGCTGGAAATCTGAAACAAAAACAGAAAATGCTGGAAAAACTCATCGGGTCTAGCAGCATCTGGGGAGAGAGAAACAGAGTTAACGTTTCAAGTTCGTATGACTCTTCTTCCGAGCTGAAGAGAAGTAGAAATGTGATGAAATTTATGCTTCACCTGCTCCATCCCCCTTAAACAGCATAAATTTCATCACATTTCCACTTCTCTTCAGCACTGAAGAAGAGTCATACGGACTTGAAACGTTAAGCCTGTTTCTCTCTCCCCAGATGCTGCTAGACATGCTGAGTTTTTTCAGCATTTTCTGTTTTTGTATCAAAGCTAAACATCTCTGAATTGTTACATGAGACATGCATCAATTGGCATAGGGTCAAGCAGATTAGAGATATAAACACAGGGCTCAAAGAGTGGTGTGGGAAGAAGGGGGTTTTGATTCATGGTGCACTGACATCAGTACTTAGGGAACAGTGAGCCATTGGGATGGGCTCCACTTGTACCAGGTTGGAACTTGTGCCCTGGCCAATCGTACAACTAGGGCTGTGGGCAGGGCTGTAAAATAACAGAGCAAGAGGTAGGGTTCGGGTGAAGGGAGATTTAGAAATCCAAATAGAAAGGTTGAAGTATCGGAGGAGTATAGTAATGCAGGTAAAGTCAAGCGGAATGGGACAGACCAGGACAGGGAGTTTAACAAAAATTGTACATCAGTGAATAAGGTCACTGCAGGGAGTAGAAGTAAGAAAATTAAATTCAAAGTTCTTTATCTGAATGCACAAAGCATCTGCAATAAGATAACCTAATGGCACAAATAGAGGTAAATAATTCAGATTTAATCACCATTACAAAGACATGGTTACAAAGTGGTCAAGGTTGGGAAATAAATATTCCAGGGTACACAATATTTCAGAAAGACAGACGAAATAGCAAAGGAGGAGGGGTAGCCCTGAGAGTAAAGGATGACATAAGAATTTTGAGAGGAATGATCTGCCCTCAGAAGATCATGAAGTAGAATCAGTATGGGTAGAAATTAGAAATAGCAGGAGTCAGAAGACACTGGTGGAAATAGTTGATAGACCCCCTAACAGTAGTTGTACCATTGGACAGAGCATTAAATAAGAAGTCAATCCAGCTTGTACCCAAGGTAATGTAACAATTGTGGCAGACATTAATCTTCATGTAGACTGGAACAATCAGATTGGCAAGACTGGTCGAGAAGATGAGTTTGTGAAATGTTTCCATGACAGTTTCTTGGTGCAATACATTGTGGAACTGATTAGGGTTGAAGATATCTTAGATCCAGTATTGTGTAATGAAGTAGGGCAATTAATAAACTGGGAAATAGTGATCATAATACAATTGAATTCCAGATTAAATGTGAAAGTGACATACTCCAATCACAAACAAAAATCTTAAATTTAACAAAGCCAATTACGTAGGTATGGAAGGAGAATTGGCTAAGGTTAATTGGGTAAACAGACTGAAAGGTATGGTTGTAAATTAACAATGGTAAACATTCAAAGAAACAATTAAAAATGTCTAACAAAACATGTTCCATTGAAAAACAAAAACTCAACAATAAAGATCCATCCATGGCTCACTCAGGAAGTTAGGGAAAGTATTAGATTAAAAGAAGAGGTTTACAATATTATAAAAAAACAGTAACAAGTCTGAGGATTGGGAATGTTTTAGGAAACAGCAAAAGGGAACCAACAAGTTGATAAAAGGGAAAAAATAATAAAATATGACAGGAAACTAGCCAACAATTATAAGTGTAAGTATTTTATAAATATTCGAAGGAAGAGTGTTGCTATGGTAAACATTGGTCCATTAGAATCAGAGACAGGAGAAATGATCTTGGGGAATGAGGAAATGGCAGAAGCACTGAACACAAACTTTGTGTCAGTACAAGATAAAGAAGTCTTACTAGAATTGTATAGGGTTTTGGTGAGACCACATCAGGAAAACTGTGTGCTATTTTGGTCTCCGCATATGAGAAAGAATATGCTTGCATTGAAGGCAGAACTGCGAAGGTTCACTAAGTTGGTTCCTGGGATGAGGGGGGTGTCCAATGATGAGAGGCTGAATAAATTGTGATTATAATCTCCAGAATTTAGAAGAATGAGAGGCAAATTCATTGAACCTACAAAATTCTGAAGGGGTTTGATAGGGTGGACCCTGAGAGATTCTTTCCACTGGTCAGGGAATCTGAAACACAAGTCTCTGGATAAAGGGGCTGATCATTTAGGATTGAGATGGAACAGGAATGGATAGGACCTTCTTCACCAAGAGGATCCTATTCAAGCTGTGTGGTTTCGAGGCTGCAGAGATCTACTGCCTACAGGATTTCCCCAGCGCTGGTTTCTTTGATGTGACCTTCAAGCAAGTGGCAGCTTGCGTCAAACTCCTGAAGGTGTTTGAGGAAAAGAAAGACCTGCCGGAAATGAAGATCCTGAGGGTGGAGCCGCTCTTTGCTCTACCGTTGCATCGAGAACGGGTTGCGACGGTGCATCTGTACAACCCCTACGTCCCTGTCACTGACGTGCTCACCTTCCTTACCAGGTACTTCGATAAGGTGGGAGCTGCACTGAGGTTAAAGATAATTTGGGGATCTGGACATGTAAACGCCAGGTTAAGGTAACGCTCAAGACTGACGGTAAGGGAGCCGTTTTCCACCCCCCTTCCAGATTCGCTATCGGGGGAAGCCATGGGTACCTTGTCTACGGTGGGCAACCCAAACTTTGTCGCTCATGCGGCAAGTCTGGTCATGTGGCGGCCAACTGCAGCGCCATCCTCTGCAAGAACTGCAAAAAGGAAGGGCACCAGACAAAAGATTGTAAACAGGCTAAGTGCTGCAACCTGTGTGGCGAGGCAAGTCACCTCTACAAGACCTGCCTCAAACGTTGCGGTACTTATGCACAGGCAGCCAAAGCCAACGAGGGAGAAGCAGAAGAAATGCCTCGTGTCACTCCAACCACCAAGGCCCCCAGGGAGAACAACGGGACAAAGGAGGACACAGAGAGAGACAAGGTGGAGGAAAAGATTGGGGCAACAGACAGCCAATCAACAGCACTGCCCCCTGAACCTCCCACTCCTCAGGAGAGCGAATCAACGGAGGAGGAGGAGGCAGCAGTGGGAAAGCAGCAGGGGGAGTGGCAGCTGGTGAAGAGAGCCAAAAGGAAGAAGGGGCTAAAAAGAAACCAAGCCACTTCCCAGACAAGAGTCAAGAGGCTTCTCCTATACGACACGTATAACAAGAGCAGCAGCTCTTCGGAAGAAGAAGGGCCAGGGCGGCGCCAACAGAAGAAGCGGCAAAACGCTAGGGAGTTGGAGGATGAGACACCTGAGCTCCAGAACATTGGAGACAATGAGGAGACCAGTGCACCCCAACTTGGCCCACAACCCGAAGAGGCCAGTGCACCACAACCCCAGGAATCTGGGAACAGTGAGGCACTCAGCGCACCCCAGCTCCGGGAAGCCAGGAGCAGCAACGCCCCAGAGGGGGAGAGGATTGGAGAAGCTTCTCCAACAGAGGACATTTCAAACCCCGCTCTCTGCACGGACACCCAGATGCCACCCGAGCAGAACACTGCCAATGGGGAGGTTCAGGACGCTTTCCTCAGCCCATCCCAAGTGAAGCAATTTGAGCACACGGGCATGAAGGAGCAGGCCAATGGTCTGGAACTCTCAGAGACAACAGGTTTGGTAAGCGACTAACTGCTTTAAAATGGGTGTAAAGATTGTATCCATAAATGTGCGTAGCATTAAATCTACTACACGATGTGTTGCGACCTTGGATTACCTTGCCAAGGTCAAAGCTGACCTGTTGTTTCTGTAGGAGTGTGCGATACCGCACCTCAGCTCCTACAGGCAATGGTCACGATGGTGGTCCCACAGGCCATCGATCTGGTCGGGAGGAAACGACTCTCGTTCCTCCGGCCTGGGGATTCTGCTGCGGGGAGGCAGCTTCACCGTCTCCGAGGTTCAGGAGGTGGTGGGCGGGCGCCTCCTCGTAGCAGACGTAATGTATAAGAATGCTTCACTCCGGTTAATTAACATCTACGCCCCGTCACAAGGGGCTGAGCGGCTGGAGGTTTTTCAGCAGCTCCCACAGCTGCTGGCAACCTCCAGGCCGGTCATTCTGGGCGGTGACTTCAACTGCATCATCGATGCGGCTGGACGATCCGGCAGGGCCGACAGCAGATTGGATGCTACATCCAGATCCCTGATGGAAACAGTAAAGGATGCCAAGCTGCACGACGTCTTCAGCTACCCTGCAGATGGAGCGCAGCGTAGATACACCTGGTCACGGCCTGACGGGTCCGTCTGTTCCAGGATAGATTTCCTGTTTGTGTCCCGTGCATTCGCAGTCAGATCCACCGACATCAAGCCGGTGTTCTTCTCTGACCACTGCCTCCTACTGGCTGACTGTCACTTAGAGAAGGACCAGAGGGTTAGCAGGGGGGCATGGAAGCTAAACGTGAAACTACTGACCCCAGAGAACATTGAGGAGCTCAAGAGGGATTACAAAGGTTGGAGAACCATGAAACCCCACTTTGAGTCACTGACACACTGGTGGGAAGCGATCAAGGGAAACATCAAGAGGTTTTTCGTCCTCAAAGGCACCCAGAAAGCTAGAAAGGAACAGAGGGAAATGTCCCGACTCCAGAAAAACATGCAGAACCTGCTCTGGCTGCGGTCGATGGGGGTCGATATCAAGGAGGAACTCCAAGAGGTGAAGAGCCAGCAAGCCTCGCTCTTTGCCTCGGAGGCCTCCAAGATCATCTTCTGTTCCAGAGTCCGCTCCGTGGAGCAGGATGAGACGTGCTCATGTTTCTTCTTCCAAAAGGTACACAGAGAGAGCTCTGTGATTAGCAGCCTGAAGGAAGAAGATGGCTCAGTAAAGTCATCACAGTCCGACATTTTGAGGATCAGCAAATCCTTCTATGCCGGATTATATGAAGTGAAGCCCACAGTCAGCACGGCCTCCCAGTCCTTCCTGTCCTCTATCACGGAGGTCTTAGACGACAGTACACGGGAGAGTCTGGACAAAGCGCTAACTCCTGACGAACTGACTAAGGCCCTTGAGTCCTTCGAGAAGAGTAAAACTCCCAGAAGCGACGGCTTGCCGGCGGAGTTGTATTCGGCTCTGTGGGACTGGATCGGCCCAGACCTGCTAGAAGTGTACGAGAGTATGCTCCTGGCCGGTAGTATGTCAGAATCCATGAGGAAAGGCATTATCACCCTCATCTACAAGCACAAGGGGGAAAGGGAGGAAATTAGAAATTGGCGACCCATTTCACTGTTGAATGTGGACTATAAAATTCTGTCCAAGGTCATCGCCAATCGGGTCAAATCCGCTCTGGAATTGGTGATCCACCCTGACCAGACCTGCACTGTGCCGGGCAGGAAGATCTCTGACAGCCTCGTGCTGCTCAGGGATGCGATTGCCTATGTACAGGACAGGGGTGTGGACACCTGCCTCATCAGCCTGGATCAGGAGAAGGCCTTTGATAGAATATCGCACACTACATGGTGGATGTGCTCTCCAAAATGGGGTTTGGAGAGGGAATTCGCAATTGGATCCAACTGCTCTACACTAACATCAGTAGCGTGGTCTCAATCAATGGGTGGGAATCAGATAGCATTCCTATTAAATCTGGAGTCAGGCAGGGCTGCCCTCTCTCGCCTGTTCTTTTCGTGTGTTGCATAGAACCCTTTGCTGAGTCCATCAGGAAGGATCCGGGCATAAGAGGAGTGACGATCCCAGGTAGTGGAGGCACTCAGATCAAAGTCTCCCTGTACACGGACGATGTCGCCGTCTTCTGCTCGGATCCGCTGTCGGTGCACAGACTTATCCACATCTGCGACCGGTTCGAACTGGCCTCGGGAGCCAAGGTAAATCGTGGGAAGAGCGAGGCCATGTTCTTTGGGAAATGGGCTGACCGATCCTTTGTCCCCTTCACTGTCAGGGCTGATGGCCTGAAGGTGCTGGGGATATGGTTCGGAGGGACCAGGGCACGCATTAGAAACTGGAAGGAGGGAGTGTCTATGGTGAAAAGGAAACTGGGCATGTGGGAGCGACGCTCCCTCTCCATTGCGGGTAAGAACCTGGTCATCAGGTGTGAGGCACTCTCACTGTTGCTGTACACGGCGCAGGTCTGGCCCATTCCACACTCCTGTGTGGTGGCGATCACCCGAGCCATCTTCCACTTTATCTGGAGGTCAAAAATGGATCGTGTCCGCAGGGACACGATGTACAAGCCTCTAGATAAAGGAGGAAAAAACGTGCCCAACATCGCCCTCATACTGATGGCTACCTTTGTGTGCGGCTGCATCAAGTGGTGCGTAGACCCTCAGTATGCAAACACCAAGTGTCACTACATGCTGAGGTTCTACCTGTCCCCGGTGTTGCGAAGGATGGGTCTGGCCACGATGCCGCGGAACGCTCCAAGTAGTTGGACCGTGCCATACTACCTGTCCCTCGTGGGAAAATTTATGCAGAGAAACACCTTCGACCACAAGTCCATCAGGCAGTGGTCGGCACGTAACATCTTAAAGGCCCTGAGGGAAAAGGAGAGGGTGGATCCTGTGGGATGGTTCCCTGAGCAGACTGACAAAGTCATTTGGTAGAATGCCTCAACACCAGAACTTTCCAGTAAACACCAAGATGTAGCTTGGCTGGTGGTGAGAAAGGCCCTCCCTGTAAGATCCTTCCTACACGCCAGGAGTCTCACCCCCTCTGCACGTTGCCCTCGAGGTGGCTGTGGTGGGGAAGAGACCGTTGTTCACCTCCTTGTAGATTGTGTCTTTGTGAAGAAGGTCTGGAGAGAGATGCAGTGGTTTCTGTGGAGGTTCATCCCAAACAGTTCTGTGACAGAGGACTCTGTGCTCTATGGGCTGTTCCCAGGGACACACACGGAGACAAACATCAACTGCAGCTGGAGGATCATCAACTCGGTGAAAGACGCTCTTTGGTCTGCCTGAAACTTGTTGGTTTTCCAGCGCAAAGAGTTGTCCCCGACCGAGTGTCGCAGACTGGCACATTCCAAGGTCCAGGACTACGTGCTGAGGGACACAGTTAAGCTTGGGGCAGCCGCCGCAAAGTCTCAATGGGGAAGGGTCGCTGCCTAAGACCTTTCTGCCACAGTGCACTGAGGGACTGGGAACTGTAAAGAGCCCCTCAGGCTGTACAGATTAAAATGAATGTCTGCCAATGATTGAAATATTCATTGTTTGTTCTGGTACACCTTGTGATTCATGTTGTAAAAGTTGAACCTGTTTGTATTTTTGTAATGGTGATTTGAAATGGTTCAAAATGTTTTTGAAGATTTATGAATAAAGTATATTTTTGCAACAAAAAAAAATTTAGGATTGAGATGAGGAGAAATTACTTCTTTCAAAAGGCTGTGAATCTTCGGAATTCTCTACCCCAGAGGGTTGTGATTATCCATCGTTGAATACATTTCAGGCTGAGATAGATAAATTTTTGGTCTGTCAGGGAATTAATGGATATGGGGAGTGGGCAGGAAAATGGTGTTGAAGTCCAAGACCAGCCATGATTGTATTGAATGGTGGAGCAGGCTCAATGGGCTGTGAGGCTCACTGTTATGACCCAGCAGTTGGTAAAGCAGAGTTATTTAAAAACCCCAGAGAGAAACTTTAAACAACTGTCATAACCTATAATTTTAAGTGGTATGTTTGAGATGCAGCTCTACATTCAGCAATCAGACCATGAGTTCTCGAGAGGTTTTACATTAAACGAAATGAAGCATTTTATTAAGTTACAACACATTAAACACATACGCATGGCTACAAATTACTACTATAATAACTTTTAACAAATTCCCAGGCTAATTTCCATTAAGGCAACAGCAACCCATAGAATTTACCTGATACTAGGCAAAGCATTTTCGCCTTACAAATTCAAAATGAGGCTCCTCTCATTTTGGTTCCTGTGGAGACAGTTGTTTTGATCTTACATTGCCTCTACCCTGCACAAACAAAACTGCTGTCTATTACACCCAGCACAGCTCATTGAATGCAAATTCTCATTGTATCACCAGCCCCTTTGAACTCCACCTCTTCTAACAATAAAATCCCTTTCATAGCACCAATTTTATTAGTAATATAAACATTGCTTGGTCTCTGCTAGCTAGGTGCCAGATTTCACGCGCCTTCTTGAATGGTCTATTTAACAAAATGCAAATACACTATACCTCTCTTACATCTCAAAGCTAGTATACATCAAAGCACCCAGACTACCTGGCTTTAATCCAGTTAAGACCCATTAACAGCCTAAACCCCTATTTTAAAAGATAAATAATTTCCAATAATATTTACATTAATAGCTTCATGACATTCACGCCCACTCCTATTTCTTGTGTTCTAGCTGTTGACCATTTATCTTGACTGCTTTCCCATCATTCTTTCCTCCAATCTTCATAACTTTTGTCTTTTTTACTTTAATTTTCATTCTACAATCTTTCATCATTTCATTCATTCTATCTGTTAGTATCTGTAGATCTTTTGCTGCGCTAGCCACCAGGTCATGCTCATCTGCAAATCTCACAACCTTCACCAATTGACCTCCTTTTTGTACTTCATCTAACACCTTTTTTTTATCATAGCTAGATGTTAAAGAGCAATGGCGATGAGAGAGATATTTTCTCACTCCATGACTGAGATTGATAGATTTTTGTTAGGTAAGACTATTGAAGGTTATAGAGCCAAGGTGGGTGGATGGCGGTAAGATACATATTAGCCATGATCTAATTGAATGGTGAAGATGGGCTGAATGCCTCCTCCTGTTTCTATGCTCCTATGCCACAAGGTCAAACTGACTGATAGCTCTAAGTTTAGTAAGTAGTCGTGATCTGCTTAAAGGCTGGTGCCTTGCTCATTTCTCCACACCTCATCATCTTGCGCTTTCCTCATCCGTTGCTTATAGGAACCTCCCATTCTCAATTTCAAGTTGTTTAACATCATAGTTTTCTTTCTCCCTTTTTGGATGACATTCAGCAGGTTCTCATGCTTTTAAACATGGTCAATCCAATCTTGTTGCCTTTTCTTGATTATATTTACTTAAGACTGTTCCTCCTCCATCATCCTGAGAACTTCTTTATTGCTCTTATGTTCTCTCCAACTGACCAGCTCCATCCTTCTCCAGGGTCATATTTCACAACTTTCTAGTCCAAGGATGTCCACTTTTCTCGAGATCCACATTTCAGCCACTTACAACGACACTCCAAATCTTTGCTCATTCTTTTAAGATCTCTACTCATTCCTATTTTGAGCAGCTCTTTCTTTTTCGAGAATGCATTCTTTGCTATTGAAATTCTAGCTTTGATTTGTAACCATCTTCTGATAAGATGCTTCCCAGGTACTTAAATTGCAATACCTGTTCCAAGCCAGGTTGAAAGGTAACCTGTGACGAGGACACAGGAAGGCTTCAAAAAGATATAGGCAGGTTAACTGAGTGTGAAACAAGATGGCAGATGGAGTATAATGTGGAACAGTGTGAAGTTATTCACTTTGGTCATAAGAATAGAAATGTAGAGTATTATTTAAAAGGTGTGAAATTTGTAGGTGTTAATGTCCAAAGAGACTTGGGTGTGCTCATACAAGGAACACAAACAATTAACATATGAGTAAAACAAGCAATTAGGAAGGCAAATGGCATGTTGGCCTATATTACAAGGGGTTTGGAGTACAGGAATAAAGAAATCTTGCTAGATTTATACAGGGTTTTGGTGAGACCACATCTGGAGTACTGTGTGCAGTTTTGGTCTCCACATTTAAGAAAAGATATACTTGTATTGTGGGCAGTACAGCGAAGTTCACTAAATTGGTCCCGAAGGTGAGGGGTTTGACCTATGATGAGAGGCTGAGTAAATTGGGGTTATATTCTCTGGTGTTTAGGAGAATGAGAGGTGATCTCATTGAAATGTATAAAATTCTGTAGGGGCTAGGTAGGGTAGATGCTGAGAGATTGTTTCCACTGGTCGGGGAATCTGAAACACGGGGGCACAGTCTCAGGATAAGGGGCCAACCATTTAGGGCTGAGATGATGAGAAACTACTTCACTCAAAGGGTTGTGAATCTTGGAATTCTCTGGCCCAGAGGGTGTGGGTGCTCCATCATTGAATACATTTAAGGCTGGGATGGGCAGATTTTTGGTCTCTCAGGGAATGAAGGGATATGGGGAATGGGCAGGAAAGTGGATTGAAGCCCAAGATCAGCCATGACCATACTGAATGGTGGAGCAGGCTTGTTGGGCCTACCACATGGTCTACACCTGCTCTTATTTCTTGTGTTGTGTTCTGGGCAGGCACATCAAACGACTACACCAATGCACCTGCACCTGCTTTGGGGTGCAGGACTGACGGAAAGTGACTATTCTGTGCAATATTCATTTTGTTTGTGTAGATACTTATATATTAATCATAATTGGGGTTATTGTACACAGCAAGAAAGGCTGAGCAGGCTGGGCTCCTTTTTTTCCTCAAGGAAAGAGAAGGCTGAGGGGTGGCCTGAAAGAGGTCTTGAAAATGATGAAGAGGTTTGATGAGGTATCAAGATTATATTTCCACTTGTGGAGGAATCCAACACCGGGGATCATAAATATAAGATAGTCCAATGGGGATTTCAGGAGAAGCATATTTAGCCTGAATGTGTTGAGAATGTGGAACTAGCTACCATACAGAATAATTGAAGTGAATAGCATTGGTGTGTTTAAGGGGAAGCTAGATAAGCACATGAGGATGAAAGAATAGATTATGCTGATGGGGTTAAATGATATAGAGTGGAAGGAGGCTCACATGGAGTGCAGAAACTGGCAGAGACAAGTTGGGCTAAATGGCCTGTTTCTATGCTGTACATTCTGTGTAATTCTATGTAATAAAAGAAAAGATGATCACATGTCCTATTTACCATGATAGTGATCTCACCCAAAATTAAACTAAATGATTGAATAAAACAAAACTCCTGAGCACTCAAATATTATTGATTGTGTTTTCACAAGTAGTAACCCATAGATTCTAATTAATGATGCCAATGACTTTGCAGTGAAATTACCATCTTTATAAATGTGTTATAACATTTGAAAGGTATAATTTATCAAATTGTGATAAAAAACCTTCGTAGTTTGCAGTCACCCACTGCTAAGCTATGCTTCCCTCTACTCAACAGGCTTTTCAGCTTTTTCTTCTCTGTACACAGCTATTGCAAACAAATTAAAAAGCAGATAGGCTTGAATGCCCAGCCATATCTTGGTGCAACGCCCTCTCTTAAGTACGTGTGTTCTGTTAAGATAAGATGTTGTCAATGAATCACTGAAAAAGTCATCGTAATCCGTTCATGTCAAATATTGCTGAACTCAGGATTTAACCATCCTTTATTGCAAGCCAAGGGTCATTCTCGGGTTATGACAAGACAGAAGCAATGCAAAATCATTAACACATCCCGTGGCGGCTATGGGAGAGACTGCCACAGTAGAATTATTATAGGCAAGCGGTTACCTGAATGAAAATGCTGCCTGGCAGTGGCCTTATTTTTCAGCTGTGAGATGTGATGCTTAGTGGGTCACAGATGGAACTATCTCTACAATTTTTGGTTCCTTCTTTTCACTCAAATATATATTTCAGTCAAGGTGCATTAATATTTCCACAATGTTACTGTTCCAGCTATTACTTAAAAGTGCAACAACTTATTAAGAAAATTGCACCCAATGTGTTGTAGCAATTCAACAACTCTCACTTATTAAATGACATGCCGTTGACACCCTATCATTTAAATAATATACAGGGGGTAATCCCTGTGTTGCTGATGGAACATAAAGTTTAATTAGTAACATAGTCTGAATTAATGTTGAACATCTTATTAAAGATTTATTTTAACCAAATGTAGATTCCTCAAGTATTGTCCATCCAATGAGCCAAATATTTAACCACTCATTTGCTGAGTATTAAGGGATCTTCTGTAACCAATGGAGATTCTGACCAGAATTACAACACAAATACGATTGGTTATTTGGTTGTTGGCGTATACAGCAGAGGACAATATCTCGGAGTCATTGCCAGCGCACACTCTGGTTTTCAATGTGGTGTCCTCAGTTCTCAACTGTGCCTCCAAGCAGCTTGTAATGCATACTGGTGGGCATCCCCTGGTACCTCATCTAACTGAAGGCAACATCAGTTTCATCTGGTGTAGATAGGAGATGTCACCCCTCTAAGTGCCTGAAACATGGAACGATAGAAGAGGCAAATGATCCGAGCAAGAACGCAATGGCTCTGAAGGCGGATACCAGCAAGATGTGTGACACATCCAGGGCACTCTCCTGACAGAGTGGACTTGTGGTTAGTCACCTCTGAAAAGATTGGAACCTTACTGAGTACCAGGTCATATTTAGCAATGAAACCTAGTCACAAAAATGCTGTTGCTTACAATAAAAATGACTGGCGCAACACTGCATCCAACCCTTGGCAAGAGGCTGAAACCTGAAGAGAATAGGGTTATTACTGATCACAGGTAGAATACTGTGGCACTATGCTTGTTAATATCTGTTACGTGCGGGTTATCAATGAACTATTGACTATGAGGAGAATCTGATTGTTATAGTATTACTATCAATTATATTGGCATAGCTTCAGTATGTTCCTATTAGTTCCTGGTGGAATCAAAGTTCCTCCTTCCCCTGGTCAACCCCTCCCCCAAGAATCTATTCCCCACTCCCCTTGAGTTTTCCCTTTACCTTGTCCTCTGTTTCTCTCATTCACTTGCTCATGGGTAATCTGGTTCTCAGAAATTCTCACACAACAGCCTCTGGTGCTAAACCAAAATAAGCAAAGATACTCAACTACCCTTTGACGCAGAAAAGTGTGAGATGGTGCTTTTTGGTAGGAAGAATGAGGGGAGACAGATGTACAATGTTAAAGGGAGGAGGGGGGGTAAGAGGAAAGATACAAGCCTGGACTTTCTGCTCCTGCCCATGGTGGGAAATGTCGTGGATGGATGGAAAAATTGGAAGGGCAACCAAAAGTCCATTGACTTCCACCAGGAATTTCTGGTTCCACCCACAGGCAGGACTGGAAAATCCTGTAAACAGTGGTGAACCTGTGCACAAATCTTTGAATGTGGCAAGACAGGTTAACAAAGCAAGTTAATAAAGCATATGGGATCCTGGGCATTAGAGGCATAGAATATAAAAGCTAGGAAACTATGTTAAACCTTTATAAAACATTAGTCTGGCTCCAGCTGAAATATTATATCCAATTCTGGGCAGCACACATTAGGAGGAACATGAAGGCATTGGAGGGGATATAGAAAAGATTCAGTAGAATGGTTCCAAGAACAATTGATTATGGTTACATGGAGACATTGGAAAAGTTTGGGGTAATTGTTCTCCTTGGAGAAGAGAAGGCAAAGAAGTGATTCGACAGAGCTTTTTTCAATCAGGAGGGATTTAGATTGAATAAATAAAGAAAAAATATTTCAAAATGACTGAAGGGTCGATAACTAGAGGACACTAATTTTAGAAGATTGGCAAAAGAACCATTGGTCGCATGAAGAAAGACTTTTTTTAACATAACAAGAGGTTTATATTTGAATTACACTACCTGATAGGGTGGTGGATGCAGAATCAATAGGAGCTGTCAAAGGGAATTGGATAAATACTTTAAGGAGAGAACATTTGGAGGGATATGGGAAAGGAATGGGCCCAGGGAATGGGACTAATTGCATTGTTGTCTGTAGACTCAATGGGGTGAATGGCCTCCTTTCTGTACTGTACTACTTTATGATTCTTTACAAGGGACTCAGGCAATATGATTAGATGTCATGTGATCAAATGTTCACGAATACTTGCAACTAGATTAGCAATCGTACTGTGAAGACAGAATCGTGCCTAAATCTAAACCAAAGCAGAAACTTATTAGTTCAGTCAGCATCTATGCAGAGAAAATGTGATTAAATGTTACATGGGTAGACATACTATAAGAGCAGGTCTCGAGTTGTTACAGTCAATATTAAGGCTAAGAGAGCTTCTATATACTTGATTAAAGAAAATATGTTGTTCTATGAGCTTGCGTTGGGGCTTCATTGGAATTTTTTAGAAGGTGAAAAAGGATTCAAAGTAGGAGTGTGATGTCGCAAACATTAGTTCATCTATTCTCTCCACAGATACCGAATGACCTGCTGAGAGCTTTGTGCATTTTCTGATCTTATTTTAGATGTCCAGCAGCTCAGATAGATGGAAGATGTTGACACTTTGGTCAAGGACTGGCGAACGAGCCACAGGCATCTGTTGAACTTTACCTGATAATGAATCAGCAAGGAAAGGGAAGAGAACATATGAGTATTGAAAAGTGTGTAAATTGCTGTTGTCTCCTTACACATCATGCATTATAATTATATATTATTAAAATGGTGATGGAAAAAAATAAATGGTATATCAAAATGAAAACCTGTCCAAATAATATTCAGATGAAATGGATTATCTTTGATGTTTAATTAGCTGCAGCTCCAGTTTAATTTGCTACTTAGTAATCAATTTTGCTGTTACATAAATCGTAACCCAACATGGCTGGTTACAAATAAGCTTGTCAAATAATTTATATGATTTATCTTGTGCCAAGTTTCTGCTCTGATTTAAGTACTTTGGGAACCAAGCTAATTTGTTCATTGTACTGTCATTGTGTACGATTTGAAATAATGAACATAAAGAAGCAATATATAGCCTGAAGAAGTGAGACCTTGACTTAATTACCATTATATCAACTTTTGTTTCAGTAGACCAAACTTTGAATGTGCATTACTGGAACAAGATCAGTACATTTATGCGGAAAATGGTCTGGGCCTGTTTTCAGGCCTAAAATGGGTGAAGGTGCTTCAAACATGCCAGGACCCAGAAGCCTCGATACTAAGCCAAAATTGAGCCTTGGGCCTCTTCTTAATAAGACAGTAGTGCTGTCGGTCCCTGTCACATCAGAGGCAACTCATCTGAAATCGCAAATGAAACTTGGGCCTGCTGCCTTGGTGGTGTCTCCTGGGAATGGAGAAAGAGTAAAGAAGAATGGGAGGGGGGAGGTGACCTGGGGTGGGGATGAGTGCAATGGAGTGCAGTAGAGGAACGCTTTGCTGTTGACTGTGGTAATCCCTGCAAAACCTAGCACGGCAGGTCCAAGGCATGCTAAACACTGCTGAGCAGGACAAAATAGACATTAGACTGTTTGCTTGCATGTGCAAGAGGCTGGAGACCTGTTTAAAATAGCCACCCATGAAACCTAAATATCGTTTCAGATCAATTGAGGCATTGTATGTCTTTTGGGGATTTTTAGGGTGTACGGCATGGCCCTGCAAAATTGGTCATTCCCCATCCCACACAGTTTACAACCGGGAAACGGGTGTAACAAGGAACATTTTTGAACCCAGTATCTATAGAAGTAACAATTTCACTGCAGTACTGAGTTTATAGAAAATGAGTTGTGTTTACAAACTATGGGTTGAGTGGGGTGAAAGTTCTATGGCAAATCCAAGTACCAGGTGCGACTGGGTGATTAATGAGAAATGCTGATTAAAAGCAGCAAATAATGCAAGATAGGTCAGCTGCTTGCCTCCTCCTGAGTGAATGGACAGTGTCAAGCAACTGAAATGAACTCAATGCAGCAGAAAGCAACATAAAGTGAGCTGAACTGAATAGAGCTCACAACTGGTAAGCATGCTATATAAACCACTAAGAATAACCTAACTCAGGTCTAAATTACATCAGTGCTTTTTTTCTGTTTATCTTGTGACAGAGGATCTGGCCTGGGAAAGATAAAGCAGTTAGTTGAAAAAATGGCGGTTTGTCATTGAGGACCAGTCAATTGGAGGAGAAAGATTTATAGGTCTTGGCAAGCAAACGGAAAAAGAGATAGTTCTTTAGCAAAATACTGTAGGATCTGGGGCAAGTCAGTCTTATATGGGGAGTAAATTACAGGCTGTACATCACTGAGGGAATGTGACACTGGACAAAAACACTAGCAACAAAGGAATAGGCACTGAGTAGGCATCTGTTGATCTGGAACAGGATCAACTAGAATGGCAAAAAAAGAATTACTTCGCAGCAGATGCAGCAAGCACCTCAGAGTGATGTATGATACCACATAGCAATGGAAAAAAATACTGATAGTGCTCCAGTGAACTTACTGAAGTTAGTACAATGCTCTCCTGCGATTAGACTAATGCCAATGAAGAGGAGAATCAGTGATTAAAAATGTACACCGCAGTCTGAAATCAGACTAATTCATAATAAAGAAACAAACAATGTGGCATTAACACAGCACTCAAAAGTTTTGTTTTAAGAAAACAGCTTGACTCAGTCAATGAAATTATATCTGTCCATGGTGCTGAACCTCAGAGCACTTTGTTTTGTTTGACATGGGCTCAGGTTTTCTTGTTGGATAACAGGATGGACGCAAATTAAACCAAGATAATAAACAAAAAGGTTATTAGTTAGCATCATATTAGAAATGATTTGAAGTGGCTGTTCACATGAGAAAATTCACATGAGCAGGAATTTTACTAGAATGATTTATTTCTCCAGCAAAGCAGCTTCAAGGACAAAATGTTTTCATCTGCACTGACCATGTACTTAAGGCATTTTCATGCCTGCCACTGGAATAATTGGAAGATTTATTTTACTGCAGCTGAGATGATGCTTCCAATTTCCTGGACGTGAAGAATCAGTTGTTTATACAATGAATGGGGATGACTGTAATGCTGTAGACATGCTTACTTGTGTCTTTCTGCTCCTTGATTGCCCCAGTAAATGCAAATTATCTTAGCACAATGTGAAAAGTGGATAAGCAGTTTGAATATTGATTGTATTTTTTAATGTATTGACTTCTCTTCAACCAGGGTAAAAATCCAAGATCTTGCTGATTTTTCCAAGTTGTTTTTTTTCTCACAAATCCATGCTCCTTCTAACACTAAGTGAAGATATTTTTATGGTTTCTGAACACATCATACATACAGTGAATCATATGTTGCTACTGACAGAATTGCAAGGCATGCCTATGATAGGTGCAGACGTAAAAGAATGATAATTAATGATGGAAGGGTTTAAAACACAAAATTTGCTCTGTACATAAAGCCAGTTAGCCATGAAAATAAAAACAAAGTAATGCATTACTTCAACAGAAGAAAACAAAAGTAAAAATGCTCAAGGTAGTGAATGTGGATTTGTTTCAGAACTCAAATAATATAGCTTAAAACATCATTAACTCATTAACATTTAACAGGACAATTGTAGTTGAATAAAATCAGAGCTGCATTAATAAATGGCAATGTCTGCACTGCTTGGCTAAGTTTGGGTACATTTGTTATCATACAGGACTATAATGTAATACCTATTGAACCAGAATAGAATGATCCCATAGCATAATTTCTCTGATTAATGTAGATAGCAACCATAAAATAAAGGTTGAGCAGCCTGGCACTTATTTTCTTCACAAAAGATAGAAATAGTTAACATTATGAAAAGGTTTGATAGGGTAGATGTAGACAAGATGTTTTTACTTTTTGGGGATAGTCACGAATAAATTCAATAGGCAATTCAAAACCTCTTCAGCTAGAGAGTGGCGAGAATGTGGAACTCATTACTGCATGGAGTGACTGAGTTGAATAACACTGATATGTTGAAGAGGAAGATAGATCGATACATGAGGGAGAAAGGAATAAAAGGATATGTTGATAGGGATAGATGGAGAGGGGTAGGAGGAGGCTCGTGTGGTGTATAATCCAGTTGGGCTGTATGACCCATTTCTTTGCTGTAAATTTGATGTAATTCTATGTGAGCAATAAATGTGGATATATCTCAATTTCCAAAAAAACCCACAGAGGGTGTGATTTTCCACCATAAGAATCATTGCGGGTGGGACAGAAAATTTGACGGACCAGCAAAATGACATTAGACTGGACCGGAAAATCCCACCCATAGTAGTAAGCACATTTTCTTCAACTTTCTTTTCCCTACAGAAGGTGCTAACCCCTTGTGGCAATGATTTCACGAGCACAGCTATCCACTTGTACTTCACCAAATGGGTTATTCAAAATGTGTGAGCCAAGATGCTGAGTGTACCTAGGTTATGTATATCGTCCTAAAGGTTCCCAATCCTATTCTTGCCAAGAACGTACATTGGCATAGTTTTTAGCAGGAGTATTTTGTTTTACCTTTCCATGAACCAGCACTGCAGAGGCCAACCGTAAGAACCAACTACCAACTGAGATGAGTAGCACCATTGAGCTGCTGTTGTTTGTTCATGTTGGAAGGTTCCATTAAAAATGAGCCTACCCTGATATATTTATTGCACATTTCCATTATGAATTTATGATTTATTCTCAGGATCTGGGTCTTAATGGCAAGGCCAATATTTATTTACCATTTTCTCAAGGGCAACTAGGGATGGTTAAGAGCTGCCAGCTCTGACACTTTGTAGCAGCTTGATATGAACATATGATCCCTGGATTGAGTGGGTTGTCTTATGAGGAAAGGTTAGACAGATTGGGCTTGTTTCCACTGGAGTTTAGAAGAGTGAGGAGTGATTTGATTGAAATATACAAGATCCTGAACAGCCTTTACAAGGTGGACGTCGAAAGGCTGTTTCCTCTTGTGGGTGAGTCCAGAACTAGGGGCAATGTTTTAAAATTAGGGGTCACCCTTTTAGGCCAGAGGTGAGGAGAATTTTTTTCTCTCAGCGGGTTGTGTGATTTTGGAACTCTCTGCCTCAAAAAGTGGTGGAGGCAGGGTCGTGGAATATTTTTAAGGCAGAGGTAGATAGATTCTTGTTAGGCAAGGGAATCAAAGGTTATCGGGGTTAGGTGGTTATGTGGAAATCGAAACACAAGATGATCAGCTATGATCTTATTGAATGGTGGAGCAGGCTCAAGGGGCTGAATGGTCTATTCCTGTTCCTATTTCTTATGTTCTTAAATGAATTAGGAGCAGGAATAGGCTATTCAACCCCTCACGCCTGCTCTGTCATTCAATATGATCATGCCTGCTCTGATTGTGGCCTCAACTCTACTTTCCTTCCTACTCCTGATAACCTTTGACTACCTTGTCAACCAAGGATCTATCTAACGCGGTCTTAAAAATATTCAAAGACCCTGCCAGCACCACTCTCTGGGGAAGAGATTCCACAAACTAACGACCCTCTGCAAAAAAAAATCTCGTTTCCATCTGAAGTGGGTGACCCCTTATTTTTATACTGTATTCCCTGGTTCTAGTCTCTCCCACAAGGAGAAGCATCCTTTCAGCATTCACCCTATCAAATGCCCTCAGAATCTTATATGTTTCAATAAGGTTGTCTCTCATTCTTCAAATTGATACAGGCACAACATGTCTGACCTTCACTCAGAGGATAAGCCCTTCATCCCAGGAATCAGTCAAGTGAGCCTTCTCTGAACTGCTTCTAATATAATTATGTCCTCACTTAAATAAAAACACCAAAGCTGTACACAGTACCCCGGATGTGGTCCTATCAACATCTTATACAACTGTAGCAAAACCTTCCTACTTTTATAATCCATTACCCTTGCAATAAATGACAACATTTTGTTTACCTTCCTAATCACTTGCAATACCAGTTTACTAACTTTTTGTGATTCGTGTAATAGACACCCAGATCCCTCTGTACCTCAGAGTTCTGCAAGCTCTCCCCATTTAAATTAATTAATTTACTTTTCTATTCTTCCTGCCAATGTGGAAAAGCTCACATTTTCCCACAATTTATTCTATCTGTCAAATTCCATCTGTCAAACTTAACCTATCTCTATTCCTTCACAGACTCCTTATGTCCTCTTCACAACTTACTTTTCTACCTATCTTTGTGTCATCAGGAAATTTAGCAATCATATATTTGGTCCCATCATCCAAGTCATTAATATAAGTTGTAAGTAGATGAGGCCCCAGCACTGATCCCTGTGGCACTCTACTCGTCACATCTTGCCAACCCAAAAATGACCCATTTATACCTACCCTCTGCTTCCTGTTAGTGAACCAATCCTCTATCCATGTTATTATGGTACCCCCTATACCATGAGCTCTTATTTTGTGTAGAAACCTTTGATGTGGCACCTTATCAGTTCTGGAAATCTAAGTACACCACATTCACAGGTTTCCCTTTATCTATGTTGCTTGTTACTTCCTCAAAAAAACTCTAATAAGTTAGTTAAACATGATTTCCCTTTCATAAAATCATGTTGACTCAACCTGATTGCATTGAGATTTTCTAAGTGCCCTAAGTTTTCTAAGTGCTAACCTTCTTAATAATAGATTCCAGCATTTTCCCCCTGACAGATGTTAAGTTAACTGCCCTGTAGTTTCCTGCTTTCTGTCTCCCTTCTATCTTGAATAGAGGAGTTACATTTATTTTCCAGTCTGATGTAACCTTTGCAGAATCTCAGGAATTTTAGAAAATTAAACTAATGCATCTACCAACTCAGCAGCTATTTCTTTTCAGACCCGAAGATGTAGTCCAGCAGGGTCTGGGGACTTGTCAGCTTTTAGTTCTAATAATTTTTTCAATAGTCATTCCCTAGTGATAGTAATTATTTTAAATACCTCGCTCCCTTTCCCCTCTTGATGCACACTTATTTCTGGGACGTTATTTGTACCCTCTACAGTGAAGACAGGTGCAAAATGTCTGTTCAATTATTTCACCCTTTCCTTAGTTTCTATTATTAATTCTCCAGACTCATTCTATAGAGGACCAATGTTCACTATACTTACTCTTTTCCTTTTTAAATACCTGTACTCTTACTATCAGTTTTTATATTTCTAACTAGTTTTCTCACGCACTCTAATGTTCCCCTCATTTTCTTTTATCCATTCTTGCTGTTTTTTTATATTCTGTACAATTTTCTAACCTGGTACTAACCTTCACAGATTTGTACATTTTCTTTCAATTTAATACTATCTTTAACTTCCTTACTTCACCACGAATGTAACTTGGTGACTTGCTAGAGCACCTCAGAGGGAAGTTATAGAGTCAACCACATTGGTGTGGGACTGGAGATATATGTAAACCAGATCAAGCAAGGATAACCAGGTTTCCTTCTCCAAAGGAATTTAGAGAACCAGTTGTTTTGTTTACAACAATGAGACAACTTCATTTTTGTAAAGTTCATTGACACCAGCTATTCACTTCCAAAGTTTATTTTTAAAAAACTGAATGCAAATTTAAAGACCATTGTTTTGACATTTGAATTTATATTCTGCAAATTTTGGGTCCAGGCCTCTTTATTACTAAAACAAAGCTATCCAATAACAAATGAGTTATGGTTATGAAGGTACAGAAACTAAAATAATAGCTCTGACAAAAAGTCATTGACCTGAAAGATTAACTGTTTCTCTTCTGCAGCTGTTGCTTGATCTAAATATTTATATTTATATTCTCCTAACCTGTCCAAATCCTTCTTCAGCCTCCCCGCCTCTTCAATACTACCTGTCCCTCCACCTATCTTTGTATCATCTGCAAACTTAGCATGGTTGCCTCGTCCTCCCTTTAGTATGATAAATCACCTGGACCAGATGGATTACACCCCAGAGTTCTGAAGGAGATAGCCGAAGAGAGAGTGGAGGCATTAGTGGTGATCTTTCAGGAATCACTTAAGTCAGGGAGGGTCCCAGAGGACTGGAAAATCGCTAACATAACCCCCCTGTTTAAGAAGGGAGTGAGGAAAGAGATGAGAAATTACAGGCCGATTAGCCTGACCTCGGTCATTGGTCAGATTTTAGAGTCCATTATTAAGGATGTGATTTCAGAATACTTGGAAGTGCATGGTAAAATAGGGCAAAGTCAACACGGTTTCATCAAGGGGAGGTCATGCCTGACAAATCTGTTAGAATTCTTTGAGGAGGTAACGAGTAGGTTAGACAAAGGAGAGCCAATGGATGTTATCTACTTGGACTTCTAAAAGGCCCTTGACAAGGTGCCACACAGGAGGCTGCTCAGTAAGATAAGAGCCCATGGTGTTAGAGGCAAGGTACTGGCATGGATAGAAGATTGGCTGTCTGGCAGGAGGCAGAGAGTGGAGATAAGGAGGTCCTTCTCAGGATAGCAGCTGGTGACTAGTGGAGTTCCACAGGGGTCAGTGTTGGGACCACAGCTTTTCACTTTATACATTAATGATCTAGATGAAGGAACTGAGGGCATTCTGGCTAGGTTTGCAGATGATACAAAGATAGGTGGAGGGACAGGTAGTATTAAGGAGGTGGGGAGGCTGCAGAAGGATTTGGACAGGTTAATAGAATGGGCAAAGAAGTGGCAGATGGAATAGAATGTGGGGAACTGTGAGGTCATGCACTTTGCTAGACTATTTTCTAAATGGGGAGAGAATTCAGAAATCTGGAGTGCAAAGGGACTTGGGAGTCCTAGTCCAGGATTCTCTTAAGGTTAACTTGCAGGTTGAGTCAGTAGTTAGGAAGGCAAATGCAGTGTTGGCATTTATTTCGAGAGGACTAGAATATAAAAGCAGGGATGTGCTGCTGTGGTTTTATAAGGCTCTGGTCAGACCACATTTAGATGATTGTGAGCAATTTTGGGCCCCATACCTCAGGAAGGATGTGTTGGCCCTGGAGAGGGTCCAGAAGAGTTTCACGAGAATGATCCCAGGAATGAAAGGCTTAACATAAGAGGAACGTTTAAGGACTCTGGGTCTATACTCGATGGAATTTAGAAGGATGAGGGGGGATTTGATTGAAATTTACAGAATACTGAAAGGCCTGGATAGAGTGGACGTGGGGAAGATGTTTCCATTAGTAGGAGAGACTAGGACCCGAGGGCACAGCCTCAGAGTAAGGGATGACCTTTTAGAACAGAGATGAGGAGAAACTTCTTTAGCCAGAGAGTGGTGAATCTATGGAATTCATTGCCACAGAAGGCTGTGGAGGCCAGGTCATTGAGTGTATTTAAGACCGAGATAGATAGGTTCTTGATTGGTAAGGGGATCAAAGGTTATGGGGAGAAGGTGGGAGAACGGGGTTGAGAAACTTATCAGCCATGATTGAATGGTGGAGCAGACTCGATGGGCCGAATGGCCTAATTTCTGCTCCCAAGTCTTATGGTCTTATGATCCGCTGAGTATTTCTAGCATTTTCTGGTTTTTGTTTTTCCCTCAGGATTGCTAATGCGATAACATGCATAACATGACCATCATGCTACTTGGAGCATTGCCTAATTGATTGTTGTGGGCACTTTTATGTTGTGTGCTGACGTGTTTTTAGTCTAAAATTTATTGGGTGGTATTTATGCATAGCTGTCTTACATCCAATCACAAAGTCCTGGTTTCAAGTACCACTCCAGGGCTGGAGCTTTCTGGCCCTGTTGGTGTCAGGCATCACAGCAGGCAGGAGGGGATACAATATGGCGAGAACGCCAATGTGCAAGCAGAGCGGGATATCCGATGGTTCCCGCTATGGTGGAATGCCAATCCGGCTGGAGGCCAGCATGAACTCATTTTGCATCCTGGTAATGGGATGCAAAGTAAGCCTCGACCAGAATCATCCCTCCATGCAGATTTACCAGTACGTGGAATCAGTGAGTGGAGGGGAGATGGAAGTCCGGTTATGAGTGGGAGAGGAAGGTGTACCGAGTGGGGCGGGGGAGTTGTGGGAGAGGAAGGTCTAGGTGAGACTGGGAGAAGAAAGTGTACGTGGGGGCGGGGGGGTGGGTTTGGGGATGAGGTTGGGAGTTGGGGGACAAAGGTGTCGGGGGGGTGAGATGGGAACGGGGGACGTTTGTGTCAGGAGGTGGTGAGGTTGGGAGGGGGGAGGAGAGTGTAATGGGGGAGAATGCAGCAAGTGCGGAGTGAGGTGTAAGGGGGAGGAAGGTGTAAGGGAGGGTGTTTGGAGGATCAAAGGAGTTCAAGGGGAAGGAGTTTAGAGGAAAGAGGGAGTTCAGGGAAGGAGGGAGTTTAGAAGGGCGAAAGGAGATCGGAGTTCGGAAAGGTGTCCGGGTGGAGGAGGGAGTAAGGATGGAGGATCGTGCAAGGGGTGCGGAATGTCTAGGTGAACGTGCAAAGGAGGGGTCTGTGGACTCAACGTCTGCCTCCTGGGGAACGAATTGAAGGTGGGCATGATAGGAGGGAATGGTGAGTATGAGAGGGGGCAGAGGGAGCTGGTACGGTGGGAGGTTGAGGGTGTGTTGGTGGAAGGAATGGCGAGGGTGGTTGTTGGACTCAGAGGCAGGCACAGACCCTGGGGCTGGGAAGAAAGAGGTAGGGGAGGTCATTGTGGATGGGGATGGGATTCCCAGGAAAGTAGGGGATGTACAAATTCACCTGGGCATCTGGGAAAAAAAGGGTTTGGGTTGGTCGGTGACAATGGAGATGTAGAAGGTCGACAGTGATGGGGGAAAGGGCGGGAGAGCTGGGAAGAAACCTTATTATGATCACCGTTGTCTAACTCAAAAGTGAGCAGAGCCTCGTGTTGGACAGACGCAGGTGCTGCATGGCAGTGTGATTAGTGGGTGGGCGGAGATGCAGGTCAGCTCAGATGGACAACTGAAAGAGAGCCCAGCAGGCAGCATTGAAAATGTTCAGGGCAGTGAGATGAGTGTGATGGAGGAAGGCTCCCCATGTGTGGGAGAGTGTCTGTACGAGGTTCTAAAGGGCCCTGTCACACACATAATTCTCTCTCCAGAATCACTCATGATCCGGCTGTGTGCAGCTGAACTGCTAGTGGCGGGGGATGGGGAGGGGGGTAATGCAGGGGGAGGACTCACGATGTTTGTCAATGAAGCTGAAAGACAACATTATGCATTATTCAGTATAAGTGAATTTATTTTCAGATTATAACATGACAAAATGTGTTTCCTCGTGCAACCACCTGTGATCAGAATTTCTTAACTTCTAGGCCCTATACTTCTTCTAGGTGCTGCCCTGACATCCTCAGCAGGAGTAGAGGCAACCTGTGCAATGTTCGGCCCTCTTGCCTCTGATGACTTTGGCATGTGCTCTCTAGAGAACCGAGGACTTGAGACTTGTTTTGCCTGTCCTGCAGTGACAGAGGATGAGGTCACAAACAAAAGGGACCCTGACGACACAGACAGCTGTCTGACACCCATGGTGTCCAGCTGTCACTCCTCCTCCCTTCAGGTTCCCAAAGGCCCCGGCCTGACTCCTTGAGGGGAAGGAGCACCTGTAGGGACATTGAGGTGCACCTTTTCCCTCTCGTGTTGCTACTGCAGGAACTCACCCATGGCTAACCCCATGGAATGCAGATCTGTACGCATCTCTACGTTCTGCAGGACCAGGGTATCCATAGTGTCCGCCATCCTCCTATGGAGCCCTTCACATGCACATGTGGGTACCACTTCATCAGAGAGCAGGTGCACACTCTCCTCCAACTCACGTTGCACTCTGTTGAGGGCTTTGAACAGCTCTGCGTGATGTTCCCCCAGCTTCTGTTGACTCTCCAGGATGAGCTGGAAGGCTGAATCCAGAAGTTCGTCATCTGACTCGGACCTGACAGATGCCTCTTCCCGAGCAGTAACTCCGAGGGCCAGGGAGCTCGGCTGAACCTGCCTCCTCCTGCTATGGACGTGTGTGAGCACCAGTTGTGCGCCTGAACCTGCTCTAGATCTAGGTCCCAACAAGGTTTGAGTTTCTGCGCTGGAGGAGAATGTGGGTAAGCACTTTGAGGGGTCTTACAGGCTACTATTTCCAGCTCTTCAATGGAGAAGGAATCCTCTTGGCACAAGGTAACAACATAGATGGAGCTGAGAGACTGGCTGGTTGAGGGCATCAGTTGCTTGGTAGAGCTCCCTGTGAACCAAAGTGTGCATGGCAGCAGAGTCAAAAGCAGGAGAGAGAGCACTCAGTTACATTGAGGGAGGGATGATGTGGTGCAGGTTCCTCATGTGGGTATTCGCCACCGACCTCACCATCACCGTAGGCACAGTCCACGTTCTTACCAGTCAGCATGATGGCACACTCCTCAAAGTGAGTGAGGGGCCTAATGTGGGCCAATCCACCCCTGATCTGGGACCTCTCCCTGCTGATGTGAGCCAGCTTCTCCTGCATGAAAACAGATGGAGAGTGTGTGAGCAGGACACATGGCACTGCGTGGAATGTTTGTGTGGTGAGTGGAGCCATGGACAGGCTGAGGACACGAGCTCGAGACGATATGAGCCTGATGGAGATGTGAGGGTGTGTGTGAGAGTTAGTGGTGTTGTCCCTTGAGGTGTGAAATCCCTGTAGATGTGTGATGGGTTTGTGAATGTGTGAGTTGAGAGTGATGAGGTGGTTGACTTACCCTGGTGGAATGGTTAAGAACATTCACCCTCTTCCTGCACTGGATGGGTGACCTCCTCTGTGCAGCGGTGGCACTGACTGCTGCTGCCACCAACTCCCAGGCTGGATTGGTGACTCTGGTGCACCTCCTGTGGCCAGAGCATGGGTTGAAGGACATCGCGGCGAGAGGTCCAGAGAGGTGGCACAAAATTTGGGGTTTGCCGTCTTCTTTGTTTTTGGGGCCATCTATCACCTGGAGCAGTCCTGGTCTGGAGGCATGAATAGGTTGTGCTCTTGTTTGCTTTAAAATATGGTACCCGAAGCAATGAAGCGCTGATGTCACAGCATGGCAGACAAATCTGAGTCCGCCACCAGTGATCCAAAGTGCTTCCCATGAATGAGGTGGGACATGCTGGGAATGGGATGATACGGCGTGAAAACATACCATTACGGCAGGAGGGTAAAACGCTTTTCTGCCGCCCATTACCGCACTTTGTGCATATTTAAGAGAATAAGCACAAAAAAAAATCAATGCTGACACTAAAAGCACAGCAGTGAGGGTATGCAGAACTGTTGGAGGTGCTGTCTTTCAGATGAGACAGGGAGATGGTGGTATAGTGGCAATCTCCCTGGGCTAGTAATCCAGAGGCCCAGGCCAATTCTCTGGTGACACAAGTTAAAATCCTTCCACAGCAGCTGGCGGGATTTAAGATCAATTAATTAATAAATCTGGAATTGAAAGCTAGCTGCAGTGATGCTGACCATGAAACAATCATTGATTGTTGTAAAAACCCATCTGGTCAACTAATGTCCTTTAGGATAGGAAATCTGCCATCCTTACCCAGTCTGGCCCACATTGCACTCTAGACCCACAGCAATGTAGTTGACTCTGAAATGGCCTAGCAAGCCAATCAGTTCAAGAGAAATTAGGGATGGGCAGCACAAATGCTGGCCTCGCCAGTGATGCTCACATCCCAGGAAAGAATATATTTTTAAAAATTAAACTGATGCCTCATCCACACGTTTGGGTGGGTGCAAAAGATCCCATGGCACTATTTAGAAGAAGAACAGGGGAGTTAACCCCAGTGCCCTGGCCAACATTATCCTTCAGTCAACATCACAAGAACAGATTATCCGACCGTTATCTCATTGTTGTGCGTGGGCGCAAAATTGGCTGCAACACTTTCTGTATTGTAACCGTGAATTCAAAAGTACTTCAATGGCTGTAAAGTCCTCTGGGATGTTTGGTGGTCATGAAAGGTACTATATAAATGCAACCTTTTTTTATTTTTTGTTCACATTGTCTGAAATTCAGATTGCATGTTCTGTTGGCATCCTGAAGTAATAAGCATCACAAATGTTATATGACATTGTGTTTATTTCTAATCTGTGCCTGGTGACATAAACTTTGTTTCTGATAATCTCTTTCAGCCACTTCATTATGGAATTCATGAGCTTGCCTTTGAAAGAGCTCAGAGATATAATTCCCTTGTTTCTCTTCAATTATTATTCAGCTCACGGTTGAAATGTATTTGGTCATTCCACAGGTTTCAAATTTTCTTTTCCGGTCATAGAAATCACCGTGTAGATATTCCCTTTTATGCAACTCACTGCTTTGCTACAGAAAAACAAACAAAAATAATAGGAGGGTGTAGAATATTTGTGCAGCACTTTTTTATTTTTATCTTTCAATGCAAGCTACTTCTGAATCAACACATCTCCTTTCTGCCTTGCATTGAATTCCCACAAGGGTCGGAGAAAACACATGTGGAGCCCAGACATCAGCATAGGTGAGTTGGCATGAATGGTCTGTTCCTGTGGTCATCAGAATCAAGTATGCACAATCAAAGAAAATCTTTGTAAATTCTCCGGTTTAAACATCCTTCCTTTCTGACAAATCCTATCTGTTTCAATGCAAAACTTCGGAAACTGGCTCCTCTGCAAAGTAAATATAATGTGACTCTCAGCAAATTTAATGGATGTTTGCTCTCAAGAGAGGAAATTTTGCTTGTGAAGCTGAATTGTCTTCTCTATTGCTCACCATCTGGGCCCAGACTTTGTTGGTGTGAGGCACTTGTTAGTTAGACTTGTTCTTGTGCATCTAAGTTTAATCATTCTTGCCCATGAAGTGTGAACTGAGAATGGTGTGGCAAGGGCAACAAAGCATTTAGCACCTTGATGAATAATGGAACAAACCATTTCCTTCAGCAGTAAGGCTAACAGATTGAGAAATAAACTTGGCAAAAACCTGTGAAGGAGGCGGAATTCAAAGTCAAATCAGATAGAGGAAGAGAAATAAAGAGAGAGAAAGAAAGTAACTTGAAGTTGGATTAAGAGCAAGAAAGAAAAGGGACAAAAATGAAAATGATATTTTTGAAATGGCATTTAAAAAATTTCCAACTACAATTCACAATCTGAAGGAATAAGACTCCACACATAATTGTTCACTTTCTGACTCAAACAGGTTGATTGGCAGTCATTAACAATTAGCACATCATTAAATGGGTACTTATGCTATTAGTTATAGACTGGGTGAGTTTAATTGGCAACTAATGTACAAATGCAGCAACCTTGTGAAACATGCAGGGAGGTTAGATGCAAGATGCTGTATCATGAAGATAAGAACAGAACAGTGCAAGTATGTTGCTAAGTAACAGCCCTAACTTTTGTCTGTAGGTTAAATGGGCAATGAACCTGCAAGTGCAGGTTCCCCAGCAACTCCAGGCCCGCAGTAATGTGGTTGACTTTTAAATGCCCCCTGAGCAAGGGCAATTAGGGGGTGGCAATAAATGTTGGCCTAGCCAATGATGCCCACATCCCATGAACGAATAAAAAAAACTTCATGGAGTTCACTGGAAAGTTAAGGGGAAGCTTCTGTTTTCTGAATGGCTCAAATTCCCCAGCAACTTGTGGCAATTTGCAATTCACAGGGTATCTTCCTCAGCACAAGTTGTTGGCAACTTTAAACATGAATAATGGCAAGCGTGTTTAGGTGCTATTATTTTTACAACACTTATTTCAGAGGATGTTGCCAGAACTGCAATGAAGGAGAAGAAGGACCAATAGATTCTGCAGCCAGGTAAGTCGAGGGTCTTGGGCATGGAGAGTTTAAGCAGGTAGCAGGTTGTTGGGGTTGGCGGGAGTGGGGTGGTGTTGGTGGTGGGTTTAATGGAGCAGGTGGGTTGGAAGTAAGGGAGGGTACTATCTTAGTAGGGGTGGGGGTCACTTCCCAATACACAAAGGGCATCCCCCCGAAGATAGTACCCCCTCTTCCTTCCTGGCCTTTGAAAATCTTTTTTAACAAAGCCCACTCCCACTCAACTGCTCATACCAACTATTTTATGGCATGGGCAGCATATTATGGGGGTCAACTAGCTTGTTACCGAGCTCAATTGACCCTTGATTATTGATTTAAATATGGGATGAGCTCAGGGCTGGGCAGGAAGATGGCAGGGCGGGCACCTGTCTTATTTCACGTGTCACTCCCCTGCCGAAAACATGCCTGGCCGGTGCACGTAAAATGCAATCCCTGGCAAATTGCTGCAATGTGCTGGTAGTGGTAGAAGTGATTGTTTAAGGTTTTAGATGAAGTGTCAATCAAGTGGACAGATTTATCCTGGATGATGTTGAGCTTCTCTAGCTTTAGCCATCAGAGTGCATGGAGAATATTCCATCATTGTGGAAATGTGCTGTGTAGGTGATGTGGAGAGTTAGGGTGAGTCAGTGGGTGAGCCACCTGCCACAGAATACCCAGGCTATGACTTGCTGTAGCAGCCATGAAATTGAAGTGGCTGGTCCAACTGAGTTTCTGACCACTGATGATTCTAATGGAGTTGATGGTGTGAGATTTAGCAAATTTAATGGCATTGAATTTGAAGGGGAGTTCATTGGAGATGGGCACTACCTGGCATTTGTTTGGGAATGTGTAAATGTTACTTAGCAAAAACAGAATTACCTGGAAAAACTCAGCAGGTCTGGCAGCATCGGCGGTGAAGAAAAGAGTTGACGTTTCGAGTCCTCATGACACTTCGACAGAACTAGAGTTCTGTCGAAGGGTCATGAGGACTCGAAACGTCAACTCCTTTCTTCTCCGCCGATGCTGCCAGACCTGCTGAGTTTTTCCAGGTAATTCTGTTTTTGTTTTGGATTTCCAGCATCCGCAGTTATTTTGTTTTTATCTCGAATGTTACTTGTCACTTATCAGTCCAAACTTGGATATTATCCAAGTCTTGCTGCATGTGAGCACAGGCTGCTTTGTTACCTGAGGAACTGCCGATGAAGTTGAGCACTGTGAAACAATCAACAAACAGCCAGACATCTGAGTTTATGGTGGTGGAAGGGTCACTGATGAAGCAGTTGAAATTAGTTGGGTCAAGGATGCTCTCCTGAGGAACTCCTACAGCAATGTACTGGGACTGAGATGATTAACCTCCAACAATCACAACTATTTTCCTTTATGCTAGGTATGACTCTAACCTGAGATCATAAACCTGACCACAAAAATCATTATTATTTTATAACATTGTACACGAGTTTCCATCACAAACACAGAAATTTATTTTCCACCTTATCCACATTTCCTCATGTGGGTGGTAATGCATCTTATAATAGCTGGTACTTGCACTAGGTCATAAGATATTGTGCAGCATCTAAAAATCAATACTGGCACACCATGGGACATAGACTAGGCAATGTTAAATAATGGACTACAATTTGCAGCTCTAGACTTTGACACATTTACAAGAATATGGATCTGTTCACATTATCGGTGACCCCAGGGATCTGCAAGTCCAGGAGCAAGGGTATTGCAGCTCCTATAACTTGCATTTGTCACAGTACCTCTTACAAGCAGAGGGACATCGGAGAATGTGTCACATGGCAGTTGATAGGACAATAAGAGCAGGAGTAGGCCATTCAGCCCATCGAGCCTACTCTGCCATTCAACATGATCATGGCTGATCATCTACTTCAATGCCTTTTTCCCATGCTATCCCCGTATCCCGTTATGTCATTGGCATTTAGAAATCTGTCAATCTCTACTTTAAACATACTCAATGATTGAGCTTCCACAGCCCTCTGGGGTAGAGAATTCCAAAGATTCGCAACCCTCATCTCAGTTTTAAGTGGCTTCCCCCTTATTTTGAAATTGTGTCCCCTGGTTCTAGACTCCCCAACCGGGGAAACATCTTACCTGCATCTACCCTGTCTAACCCTTAAAGTATTTTGTAGGTTTCAATGAGATCACCTCTCATTCTTCGAAACTTTGGAGAATACAGTCCAAGTTTCCCAAATCTCTCTTCATAGGACAGTTCAGCCGTCCTGGGAACAAATCTGGTAAATCTTTGCTGGACTCCCTCTATGGCAATAATATCCTTATAATAGTAAGGGGACCAAAACTGCACGCAGCACTCCAGGTATGCTCTAGCCATGATTCTATGCAATTGAAGCACGAATTTGCCACTCCTGCACTCAAATTCTCATAATAATTAAACAAGGAAGGGGTAGTAATAGGGTTGCAACTGTGATTAAATGTATTTCTGGAGGTTTCATCACATGACTTAATTGCCCTTGTGCTCCAGCCATTAGTTGGCCAACACATCCATCCTTGTGACATTCTGCCTTCCTAAGCCAATTGGACAGCAAAAGACCCATTGCTCAATTCGATGGTGCTTGACTGTCAGCCAAACAGCTTTTTTCGCCATTTTCAATATTTTTACTTCTGGTAAAGAGAAATGTTCAACGGAAATGACAGAAGAAACAATCTTTATAACGTCCCAATGATTTTTCTCCAGGGTTGCACACAGCAGTGTCTGGAAGAATGTTCTTCAATTTCTGGATACACCAGGCCAATCCCTTGAGTTGGCAACCCAAGGAAGTGATTAAGGAGCAAGTAAACAACAACATCAGAGTAGGGGGGAAACCAAAGCATGCTTGAAGAGATATTGTTTTCTGGGTTTTTGAAGGCACAGAGAGTGGTGACAAGACAGATATGTTTAAGATGGTGTTCAAATCATATCGTTCACAACTATATTTTTCTTTTAAAATATGGAAAGGCATTGCGTTATCTGGACATTTGGATGGGGACCTGGAATTATTTTTTAAGAGATAATCAGTTGACCTTGGAACTGTCAACAAGCATGCCTTTTCTAAGAAATCACCTGACTAGCATAGTACATGAGGGGGAAGATCTGGTTGTTTGCTTTGAACTGCAATCACTTTAATTGATGGGGGAAAAAACTGGTAAAGGCAAAGACTAGTGATTTACTGGAAATTACAGGACAAAGACAAGCTTTAAATTTGGGCCTGAAATTTTCAGTTGGCATGCGGTGGCAGGCCTGACACTCCGACGCATAAAACGACACGCAATGACATCGGACGTGTGTCCCTAAGTCGGTGCTGTTTCACACCGATAATTGGTAGGCCTGTTAAGGCTATTAACTAATTAATTAATGTAATTGTTTATGCTGCCCATCCAACTTTAAGGTTGATGGGCAGGCGAAAAGGCCAAGCGGCTTTCATATTTTTTTAGGAAACCTCATCCACGAGCGGGGTGAGGTTTCCTAAAATTTTAATTAATTAAATAAAAAATTTCTCTGAAATATAAAAATATGTCCCATCTCATGTGACACAGTCACATGAAGGGACATGTTTAGTTAAATTGTTAATCCACTGATTTATTTTTTTAACAATTGCTTCAATCTCCCTGAGGCAGCACAGGTAGCGCTGAGTGGTAAGACTCACGTCTTACGCTGGGTGGGCCTTAATTGGCCAGCCTGCGTAAAATGCAGCGCAGAGCTGATCGCAAGCGGCAGTTGGCTCCGCAACCGCTCCCACCCAGCCCGCCCGCCAACTGAAAAATTCAGGCTCCGTATTTGTTGTTTTAAACGCAGTTGGTGGAATCGTCCGAGATTTGCACAAAGTGCGGTAACAGGTGGGAGAAAGGATGTTTTACCCACCGACTGTAATGGCAGCTTTTCACATCGTATTATCCCATTGCCTTCTCATTAATTATGCATTCCCAGGAAACACGCTGGGTTGCTGGCCTGATTTGCCTGCCCTGCCGTCACCTCAGGCCTTCGGCAAACTGGGTGCCATATTTAAAAGCCACCCCTACAAAGAGCTAGCACTCTTCAAGACATAGGAAGCTGCTGGGAACTGCTGGCTGCCAAAGGGAGGAAACATGCTGCTCTCAAGTTTAACGACGCCTACCTGAAGTGCCTACTGGACGCAGTGGAGGCCCACAGCGATGTCCTCTACCCCTGCTCTGGGCAAAGGCCAGCAAGCAAGGTCACCAATGCAGCATGGGAGGCGATAGCAGTGGTGGTCAGTGCCAACACCCTGCAAAAGAGGACAGCCATCCAGTGCAGGAAGAGAATGAATGATCTCCTCCGTTCCACCAGGGTAAGACAACCACCTCATCACTCCAACTCACACACACAAACCCATCACACATCCACATGGATCACACACCTCAAGGGACAACACCACTAACTTCTCACACACACCCTCACATCTCTATCAGGTTCATATCCTCTCCAGCACACATCCTCAGCCTGTCCATGGCTCTGCTCACCACACAAACATTCCACACAGTGCCATGTGGCCTGCTCACACACTCTCCATCTGTTTCCATGCAGGAGATGCTGGCTCACATCAGCAGGGAGAGGTCCCAGAATTGGGGTGGAGTGGCCCACATTAGGCCCCTCACTCACTTTGAAGAGCGTGCCATCATGTTGACAGGTGAGGATGTGGAGTGCGCCTGTGGTGACGGTGAAGTCGGCAGTGAACATGAGGATCCTACACCACATCGTCCCTCTCTCAACGCAAATATGAGTGCTGTCTCTCACCTACTTTTGACTCTGCTGCCTTGCACGAATTATCTCTACTTTGGTTTACAGGGAGCTGTGTCAGCTGACTGACAGCCTCAGCCAGCCAGACCCTCAGCTCCATCCACGTCCTCACCTCCAGCCAAGAGGATACCTCCTCCATTGAAGTGCTGGAAATAAGCAGCCTGTAAATCCCATCACAGGGCTTACCCACACCTCCACCAGCGTAGAGACAGACACCTCAGTGGGACCTAGATCTAGAGCAGGCTCGTGTTCGCAATCTAGTGGTCACCACATGGACAGGTATCTGCAGCAGAAGGAGGCAGGTTCAGCTGAGCTCCCTGGCACTCGGAGGTCCGAGTCAGATGATGAGCCTCTGGATTTGGCCTTCCAAATCATCCTGGAGAGTCAGCAGAAGGCAGGGGAACATCATGCAGAGCTGTTGGAAGCCCTCAGCAGGGTGGCACATGAGTTGGAGGAGTGCGCCTGCCTGCAGTCTGATGAAGTGGTGCCCACATATACGCACATGGAGGTCTCCATGAAGGAGATGGTTGACACCATGGAGATCCTGGTCCAGCAGAGCATGGAGAGGCATGCAGGTCTGCACTCCATCAAGGTAGCAATGGGTGAGTTCCTGCAGAGGCAAAACGGGGCACCCCAACATTCCCCCAGGTGCTTCTTCCCCTGAAGGAGTCAGGCCGGGGCCCTTGGGCACCCGAAGGGAGGAGGGGCGGCAGCTGGACACACCTGGGTCATCCACTCAGGAATCTCAGAGGCTGTCCTCTCTCTCTGAGTCCCCTTTTGCTTGTGACCCCCTCAACCTCCTCCTCCATCATTGCAGAAGGACAGCAAAGCAACCAGAGCCCTCAAGACCTCAGCTCTCCAGAGGATACAAGCCGAAGTCATCAGAGATAACAAGACCAACCATTGCACAGGCTGTCTCCACCCCTGCTGCAGATGTCAGGGCAGCACCCAGAACAAGTGTTAGGCCTAGAAAAGTTAAGAATTTCTGATCACAAGTGGTTGCACGGGTGAACACATTGTGCCACTTTTATAATATGAAAATATATTCATTTTCACTGAATAATGTGTAATAGTGTCCTTGAGCTTCATTGACTTGGCTTTGTGAGTCCTCCCCCTACATTATTTCCCATTAGCAGTTCAGCTGCACAAGTGATTCTGGGGGAAGAAGTGTGTGTGCTGTAGGGCCCATCAGAGCCTCGTGCAAGCACTCTACCACGCGTATGGAGCCTTCATCCATCACAATCATCTGATGTCCTGAGCATTTTCAATGCTGCCTGCTGGGGTTCTCTTTCAGTTGTCCATCTGAGCTGACCTGCATCTCCGCCCACCCACTGGTCACCTCCATGTAGCACCTGTGCCCGTCCAATACAAGGCTCCACTCACTTTTGAATTTAGAAGCATGCTGGTAGTGAAATATGTCTTCAGCTCCCCGATCCTTCCCCTCCCCCCGTCACCCATGTCCTTACCCCCATCACTGTCGACCCCCTGGGGCAGAATCTTCTGTTTGGCCCCCACATGCCGACACGTAAAATGACGCACTGGAGTCGGCTGCGCACCCGCCAAACTGTCAAAGACCTGTTAAGGCCATTAATGAACTAATTAAAGTATTTGTCAGGGCTGCCCGTCCAACGTTAAGGTTTTTCATGAAACTGCATCCACGGGCGGGATGAGGTTTCACTAAGGACTTATTAAATAAATAAATTTTTTTAATCAAATTCGTAAACATGTCCCAGCTCATGTGACACTGTCACATGAGGGGACATGTCTGAATAATTTTTAAAATTCTTTTTTCCAATTTTTCCAACGAAATTAATCTCCCTGAGCCAGCTCTGTGCCTCAGGGAGAATTCTGCACTCTTACGCGCGCATGCGTGAAAGAGCGCAGGCCCCGACTCTCCCTTCTCCCCCTGCCTGCACAGGTAGCACTCAGCACTTCCGGGTGCGCGTCACGGTGGGCAGGCCTTAATTGGCCTGCCCACGTAAAATGGCGGTGTGCAGCCGATCGCAGGTGGTGATCGGCTCCGTGCCCGCCAGCTTCCGACCGACGGGGAAAAAATTCTCCGACTAGCATCACTTTCCATCTCCTCACCGTCACCTACCAGCGCAAACCCTTGTCTTTCTGGGATTTCCAGGTGAACATGCATGTTCCCTACCTTATTGAGAATCCTACCCCCATATACATCAACCTCCCCGACCTCCTCCTTCCTACCCCAAGGTGCCGTGTCTGCCTCCGAGTCCCCACCAACCACCCTCACCATCCCTTCTACTGCTACCATTGCACCCTCTCACCCTACCAGCTCACTCTGCCCTCTCTCATTCTCAGCATTCCCTCCAACCACACCCAATTTCATTTCACTCCCTATCATGGGCTGTCATGGAGTCATGGACTCCACAGACCCCTCCCTTGCACATTCACCTGGACATTTCCCCCCACCCCCTTTCTCCTTCCTCCATCCTTACTCCTTCCATCACTTCTAGCAGCCTTCCTGCTTCCTCCCCTGGTCTCCTTCCGCCTTCTGAACTCCTTCCCCCTATGGACTCTTTTCACCCTCCTTCCTCCTTCATCCCCCTAGACTCCCTCCCCCCTCCGAACTCCTTCCTCCCATGTACTCCTTCCTCCCTCTGAACTCCTTCCCTTACAGCTTCCACCCCCTTTATGCTTATCTCCTCAGCTGCTGCATTCTTCACCGTTACATCTTCCTCGCCCATGTACTCCCTCCCCACTCCCAACCTCACCCCTGCCTGACACCATCGTTCCCCCCCTCCCAACCTCAACTACCCTGACACTATGTTCCCCCCCACAACCTCACCACGTCCCCCAGACACCATTGTTTCCCCCTCCCCAACCTCACCCCCCCGATACACCTTACTCTCCCAGTCAAATCTAGACCTTCCTCTCCACCCCCTTGTTGATCAGCTGTAGCAGCCCATGGCCAAGACCGTGATGTTCTGAAGCAGACCCCAGACATCAACAGTGACCTCTCACCTTCCGTGAGCTGCTTCACAGTGGAGCCATGTCCATGAGAATCTACCCAGCATGTGATGCACATGTTCCTCCAGGGTCCAGTTGCTGTAGGAATCAAGCATCTTCTTCTCCTGGGATGTCCGTGATGTGAGCAAGGCCTTGATGGTAAGGCCCAATTGCTGCACATCACACTTGTCAAAGTGTGTTCTGGGTGGCGTGTTTTCCCGCCGACATGGGCGGTAAATTTGATGTGTGGGGATGATTCCTGTGAGCAGGGCTTATAATGATATGCACATATATTAAATTGATGTTCCTGATGTCTGGCGGCAGGAAAAATGGAGTGGGCAATCGCAAACTGGTTTCACGATGGCGTGAAACTGATTTTGGGCCTTTCCGCCATATTGTCCCCTCATGCCAACCATGACGGCCAACACCATTGGGAATTGAAAATTCCGGTCAGTGTGTTTTGGGGAGTAAACCAAAAAAGGATGCCCTCGCTCGCTATCTCCCTGTCTTGCCTGAAACTCCTTGTATGGTTATCAACATGCAGGCTGCAGGATTCTGGATGACCTGTGGTTTATGCAGGTTGGAACTGGTGAAATTGACAAACGCTGGGCACGTTTTTGCCTGAATGCACATAAAATGCATAAAGTAGCGGTGCCCACCCTACCACCTCCCCAACCCCGAGCTCACTCCCATAGATGACGAAATTGGAGCCCACCTGCCATATTTAAATGAATAATCAAGGGCCAATTGAGCTTGTTAACAAGCCAATTGACCCCACTAGTACACTGCCCAGGTCATAAAACAGTTGGCGTGGGAAGTAGGGCAAAAGTTGGCAGACCACATTTTTGAAAGGACTTTTTGAAAGGGCCAGAAGGAAGGAGGGAGGCGGGGAGTCGTGTCATTGTGGGTGCTCTTTGCGGATTAGGGACAGCCCCTTTAAGATAGTACTCCCCCCTTTCCCCCTACACCTCTGCTCCATTAAAACACACTACCCCAAGCCCCTGCCCCTCTCTCTAAACTGCCCAAACCCTCCCTGCCCAAGATCCTGGGCTTACCCTGCTCCATGATCCATTGGGCGTTCCTACTGGGCCTGGTTGGTCCTGGAGCACCCGTTAATGTGCTCTGGTGCTGACATGACTTATGGAGCTGCCAGCCAATCAGATTGGCTGGCACCCACAGCAGGCATTATATTTTTTTATTCATCCATGGAATGTGGGCTTCACTGGCTGGGCCAACATTTAGTACCCAATTCAATTCACTCCACGTGATATCAAGAAATGGCTGAAGGCCACGCCCCTAGCCAATCTGTTCCAGTACAGCTACAACACTGGCATCTACCCGGCTATGTGGAAAATTGCCCAGGTATGTCCTTTGCACAAAATGTAGGACAATATAACCAGGCCAATTACCGCCCCATCAGTCTACTCTCCATCATCAGTAAAGTAATGGAAGGGGTTGACAACAGTGCTATCAAGTGGCACTGGCTTAGCAATAACCTGCTCACTGATGCCCAGTTTGGGTTCCACCAGGGCCACTCAGCTCCTAACTTCATTACAGCCTTGGTTCAAATATGGACAAAAGAGCTGAACTCCTGAGATAAGGTGAGAGTGACTGCCCTTGACATCAAGGCAGCATTTGACCGAATGTGGCATCAAGGAGCCCTAGCAAAACTGGAGTCAATAGAAATCAGGGGAAAACTCACTGGTTGGAGTTGTACCTAGCAAAATGGAAGATGGTTGTGGTTGTTGGAGGTCAGTCACCTCAGCTCCAGGACATCACTGCAGGAGTTCCTCAGGGTATTGTCCTCGGCCCAACCATCTTCAGCTGCTTCATCAATGACCTTCCTTCCATCATAAGGTCAGAAATTCGGATGTTCGCTGATGATTGCAGAATATCCAGTACCATTCATGACTCCTCATATACTGAAGCAGTCCATGTCCAAATGCAGCAAGATCTGGACAACATCCAGGCTTGGGCAGACAAATGGCAAATAACATTCGCACCACAAAAGTGTCAAGCGATGACCATCTCCAACAAAAAGAGAATCCAACCATATCCCCTTGCTGTTCAATGGCATTACCATCACTGAATCCCCCACTATCAACAACCTGGGAGTTACCATTGACCAGAAACTGAATTGGACCAGCCATATAAATATGGTGGCTACAAGAGCAAGTCAGAGGCTAGGAATTGTGCAACAAGTAACTCACCTCGCGACTCATTTTAAAAATCTCAATTAAATGATCCCTCAACCCTCTAAACTCAGAAGAAGAACAAGTCAACCTATCCTGCAGCTTTAAAGCCTTAAACCCTGGCATCATTCTGGTGAGTCTACATGGTAGTCCTTCCAAGGCTAGTGTGCCCTTCCTGAGAGCAATGTGTAATTCCAGACAAAGTACTCCAAGAGGGGTCTGACCTAGGTTCTGTACAACTGAAACATCACTTCTTCCCTTCACATTCCAGCTCTCTTGAAATAAAGACTGACATTAACCCTACACATTTCCTTTTGTACCTATGCACGAGCTGTTAATGGCTTATGTACCTTTAAATCTTTGCTCCTTCACAATTCCTAACATCAAGGATCCAAAAGACAACAAGAGCTCATAGCATTGATTGAATAGCCTTTAGGAAGTTCAATTAGACAAACTCTACAGATACTCTTGTCCACTATTCTTGCTCAAAAGCTCAAGAAAACCAATTAAATTATGCAGACATGTCTTCACAAATGTTCCATAAGTGCAAATACAAATTCTCCTTGAACAACTACTTCTTATCTAAGTGCTCAATCAGATTAAAGATTCCATTAATTTCCCCACAATAATGTTAAAAGGACAGGTCTATAGTTGCATGTTTTTTTTCCTTTCCTGACTCTTTAAATAATGAGTGACATTTACAATCTTCCAATCTATAGGCACAATTTCTGAATCTGAAGAGGTTTGGAAAATTATAACTAATGCGTCTGTAATTTCCTCATTGATTTGTTTTTTGTAAGACTCTGCAATGAAAACCATCAAGATCTGGAAATTTGCCTATTTTCAGTCCCATTACTCTTTCCATTACCATTAAAGACAAATGATTAATTTCTATAAGTTTCTCCCCTTAAGGTTTGTTTAGCTTTCCATTTACAACTGGTATTTCCAGTGAAAATGGATACAATGTTTAGCTGTTTCACTAACTCAAAATGGACCATGAATCAGGATAGAAGTGCACAAAAATCAACTGAGCTAAAGGAAGAGACATTAGGGCCTAGTTTGCTGAAGGTATGGTAGCCACTGGTGGGATGAGAGAAGTGGATGGGGCGGTGTGGACAAGAGACCAGAATTGGAGGAAGGTAGATTTTGGACAGATGTTGGAGGCAGGGAAAGGCAAGGCCCAGGAGGAATTTGAAAACAAGAGGGGGGAAGTTTAAAGTCAAGATCTTTGAGGAGCTGGGGCCCATGTAGGTCTAACAAACGGAGGGTTGATGGATGAGTATGACTCAGTGTAAGTTAGGACACAACCTGCAGTATCAGCTGGATGAACCTAAGTTTTTAGAGGTTGGAAAGCCGGAGGTCATTGGAGGAGAACATTGGGAATCATCAAAGCCAGGGGTCCCAGAGGCACGAGTGAAGGTTTCAGCAGCAGATAAGCTGAGGCAGGGGCAGAGACACTTGATGATATGGAGGTGGAAGTAGGTGGCCTGGATATGGATTTTTAATATTCTTATTCAAGGCCAGCATTTATTGCCCATTCCTAATTGCCCTTAAACTGAGTAGCTTCCTAAAACATTTTAGAGGGTATTTAAGAGTCAACCACATTGCTGTGGGTCTGGAGTCACATGTATGTGGCAGATTTCTTTCCCTGAAGAGGATTGGTGAATCAGATTTTTCTTAATAAAAATAATCAATGATAGTTGTCTTGGTCACTATTATTGAGATTAGATTTATGTTCCAGATTTATTAATTGAATTTAAATTCCACCAGCTGCTATTGGAACCCAGAGCATTATCCTGGGCTTCTGGATCACCAGTCCAGTGACAATACCACTATGCCGACATATCCCCCTTATTTACTGTCTCTGGTTAACAGAGTTAACAGTTTTTTTTAATGATTTTATTTGCACACAAGTTAACTTTTTGCTGGATAGGATAGTTGAATATTATGGATGTATTCTAATATCCATTGGCTTCCCTCTTACATGTAACATTAGGATTTTCAACTAGTTTGTCTTTCTAGTCTTGCATTTGACACAATTTGTATTGCGTGTAATATTCTTCAATTGCTGTAAGCCTCTTTGAGGATTAAATCAACTCATGAATTGAATAAGATCATTCATATACACCCACAGAAAATCGAAAATATCATAACAATTTTTGCTGTGAATTCCTAGCTTATAGATTCAGTTTTTGACATGGGTGCACAGCTTAAAGCTTAAAAGGATTTTCCACAAAAAGAACGCTCAAGATGTCACCTTGCATCTTTTCGCTGCAGATCCGAAACGCATGTGGAATATTCATCATCAAACAAACAGAGAGCAGGTTCTTATGTCCTTAGAAAAATGTTAAGGTTCAGGACCATTTCCAGGTCCCAACCCCACAATGTCAGAGGTGAGCCAACAGTTGGAATCTTTGGGAGGTGTCCAGGTAACAGGCTGCATCTGTGTTCACATCCCTGGCGGGATGCCAAGGTACAACAGGAGGGCCTTCAACACTGAACCGCCAGCAGCCCCACCGAGAGAGATGGGCACAGCTGAGGTAGGTGGAGGACAGTGAGGGGAGCTCAAAATGGAGATTCTTTCTGAAAGGTGAGGAAAATTCAAAAATCAAGGATGGCCGCAGATGTCAGAACCATCACTGTGGAGAGGGAATCTTAGGATTGCTTGTGGCTGCAGCTCTAGGCCTGGATTTTTTGGACGGCAAAGGTGGGGGGGCCCTCTTGCCAATGCATAAATTGACGCGGGATGACGTCAGAAAAGAAATTCCGATATCACCCGCCCCATTTAAATTTTCAGGTAAGGCGGGGGCTCAGCAGAATCAGCTGTGCGCCCGCCAACCTGTCAATGGCCAATTGAGGCCATTGACAGAGTCATTAAACTAATTAACGGACTTCCCCGTCCAACCTTAAGGTGGGCGGGCAGGCTAGGAGCCCTGGCGGGCATTAGAAAAAGCATGAAACCTCATCCATGGGCGGGATGAGGTTTCATGTAGTTTTAAAAAATTTAATTTAAGTGTATTTAAAATTTTAACAGTGTCACATGAGGGGACATGTCAAGGATTTTTTTTTCTCTATTTTTCGGATTTTTTATTGTGGAGCTGATCTCCCTGAGGCAGCACTTAGCCTCAGGGAGATCAGTGCGCTCGTTCATGAGCATGCGCGAAAGAGCACACTCTCAGCCCAGGGAAACCCCGTCTGCACAAGGACCGCACAGCACTTCCATGCAGATGCCACGCTGGGCAGGCCTTAATTGGCCCACCCACATAAAATAGCGGCATGCCCCTGATCGGGGGGCGCCGATCGGAGGCATGCCTCAGTGCGCCCACTCTTCAACTTGCCCCCGATGGGAGGAAAATTCTACCCCTGGTCTTTTCATCCCAATTGGAGGATTAAAAGGAGGTACTAACCCCCACCCCCTCCCACCACCAGCTGCTGGAAGACTCCTCTGACACTGAGAAGGTGCCAGCAGGTTCTGGAACTGACACCTAAGAGGGGCCTTATTTGCCATAATTGCCTGCCAGCCTCTGTGGAGCAGGTTGCCTGTTCCCATGGCAGCCTGCCTCCAGCAAGTTTGTGGAATCATATCAAACAGTAAATGTTTTGTTTTAGGTTTTGCAAGTGCAGGCTGGTTGGGTATGCTCTATCGTCGCCATTTTACGTGGGTGGGCCAATTAAGGTTTTGCGCTCCCTGTGCGGCCAGTGGGGGGATTCCCTGAGCCGAGAGTGCACTCTTTCACGCATGCCTCAGGCATGCATGCGCGCAAAAGAGCGCACTCCTCTCCCTGAGGCTAAGTGCTGCCTCAGGGAGATCGACTCCAAATGGAAAAATGCTAAAAATAGAAAAATAAAATTTCCCTGACATGTCCCTTCATGTGACACTGTCACATGAGTTGAGACATGTAAATCAATTTTAGTTAAACTTTCATTACATTTTTAAAAACCTACATGAAATCTCAAGCCACCCGTGGATGAGGTTTCATGCTTTCTCTGAAGCCTGCCAGGGCTCCCAGCCTGCCAGCCAACCTTAAGGTTGGGTGGGCAGGTCCATTAATGATGTCAATGAGTTTGTCAATGGCCTCACAGTCGGTGGGTGCACAGCTGATTCGGCTGAGCCCCCACCGACCTGAAAATTGAAATGATGCGGGGTGATGTCGGGGGTTCTGACTGACGTCATCCTGCTTCATTTTATGCATTGGCAAGCAGGCCCCGCCCTCTGACTGGGAAATCCTGCCCCTAAAGTTCCCATTTGCTTTCTCCATGGCAATGTCATGGTCAATCAGATTCGACTTGCCAACAAACTAGCACTCTTTTCTCCTGTGGTATATATAATGGTGATTATTTGAAATTTGGCCTTCTGGCATTTATCCTGATGAAAAACTTCAGCAACATGTTTCTCTTTTCAGCCATATTCAACTCCTGTACTACCAAGCGACCGTTTGTAAGAATTCCATTCCCTTAACCTCTCTACCTACCTCTTTTGTCCAATTAATATCAGGGTACTTGAAATCCTCCATGATTATTTTTCAATGTTTTTCCTCAATTCCATAATTTGTCTGCATATTTCTTTCTCCACCTCCCTTCCACTACTAGATCATCTATAGACTACACCTATTAGTATGATTGATCTTCATTATTATTTATCACTATCTATATGGATTCTATTCTTGTCTCTCTAATAGTTGTGTCACTTTTTTCTACTGCCAATATATTAGCCCTATTAAGAACAGTTACTCCACCTCCCTGTTTCCCTCTCTATCTTTTCTTGATATGTTGTACCCTGCAATGTTTAATTTCCACTCAGATTTTTCTGTAGCCATGTCTCCCTACCATGTTCAGTTCCTCCCATAAACCCCTCTTTCTCACCCCAGCCTTTTAGCCAAGTGTTAATTCTCCTGGTCTGTCTGCTTCTGATGCCAATTTGCACATGGCTTGGGCAATGATCCATTTCAATGTTAAGGGCAAATGCATCAGTTCCTGAAGGCTCTGTACATGTGGAATCACATCCATCTAAGTCAGCTGAGAATGTCCAAACTCAGAAGCCTTACAGCTGTTAGAGAGAGGATGCTGCATGAAAAGTTCCCCCAGTGCATGCAGGCAGAGGGGAGTATTGCATCATTAATGCAGCTATGCACAACACAAATATCTGTAATTTCTGCATACTGAAATCAATAGATGGGAGACTGAGTAGTGCACCTATGATTTTTCAATAAGCATTAATGATGTCAGTCTCAGCCAGAAAATGTTCCAATTACCTTTTGAGCACCCATTAGATGACAGTATTCAATTCTGAATTTAAACCTTCATTCCCATCATACACTTGGAGTTCACCTTTCAGCATGTTAAGCAATCCAAGCCACTGTTGAAGCTGAAACCAAGACACGGAGGTTTTCTTTATTGAGAGAGTTCATTGATGTGTTCAGTCTCACAGCTCTCCTCACACACAACTCAATGACCCAGCTATCCCCTATTTATTTATGCTCAAAGACAATTAATACCCATCACCTATTTCTCTTAACCTTGACAATGTAATTGACATGACAGTAACACATAGTCCGTAAGGTTGAGCTCATCAAAACTCTGCTGCATGTATTCTAACTTGCGCCAATTTCTGTCTCCCCATCACCTCTGTGCTCACTGACTTCCATTGACTGCCAGCACAGCAAAGCACCAATTTTAACATTTCCATCCTTCTTCTCAAATCCCTCCATGGCCTCATCCCATCTCTGGGACCTCTGCCAGTCCTACAAGCCTCTGAGAACTTAACTGAGTCATGTCGAAGGAGTCACCGGATTGAGGTTTACACTGATAGATGTCAGCTTTCAGTCAATGAGCTTTCTCAATGGCACCCGGGAAAGGAAGGGTACCCTAATCAGGTAACATGTTCAGATTACAACAGAGACAGACCTTCACCCTGATCTGTTTTAAGCTTCAATAACAACAACTTGGATTTATATAGTGCTTTTAGTGTAATAAAATGTTTCAAGAGTGCCAAGAGAATGAGCTTAACTAAAGACTGGCTAGTGCTCTATATGTGATATTTTGTTTTAATTCCAGCATTTAGATTTTGTCATTTGGATTTTATGTCTTATAGTTTTCTGTACCTGAATGTCCTTTTACGTTGATTGAATCAACATTATAATTTATTATGCTAATACTTTTAATGAAAGCATTTATCTGTCAAGATGTGAACTGTTCAATTTATTCCTTGTGATTAAAGAACATTGACCAAAAAGGTAAATTGACAACTATTCATAGTAGTTGCAATGATAATCTGTACAGGTTCACTGAAATTTATACAGGCTGATATAGTTAAGTCAAGTGGCACTTTCTCTCACCCTGCCTCACAGTATGTGTCCATTTACAATTCAATAATTAATGTTAAAAGAGGAGACATTAGTTGGTTCACTTTGACATATGTTCATCTTGCTCTTGCCACACAAGTACCTGTATTTTCTGCATATTGAAATCAGTAAATGGGAAACTGGGCAGTACACCTGTGATTTTTCAATAAACGTTCGGGATGTCAATCTCAGCCAGAAAATGTTCCAATTACCTTTTGAGCATCCATTAGATGACAGTATTTAATTACGAAGCACAAATACCATCATTCCCATTATACACTGGAAGCTCACCTTTCACCATGTTAATAGGATCCAAGTCATTGGAAACAACAAAACTAAATGAATTACTTCCACTTGAAGGCACCATAACATGTTGGCCCATTACTTCCGATCTCTGGGGCATCCTACCCTAGGGGTACCCCAAAGATCTGCTGGGGAACACAACCACCTGCCATGCCCCGCACCCCCCCCTACACACCCCCCACCCCACCACCACACCCCCACCACCACCCCCCCCACCCCACCCCACCCCACCACCTCCACCCCATCCCGCAACAAAAAGTCCCCACATAGGGATTGTCTGGGAAGTTTAAATTTCAATTGGGCATTTACCCTGCACTGGGAACCATCCAATACAAGGATTTAAATTGCAGACCTCGGATGGTCCCAAGTGTCTTGCAGGAATAATTACCCAGGAAAAGTTAGAAGATTTAAAACCACTTCTAACTCCTGGATAACAATATGACTGACACCCCACCTCATGCCGGTAACCCCTACACTGGACACCTCAACCCCTGACCAACACCCCCCACCACTCAACTACCCTGCCAACTCACAAAGGGACCCTTTGACTACACTCCACCTCCCTGCTACCCCCCCAAACCCATAACTACCCTCCCAATCCCCCCGACTACCCCCCCACCCCTTCGACTACACCCCCACCCCTAACTACCCTCCCAACAACCCCCCCCCACCACAGCCTCGCTCCCAACACCCTGAATACCCTCCACACCCGTTAACTTACCTGCCATATGGCAGCTAGTGCTCTAAAAAAGAGAGCATGGCTTCCTTTCCCTCAGCTCTCCTGCACTCGACAGAAGGCCTCGGGAACCTCCTGCACTGTGCTATTCTCACTCAGCCCGAGTCGGGGCATGGCTGGGGGGTGTGTGGTTAGGCGGGAAAGATGCAGCTACATTCAAGAGTAAGTATAAAGGAGTGGAGCGGCAATCCGACTGCGATTGCCACTGCTCAGAAGTCCTGGCCCATGTTGTCCATAGCAAAATCTAGGGTGAAACTGCCTGAGTAAACAAACAGACTTCAGAACCGCTATCTCAAAGGCTGCCTAGACTTAATACAGAAAAGCAATAGGAAAAGATTAAACATTTGCACATTGTTATCCTTTTTGACTGCCCTTTCAATAGTGTGCAATGTACTCTACCTTTTTAAACTCATCTGAAGACTTTTCTACATTTACAATGCTGATCTTTTACTTGCCAGATTGCCATGTCGGCAGAAGTAATAATCCGGCAAATGCACTGGGCAAGGTTTTGCCCCTGACAGGGGTGCTCATTGGGGGCGGGTGGGGTGGTCGGGAAGCCGACCATTGCCCATGATCGGCTCCACACTGCGATTTCACACTGGTGAGCCAATTAAGTCCCGCCCAGTGTGGAACGTGAGCAGCCCCGCTCAGCACTGCCTGTGCAGGCGGGACAAGTGCAAACTTTGAGCATGTGCATGAGTGAGTGCTTCATAATCTCCCTGAGGCACAGAGCTGCCTTAGGGAGATGAAGCGCTGTTTTAAAAAACTAATGAAGAAAATAAAAATGTCATAAAACATGTCCCCTCAGGTGACTCTGTCACATGAGCAGGGACATGTTTTTAAATCAAGTGTAAAACTTTTATATTATTTTTATTTGTTTTAGGAGACCTCATCCTGCCCGTGGATGAGATTTTCTAAAAATTGCAAAGGCCACTTGGCGTTTTCGCCTGCCTGCCAGACGTAAGGTTGGATGGGCAGCGAAAATTTGAATTTAATGACTTCTTAATGGCCTTAATAGGCCTTTTACTTGTCAGCGGATGTGCTGCCAACTCCGGTGCTTGTCCGCCAAACAAAATATCGCGGGACTACACGATGACGCGGGATGCTCGCCCAATGTCATCGCGTGTCATTTTACACTCGGCCAGGTCGGGCGCGTGCCCGCCCACCACGCTGAATATTCTGCCCATTGTTTAAGGGTTAGTTACATCTTCCAATTACAGCACTGTCATAACTCACCTTAACGAACTTAGATATAACTCATGCTGAAGAATTTCACGATGAACTGTAAAGGAGGCAAAACCATTTTACTTACCTTTTAAACTCTTTCCACCCCCAATCCATTTTTCACGCCTCCAGGTGGCTGCAGTAAAACTTGACAGCTGTTAATATCTGGCCACCTCCATGAAAATTAACAAAACTTACCTGGGGCGGGTTCTCAATGAGCCCACAGCACTTGATATTTGCCTCTTTAATTACGTGTTCTGGGGTCTGCTCCCTCCCCTGCTCTTGTCAAAATTGTCAAGGGTGGAACGGAGGCAGAATTTCTAGCCTCCCGGCTCAGTGGCCATCTTTTCCCAGTCCCACCTTTGTTTAATCCCAATTGGGACCATGAAAATCTAGCCCAAAGTGTTTAAAATGTTCATAGGACATTCCTGGGACTGCTAGTTTAAGGCAGGTGTGAACCCATTCAAAATGAACAGGACACCAACATGAGCCTGGGGAGATAGTGGTGTAGCGGTAATGTCATTGGACTAGTACTCCAACAACCCAGACTAATACTCTAGGAATATGGGTTCAAATCCCACCATAACAGCTAGTGGAATTTAAATTCAATTAATTCAAAAAAATCTGGAATTATAAAGCAAGTCTCAGTGATAGTGACCATGACAGCTATCATTGACTGGTTCACTAACAAACTGTCCTTACCTGGCCAAGCCTAGATGTAACTCCAGACCCACAGTAATGTGTTTGATCCTCTGAAATGGGCTGCCGAGCCTCTCAATTCAAGGGCAATTTGGATGGGCAACAAATGCTGGCCTTGCCAGTGATTCCCACATTCCATAAAAGAATAAATAAATATGGGAGGGATATGGAAGCACTCAACCATCAATACTAGCAACAATCATTTTGAGACTGTGGAGAACACAATGGATAAAGTTGGCAATTAACTCACATCTTGTACTGCATACCCCAATGTCACTTCCTGTGTGTGCTTGCTGTAAACGAGGTACGTTTATGGACTCACCATCATGGAGAATATGTCTTGCAGGAACAGGACAGTTGTGTCAATGATGGAGGAGTCAGTATTCATTCGCTCAGTGAAGTATTTCATAGGTAAGGTGGACAGTACTAAATACATGCATACTACAACAATCCCTAATACCTCCTGTATAAATTATACACTTTCAGGGTAGATGCGCAATATGTGAATGAAGTGCATAAGCGCATGAACAGACAACAGTGTCAGGTCCTATACAGTATTCATTTTATATACTGACAGGTAGATATAAACGAGTGAAATGGTAGCAAAGGAATAGAGAGATAAATAAATGGATAGACAGGTACAGATTCAATTGTAACTTCCAAAGGGAATTAAATTCATACTTGAAACAAAACAACTTACAGGGCTATGGGAAGAAATCAGGACGGTAGGACCATTAATAGGTCTATCAGAGAGCCAGTACAGGCATCTTGGGCCAAATGGCCTCTTTCTGTGCCGTAAGATTCTATGTTAGCAAGTTAGAAAGAGCGATAGGCAAAGGGGACAGAAAAACAGAATTGGTGTTCCCCCAAGTGCTTTGCGAGTTGATCCAATGAATAACCAAGCCCTCAAGAGAGTCCCAGATTTGATCAAAGTTTTACTCCAATGTTGTTGATTTTGTTCACGTTGGTGATTTCAGAAATATGACAATTGGCTTCAGAACACTGGTGAGCGAAAAGCTGGTGAGGATCTCGCAGCTTTGACAAAAGTGAATGTGTGTGTATGTGGAACAGAGAACAGGGTTGGGGGGTGGCTGTGCATAAGCCCACTGACCTGGCATGATGAGCTGTCAAAGGCTCACACCTTGGTCAAATTACGGGAAGTGACCATACAATAGCCATGGAACTGTTCTGCTCACTGAGAGGCAGCTGGTGGGGTGGGGGTAAAGGGGGGTGGGAGAGGTGTATTCAGGAGACCAAAAGAATGGAGAGAAAATGGCATAAAAAGAGAGGTACAGAGGCATATAAAAAGACAGACCAACTAAGCTCCAAGACAGTGAGACACCAACTAGTAAGACTTCTGCAGATGTACAGACGCCAACTAAAAATGACTCCATTAGCAGTCAGCTACAAGCAACATCAACCTGCACATCACCCACCAAGGCACACACAGTAAAATAATTTCAGGCTATAATGTGTGCTGTGCATAATGGAAAACAATCTATTTCATAAGAAAATTAGATGCATAACTTCAAGTGCATGACATACACAAGCGCAAATCAAAAAGCAACCCTTGTTATTCAGCAGGGAGCCTTCAGGTACCATAAATGCCAATTAGGTTTTGCTACCCACAGCATGATCTGCGTGTCGATAATGGTTGATGTCAGGATGATTTTCTGCATTTCAACTGGTTTTAATAAAAAAACTCAGTGGAATCTTTTGTGAACGGTGATTCTTAGCTCCTTGCATAGCTTTACCAGAGAAGTTCAGCCAAAATCGTTATCACCTTTTCCCATCATCTTCTTCAATTTGCATTTATATAGCTCCTTCAACATAGCAAAATGTCCCAAGGCATTTAACAAGAGCGTCATCAATGAAAATATTTTTGACACCAAGCCAGAGAAGGTGATATCAGGACAGATAGCCAAAAGCTTGGTTAATGTCAGTGACACAGGAAGTCATTTTGACTTTGGCCACTTATTTTAAATGGCTGCCATCTGATGACAATTCCTTTTTTTATTCCTTGAGCATTGCTGAAAAAAGAGACATGTCGAAGCTTTTTGTCTTGCACTCATCAGGACATATTGCAGGAATACCAATATATGGGGAAAACAACAATTTATACTGCACGAGAAGAGGGTGCTGATGGTTGGCAAGTGGAGTCTGATTGGTAGATGTGTGGCCATGGAGAATGCACCAGTGATGGTGACTGACAGTTAACTGCCAAGCGTTGTTTGAAATTTAAACCAAGAAGCTTGACCCTGGTTGACCCTGAATGAATCAGCGAATGGCTGTCACTTATTTTGTTTAGCTAAAACAGGAGCAATGTGTGTACACTTTCTTTCTGTTTGCAAGGAACAGGGCCCTGTGTATTAATATATGCAGCTTCCAGTTCACACAAATGGACCTAATTGCAAGCTCAACTGACAATCTTAAATTGGTTGTCAATGTAATTTTTAGCACACTGAGGATTATTTAGCAAATGTTGCCCAACTGCCTAATCACATTTAATGTAGGACACTGTGTTTTGAGGCTTGCAAGCACGGGCTGGCTGGGTATGGTCTGTACCTTGCCCATTGCAAACAGTGCCTGGGCTTTTTATTTCTCCCATGGAAGTCAACAGAAATGAAAATTGGGAGGGATGTATAACAGGGAAATCAAATCAAGAGTGCTCATTTTACAATTGTACCTAAAGTCAAAATTACACCCAATGTGTCAACTCGCACGTAAAAAATTTTAAAACTGATTTCAATTGAGTTTTAGATTTCACTTTCCCAAGCCCATAGCTACAATTGAGATTTAAAACCAAAGGTGGCATTTCCCACTCTGAGTGGGGAATTGGGAGTCTTGAGAGTTCCCAATGTCATGATCCCACCTGCCACCTGGGAATGCCTCCCCATGCTATTTTCATGGTGGTGTGGTAGGTTTGGGCTGGAGTTGGGGCTGCTGCCTCCTGAAGCATGCCCAGGTCAGGAACAGAGGTGGTGGGTAGATTAGAAGGCCCATCTTATTCACTGGGGCATAAGTTCAACTCTGTGCATGAGTGTTAGGCATCATAGCTCTCACCCTCATTCTCCAAGCCCACCATCCATACTACCATTACTCCCCTCACCCTGCCCACCCATATCCATGCCTCCCATATCCCCATGTCCCCTTCATATCTCCATCTCACTCCATATCCCCATATTGCCCCATGTCCTTCCATGCCATTCCATGTCCATTCATCCATATCTAATATAGACAGAGGTCATGAGCCCTATAACATTGGGAACATCTTTGAAATGCTTATAAAACTGTAAAAATGAACAAACAGCCATTCATAAACCTGTTCAAAAATCCTTAATCCTCTTATTAACTCAATGAACTATCAAGCAAACATAGACATTCAAACTGCACTTGAAAGGAACTTAATTTTCTTAAAGTGATCATAAAGTTGTCAAAATAAACAAACAGGCATTCAAAAACCTGTTCAAAAAACCTTAATCCTTTTAGTGGCTCATGAAACTGACTATTAAACCAAAGCTCTCGGTCACCTTGATGGTTATATCAACAACCCTTGCTGAGCTGACTCCATCAGTGATTTTGGAGCTCAGCCAAACATTCATAATGAGATTCCATTGCACAACTGGTTCAATAAAACTCCCAAAGTGAGTACATTAAATTGTTTGAAGTAGTGGAAGAGATGGCCATCTTTTCTACTGTTCAGACACTGAACAGATGGCTGGGATGTCAATTAATATAAAGATGAAAGTGTAAAGTCAATTGACACACTAAAATCTGAATCTCAATACTGTTAAATACAAAGAGCACTTTAGCCACTGAACAATGCATTTCAATGCATCATAACACTTTCACAATGCTAGTCAATTTAAGGGTAACTTACCTTCAAAGAACAAAATCTATCATTAATCACTGCATTAAAAACTTACTCAAATTATCATGCAGTACCTAATTATGACATGTAAAGTTGCCACAAGTTTTAAACTTACTTGTCAAAAGATTGTCAACTGCAGAACAGGCTTCCCTATCGTCCAGGACCCCTCTGACCTTTAGCTTCAAAAACTCACCTGCCTCACTGAAAATCTCAAACTTAATGAAATACAAAATTAAGGTAGGCAGCAATATGGCAGTCCTGACGTCAGTTTGTGTGCCCGTTGGGTCATGTGTAGCCATGTTTTCACGCTGGTCAAAATAGCAACTAGTGGGAATGAGGTCACAGTTTTGTATTTCTGGTCACCCTCAGCTTCTATTGATGTGTACGTGACCTGGGTTTGCCCCACTTCGGGATGGTAAAATTCAGCTCCACATCTCTGACAACAAAAAGCTCCCTCAGTACTACACTGAAGGGACAGCCTCGATTAAGTGCTCAAGAGTTTGGAGTCTTACATAGCACAGTGGTGCTTGCTTAGAAAGTAGTTAGTTAAACAGTGGGTGGAAACAATTAAAAACATTTAGTGACAAACTACAATCCAAAAAAGACAAACGGCTCCTAAGTAGATTGTAAAAAACAACGGGATGAATTGCTCCTGGCACAATGGGAGCTAACATCAGAAACTTTGATGCAGTCATCAGCTTGCCTGACCTTACTGCCTGGACAGTTTTCCACCTATTAGTGTTTTACAGGCTGCTAAATCAACATGCTGCCCCTTACCATTCTCCAATTCCCAATACATTCCCCCTGCTTTCCCACATTATAACAACAACAGCCGCACCTCAAAAGTGCTTCATTGGCTGCTAAAGCACTTTGGCACATCCTGAGGTGGTGAAAGATGCAACCTAAATGCAAGTCTTTATGTCTCTCTCTGTGAGAAGCTCTGTGCTGAGAGTGTTAGCTTGGATCATTTGCCCCATTTATTGTCAAAATTCTAGTGACACTTTTCCCCTCTTCCCTGCTGAAGCCGCTAATCCCTGTTGGGTTCATCTTCCACAGGCAGGGACACCATTTTATGACCTCACCCAAGTAAATGTTCATACAGAAACCTCAACAGTGCTTGATAGCACAGGGGGCATTATACCAGCAGCAGGTTCAATGTTCCCTCAATGCATAAATATATGCGCTTTTTGGTAGAGCTCACTAAAAGAGATTAGAAGTGAGAACTCTGGATGAGTTTTGCCTTTTCTCGTACTCCTGCTATGAACACAATCTGTGAGGAAAGAACCCCTGAAGATTCAGCCATACTCTACTTGCCAGAAACTTCCAGAAAAATGTGGTTTTGTGCATGCCAAGTCAATGAAATGAGACCAAAAAGTAAACCAGTACTGGTATTAACTCATTGTATGTGTGATGGGAACCAAAAATGGCATTAATCAGTGTTGAAGGAACTACTCCCTTTCAGACAATGCCTTGGTTAATAGGGTGCCTAGTCTGCACTGTGGTAGCTCAAATTAGTCATGTAGAAAGGGTTTCCTACCTAATGCAAACAAATGCCTGCATCTTATAAGGTATGATGCCACCTCTTGTTATTCAATATTGTTTAAAGAACGATGGGAATTGGATGGAGTTCATTAGATTTCCTTTATTTACACCACTCACAAAGGATTTGTTCAGCTTGGAAAGTCCCTTGGAGACCATGCAGAAGCTGATTATATGAATGTGCTCTGACTTTTAATGCATTTTTCAACATGACTGCAGCCTCCACTGGGTTGCACATTTTTCAATTGAATGCAAAGTGTTCTAAACAAAGCTTTCTTTCCAAAATGCAGAAACAAACCATACCCAATCTTATAAGAATCCTTCCTAAGAAAACGGTAGCCTTTTCTAATACTTAAAGCTGTCGTCTATACCAGAGTTGAATGGTCGCCGTACAGAGGATTGAGTTTGTGAGTTTGTTAAGCAACCATGTTAAAGCTTACAGAAGCATTGCAAGTAGATGGAGTTAAGATACAGATCAGCCAAGATCTGATTTTTTGACAAAACAGATTTGAGAAGTTGAATGGTCTATTCCTGTGTCACACACTTTTGCTATAGTTTAGTGGCATTTATACTACAATCATAGAGCCACTTGCAGCATGCCTTTAATTCAGCATCTCTGGCCATCAACTACCCACTCATCCATGCATTTCTAGGCTTCTCTGAGTTACTGCTACTGCAGAAATTTGGAGGTGGGGAGGATGGTATGTTACTGAAAGAACTAATCCTGAAATATAGCGATGACTCCCACACAGAACATTGATGGGTTTCAATGTAGTCCCATGACCTGTATGAAACTCAACCAGTTTAAAATTAAACTTTGAGATGTCACTAGCTTGTTCCAAAGATGTTTTCAAAGTTGGCAGATTGCCTTTTTAATAACTTCAAGTGAGTTTTTGCCAATATGTTAAATGACTTCTAAACTTTAGGGCATCATTGATTAAAATAACTCATCAGGGGCTTCAAGGAATTGACATTAATCTCTTACTCCTCCCTCTTTCTCATCTCTTCCTTTGTCTCAAAGGATTGACACATATTGGTTTCCATTAGGCACTGAAAACCAAGTAACCTTTCTTCCTGTATGTGTCAAGCAGTGAGCGTCAGAAGATTAGTTGGGCAACTAGGGAGGTCATCGCAGCTGACCGATTTTTGGACATTTTAATACCAGTTTTGAGGAAACTAAAGAACTGACTGCAACCCTAGGTTAATTGCCTGCTAAAGGAACTGAGTTTGTTGAAATGAACGGTTAAACTGACTGTTCAAGATGTCATGCTGGGATTGTTGGCCACATCTGAAAAGACTTATTCAGCCAATGTGTGCTAAATTTTCTATGATTCTATGAAGACCAATCATGTTAGGAAGCTCAAGAAGACAGTCCACAACACCAATGGGAGACAGTCTAGAGATAGTCTAGGAGGTGGTTCTATTCCTAGGGAATATTGGACCTCTAGAACTGTCTTCCAGCTTGGGCAGTGGATATGGATTCGCTGAATTCCTTTGAGTGAGAGCTAGATGAAAGAGAACTTCTGGACTAGTTTTGAGCACGTAGAGACGGTGGGCGAGGCTTGGGTTTTTAAATATGTTTTTTTCCATCTCTCATTGGGGATCACACGGTTTGGATGTAGTGGATGGACCAGGGTGCCTTTTCCTGTTCATCAGTGCTTGAGCTGTGCTATTGATTTAACGGTTGTATGAATCTTTATCAGTGAAACTTGGGCCTGAATCTTCTGGTCAGTGTGCAGGGGCAGGCCCCGCTTGCTGACACATAAAATACGTGTGGTGATGTTGGGCGTGCGTCATGACGTCACCGCATGTCATTCCGATCCTCAGTTTTGCGGGCGTGCAACGGAGTCGGCTGCGCGCCTGCCGAACTGTCAAAGCCTATTAAGGGCATTAATGAACTAATTAAACTGATTCTCAGGGCTGCCTGGCCAACCTTAAGGTTGGTGGGCAGGCGAAGAGCTCAGGCAGCCTTCGCATTTTTCATGGAACCTCATCCACGGGCGGGATGTGTCTTCAAGAGGGTTTTATAACTTTAATAAAATTCATAGACACGTCCCAGACATGTCAGAATAATTTTTTCAAATGCTTTTTTCAGGTTTTCACAATTAAATTAAACTCTCTGAGGCAGCTCCGTGCCTCAAGGAGATTTCTGTGCTGTTTCGCGCCCATGCACGAAAGAGCGCAGGCCCCAACTCTCCCTCCTCCTCCCCACCTGCACAGGGAGCGCTGAGCGCTTCTGGGTGCGCGTCACGCTGGGCGGGCCTTAATTGGCCTGTCCATGTGAAATGACGGCGCGCAGCCGATTGTGGGTGGCGATTGGCTGCGTGCCCGCCCGGGTCCACTGCCACCCAGCCCACACTACGGGGAGAAAATTCTCCCCTTGGTGCATTTGAATGTTAATATAACCAATTGTTAGAAAATTTAAAACATTGGCTGATTCATACTTCTGCTTACCTTAAAGAGTAGCATAGTGGTAACATCATTGGACTAGTAATCCAGAGGACCAAGCTAATTCTCTGGGGGCATGGGTTCAAATCCCACATTAGCAGCTGATGGGATTTAAATTGAATTAATAAATCTGGACTGTAAAGCTAGTCTCAGTAATGGTGACCTCACAACCATCACTGAATGTGGGCTCTCCAATGCCCCTTTAATGAAGAAAACCTGCCAACTTTACCTGGTCTGGCCTACATGTGGCTCCAGACCCTAGACTCTTGCAGAGCAAAGGGTTAATTCTAATGATAGCTATTGAGCATGTGCATAAGGAGCTATGTTACAGTGATATCATTCATTGAAAGAAGATGACTGACAGTCATCTTAGAGAGTCGCTCCAGCTGTCTTGGTTTTATTTGACATTTGTAAATAGTTGGCATGTAAATAAATGTCTTTTCAACAAAAGATCACTGACTCCAGCAAAGTCTCTTCTAGGGTAAGAAGCTATTGAATCCCGGGATAAAACCATGATAACAGATGGTGGCAGCAGTGACTATACCCATAGTGAAACAGCAGAAAACATTGGGAAAAGCCGCTGAAACCACCCAGCAATGTGCAGCTCCGTGGGTGAAGGACTTCATGGCCAATCCAGCAGCCACACCAGAGACAACAAAATAATGAGGGCAGCCCAGTGACTGGCAAGACAAGCAGTGCAAGGAAAGACAACCTTGAACCAGGGTGAGAAGTGGCTAATACATTCCCCTACCAGAATCATTTCAAAATATAGACGGCCTCAGACAGGCTGAGCAATGGCAAAATTGGCAAAAACATTTTACGCAATATTGGAAAGCCTCAGGTCTTGTGAGTAAAGAGAACAAAAATCAAGTTAACACTTTATTATCCACTGTTGGCAGCATAGCAGCTGATGTGCTGGCTGGACAGGGGGTGAACAAAGAGCCAGCTACCTATGAAAGTGTCATCAGAGCCTTTGGCTCATACTTGAGTCTTCATAAAAATATTGTCCTTGAGAAGGTAAAATTTAATCAATCAAAAACAGGGTAAAGGATTGTCTCATTAATCAATGCACTGTACTGCTTAGCCAAAAATTGAGAGTATGGAAAACTGAAAGATGACCAGATCAGTGATAGGATAGGTGTTGGCATTTTAGTTGAGAATCTCCCTGACTTCTTACAATCTTGAGAAGATTTAAATTGAGGCAAAACTATACAACTGGCAAGACATGCTGAAGTACAGTGACAGAAAAGGCTTTTGTCAGAGATGTGAGGGAAATTTCCCGAGAACAGCCCAATCAATCGTTCAATTTGTGGGTTGTAAAATGAAAAATATAGCAAATCAGCAAACAGGGAAACAGCCTGAAAAGGCGCCAACAACCATTTTTCAATGTTCCCACTGGGGCAGGATGAAGGTCCATAGACAGTAAGAATGCCACACCAGAACTGTGCAATGCTATGGGTGAGGCAAGTTAGGCCATTTTAAAATACTTTGCCGTTCCATGAAACCTGTGTTTACCAGACGAGGAGAAATCTGCCAAATGAACCTCCATTCAAGAAAGTCAAGACTCTTGATAACAGGAAATCATCTTTCTTGGAGAATAAAGGAAAATAAAAAGCCAGTTTTGGAGTGCTGACATTGATTTAAATGGGCATCTGACTGAATTCAAGCTAGACAGAGGAGCTGGTGCCTCAGGGTTATCTGACAGAGTTTCATGGCTGAATAAAATGACACAGCAACTGTCCTCTATTCAACTCCAAAGAGTGCAGGAGGATATTGTAGATTCATCACTTTTGGGATGGGCCAGAAGAAGCGGGAACAGGGTGAATCAAGAATGATGATGACCACCCAGAAGATGATATTCTAGGCCTTAATTTGCTCTTTCAGGAAAGGGTGCAAGTGAATGAAGATGCTGCAGAGCCAGATAATCTGTTGGAAGAAGAGGTGTTGGACCTTACTACAGTCTTTGACTCCACTGCCAATAATCGTGAAGCCTTTGTTGTCTCTCGAGGAGAATTACCCATTTGTTGAAGAAGGTAATTAAGAGGTCTGTTGATTCCACTGAGCCGACCAATGACATGCATCAACAATTGCAAGCAGCCAGCAAGAAGCTATCCAGGGTGAATGGGATGCTTAACTCCAAATTGGATCAAACCAATAGTAAAAGTTCAGAGGTTATCAATCCAACAGAGGGCGCTGGTGAAAAGTGACTGAAGGATTCTGGGAGAGGTCAGTGCAGTCACCATGACTCAGGAGGGAATCGAGGAGAAGGACACTTGCACTCAACATTTGAAAAAGAGCGCGGATCTTGAAGGCAGGTCAGTTGAAAAAGAGCGCGGAGATTGAAAATAAAAGGAGGGGAAGCTGAAGAGGAGTGGCCAGCAAGTGAGTGGCCCAGTGAAGGAGTGGAGCTTTGAGGCTTTGGCTTGAGAGGCTTTGGCGAGCAGAGGCTGAGGACGAGCTTGCTCCCAGTGGGGTAGGGCCGGGTAAAGTCTTTTAAGTAAATTAGGAGTAGGTAATGGAGGCAGCAGTTGGGGTAGGTGAGTGCTCCGAATGCAGCATGTGGGAAGTTAGGGACAGCACAATTGTCCCTGATGACTACACCTGCAAAAGGTGCATCCAACTGCAGCTCCTGAGAAGCTGAGTTAGGGAACTGGAGCTGGATGAACTTCGGATCATATGGGAGGCAGAGGCAGTAATAGACAGGAGTTTCAGGGAGACAGTCACCCCTAAAAGTCAGGAGGCAGGCAGCTGGGTGAATGTCAGGAGAGGGAAGGGGAATAGACAGAAAGAGCAGAGCACCACTGTGGCCGTTCCCATCAACAATAGGTATACCGTTTTGGATACTGTGGTAGGGGCAACCTACCAGGGATAAGTTGTAGTGGTCGCGTGTCTGGCACTGAGGCTAGACCCTCAGCTCAGAAAGGAGGGAGGGAAACGAGGAGAGCAGTAGTGATAGGAGATTCGATAGTTAGGCGGACAGATAGGAGGTTCTGTGGGAGAGATCGAGAATCCCGGATGGTCTGTTGCCTCCCTGGTGCCAGGGTCCGCGATATCTCAGATCGAGTTCTCAGTATTCTCAGGAGGGAGGGTGAGCAGCCAGATGTCGTGGTCCATGTAGGGACCAATGAGGTAGATAGGAAGGAGGAGGAGGTCCTGCAAAGAGAATTTAGGGAGTTAGGTGCTAAGTTGAAGGACAGGACCTCCAGGGTTACGATCTCAGGAGTGCTACCGTGCCACATGCTAGTGAGGCTAGAAATAGGAGGATAATGCAGCTAAATACGTGGCTAAGGAGATGGTGCAGCAGGGAGGGCTTCATGTTTCTTGACAATTGGGCTCTGTTCCAGGGAAGATGGGACCTGTTCCGATGGGACGGTTTGCACCTGAACTGGAGGGGGACTAACATTCTTGCGGGTAGGTTTGCTAGTGCTGCTCAGGCGCATTTAAACTAGATTTGCAGGGGGAGGGGAACCAGACTGTTGGAGCAGATAGTGAGGTGGAGAAGGATAAAGGTCAAGCGAGGAATGCATGTATAGACAGAAATCAAGGGTCCGTACCTGATAAAAATGTTCTCAGGTGCATCTATTTCAATGTGAGGAGTATTGTCGGAAAGGCAGATGAGCTTACAGCGTGGATTGGCATGTGGGATTACAACATTATTGCTATTAGTGAGACTTAGTTGCAGCTCAATGTTTCGGGGTTCCATTGTTTCAGACGTGATAGAGGGGGAGGGATGAAAGGGGGAGGAGTGGCATTTCTAGTCAGGGAAAATATCACAGCTGTGCATAAGCAGGACAGCCCAGAGGGCTCGTCTACAGAGGCCATATGGGTGGAGCTGAGGAATGGGAAAGGTGTGACCACATTAATAGGATTGTATTATAGACCACCCAATAGTCAGAGAGAATTGGAGGAGCAAATCTGTAGAGAGATAGCAGACCAATGTAAGAAACAAAAGTTTGTGATAGTAGGAGACTTTAACTTTCCACATATTGACTGGGATTCCCATACTATAAAAGGGCTGGATGGCTTGGAGTTTGTCAAACGTGTTCAGAAAAGTTTTCTAAATCAATATATAGAGGTACCAACGAGAGAGGATGCAATACTTGATCTCCTATTAGAGAACCAGACAGATCAGGTGACAAAAGTATGTGTAGGCGAACATTTTGGGTCCAGTTACCACAATGTCATTAGTTTTAAGCTAATTATGTATAAGGATAGGTCTGGTCCTTGAGTTGAGATTCTAAATTGGAGAAAGGCCAATTTTGTGGAAATGAGAAAGGATCTAGGAAGAGTGGATTGGCATAAGTTGTTTTCTGGCAAGGATGTGTTCAGTAAGTGGAAGGCATTCAAAGGGAAAATTTTGAGAGTGCAGAGTTTGCATGTTCCTGTCAGGATTAAAGGCAAAGTTAACAGGCATAGGGAACCTTGGTTTTCAAGGGATATTGGCGATCTGGTTAAGAAGAAGAGAGAGGTGTACAGCAGGTATAGGCAACAAGAAGCAAATGAGGTACTTGTAGAGTATAGAAAATGTAAGAAAATACTAAAAAAGGAAATCAGGAAGGCAAAAAGGAGACATGAGGTTGCTTTGGCAGATAATGTGAAGGTAAACCTGATGGGTTTCTACAAGTATATTAAGAGTAAAAGGATAGTAAGGGACGCAATTGGTCCCCTTGAAGATCAGAGTGGTCCTCTATGTGTGGAGCCTCACGAGATGGGGGAGATCTTTAACAGTTTTTTTGCATCAGTATTTACTCAGGAAACTGGTATAGTGCATAAGGAAGGAAGGGAAACAAGCAGTAGTTTCATGGAACATAAAGAGATTAAAGAGGAGGAGGTGCTTGCTGCCCTACAGCGAATAAAGGTAGATAAATCCCCTGGGCCTGACATGGTATTCCCTCAGACCTTGAGGGAGACTAGTGTAGAAATTGCAGGGGCCCTGGCAGAAATATTTAAAATGTCCTTAGCCATGGGTGAGGTGCCGGAGGATTGGAGGGTAGCTCATGTTGTTCCGTTGTTTAAAAAAGGCTCCAAAAGTAAACCAAGTAATTACAGGCCAGTGAGCCTGATGTCAGTAGTAGGTAAATTATTGGAAGGTGTTCTGAGAGATCGCATATATAATTATTTGGACAGCCAAGGGCTGATTAAGGATAGTCAGCATGGCCTTTGCATGGTAGGTCATGTTTAACGAACCTTGTAGAGTTTTTCAAGAAGGTTACCAAGAAAGTAGATGAAAGAAAGGCTGTGGATGTTGTCTACGTGGACTTTAGTAAGGCCTTTGACATGGTCCCACATGGGAGGTTAGTTCAGAAGATTCAGACACTTGGTATCCATGGAAAGGTTGTAAACTGGATTCGAAATTGGCTGTGTGGGAGAAGACAGAAAGTGGTAGTGGATGATTGCTTCTCAGACTGGAGGTCTGTGACTAGTGGTGTGCCTTAGCGATCTGTGCTAGGACCATTGTTGTTTGTTGTCTATATCAATGATTTGGATGATGATGTGGTGAATTGGATCAGCAAGTTTGCTGATGACACTAAGATTGGAAGCGTTGTGGACAGTGAGGAAGGCTTTCAAAGTTTGCAGAGAGATCTGGACCAACTGGAAAAATGGGCCAGAAAATGGCAGATGGAATTTAATGCAGAGAAGTGTGAGGTGTTACATTTTGGAAGGTCAAACCAAGGTAGGACATACACAGTAAATGGTAGGGCACTGAAGAGAGCAGAGGAACAAAGGGATCTGAGAGTTCAGATACATAGTTCCCTGAAAGTAGCGTCACAGGTAGACAAGGTTGTAAAGAAAGCTTTTGGCATACTGGCCTTCATAAATCAAGGTATTGAGTATAGGAGTTGGGATATTATGGTAAGGTTGTATAAGACATTGGTGAGGCCAACTTTGGAGTATTGTGTGCAGTTCTGGTCGCCTAACTACAGGAATGATATCAGTAAGATTGAGAGAGTGCAGATAAGATTTACTAGGATGTTGCCGGGTCTTAAGGAGTTGAGTTACAGGGAGAGATTGGACAGGTTGGGACTTTATTCCTTGGAGCGTAGAAGAATGAGGGGAGATATGATAGAAGTTTACAAAATTATGAGGGGTATAGACAGAGCAAACGCAAGTAGGCTCTTTCCACTTAGATTAGGAGAAATAAACACGAGAGGACATGGCTTTAGGGTGAAAGGAGAAAGGTTTAGGGGAACATTAGTGGGAACTTCTTCACTCAGAGAGTGGTGAGAGTGTGGAACGAGCTGACGTGGTAAATGCGGGCTCACTCTTAAGTTTTAAGAATAAATTAGATACACGGATGGGAGAGGTCTGGAGGGTTATGGACTAGGTGCAGGTCAATGGGACTAGCGGAATAATATTTCGGCACAGACTAGAAGGGCCAAATGGCCTGTTTTCCGTTCTGTAGTGTTCTATGGTTCTATGGTTCTAATCCATACAACTGTAAACTCGAGCCCGCACTTGGATCTCATCAGCAAGCCATGGAAGAACTCAATCTTTCTTTCTTAAGAAGCAGAGGCCCAGACTACAGAGTTTCTCCAGCTGAAGAGTATCTTAGAAAAACTTAAAGTTAATCATCAAAGGGAACTTGACAACGGGCAAGATTTTCCAGCCCAGCCTGATGCTGGGATCATCTGGTCCTGCTGAAAGTCAATGGACTTTTGGCTGGGCTGTCGCATTTCCTGTGGTGTGTCCCACTATGGCAGGGCCAGAAAATCCCTGCCAATATTAACATTTTGCATGAATTGGATAAGTCTAACTACCTAAAAGAGAAGGCTGAACTACAAACCCAGCTATTAGCAGTCACACAGCACTACCAAGCCACAATGAGGGGTTTACACATTAGAAATGGTTCAGCAAAAAGAAAGTGAACATATTGCTGTACAGGGGTGTATAAATGCTATACCACATCTAAGGAAATGGCCACAGCGTGAGACGAAAGATTTGGCTACAGAGCAACTATCTGGAGAAGTACTGGCACTAGCTGTCTTTCCTATTACTACTAAAATTCTTGTAGTAACAATTTCCGACACTGATCTTGAACTTTCAAGCAAGTCTGCACATAAATGTCCAATAGATCCCGGCCTGAAAGTTAATTCTATTGATGATGGTGCAATCCTACTTTCTTCTGCTGACCCTGAAATCTCAATGTCTGCAGCGGAGCAGCCTCACACTGAAGCAAGCGTGGAATGATACCATTACGTATAGAAAGAGAAATTCCTACCCTTAGAGGAGTAGGGAAGTCCCCCTTTCCTTTTTTCCAGTCGTGGCTTCAGGATGTTCTTTGTTTTTCTTTTAGAATACCAGATTCATTCCTCGCTCAGGTATTGAATGCTTCTCCTGTCGTCACAGCAGCAGTGAATGATACAGCTGCAAAGCTCTTCACTGGAGCTGAAAGTGCTTCATCTTGTCAAGCCTGTGCTTTCACCTTTCCCGAGTGTGCAATGCAGAAGAAGATGAGAGGGAGAATTTCAGTTACTGTTTTCCTTTTCAAAAGGTTGTGATCATTCGAGTCCTCGAGTCCCTCTTCAATCAGTTTTTCCTTGATTGGTCTTCACTGCCTTTACATTCAGGTGTCACAGCCCATGAGCCAGCTGTCTTGAGAAGCTGCTATCCCACTCCACCAATGTGTTTGCCTTCCAAGGAGACGATAAGGGAACACTTAAGTCCTCCATGTTCTCCAAGAGATCTGAGAACACTGTTGGGGATTGTTGTCTTTGAAGACAGTGACTTGGAGGTGGTGAGGGCAGGAAGTAGGAGTTGGATGGAAACTGTAAATAGTAAATGAGCTTAACAGTTTGTGGGAAGAGTGAACTTGGTGGAGATGTAGAGTAAAGGGTTAACTCTATTAGTAGCTACTGAGCATGTGCGTAAGGAGCTCTCACAGTGATGTTGCTCACTGAGAGACGAAGCATCTTAGAGAGTAGATCCAGCTATGTCCTGGTCTTACCTAACCTTTGTAAATAGTTAGTATAGAAATAAATGTATTTTCAAGAAAAGACCATTGCCTCCAGCAAAATCTTTTCTAGAGTAAGAAACTAAAGAATCCTAAGATAAAACCATAATAACAGAGCTCTTAACTGCTCTATGAAATGACTGGGCAGGCCGCTCAGTTCAAGGGAAATTAGGGATGGGCAACAAGTGCTGGCCTTGCCAGTGCTGCCCACATCCCATGAAAGAATAAAAACAAACACCCCGACACGTATGCTTTGCAGCAAGCATTACAATCAATGTTCCATCTAAACTATGGGCATGCTCAGCTGCATAACAACCATTCACGAAGGTACCCCTTGCAAAATGCTCACAAGCCATCTCTTTTAAGATAGGGCATGAGTGCAGAAGTGTAAGAAAATTTAATCAGATTAGACATGGAAATAAACAAGCTGTGCACAACAACGAAAGTGTAGAGGGTTCATAGGTCACAATACAACAATAAGAATATGAACACTTCTTGTTGTCTTCATGAACGATTTCTGAGTGGCCATGCAAGGCCCCAGCTTAGCGAAAACATTAATTGTGATCCCTGCTGCAAAGTGTACATATCAGGGTGTTCAGATGTGTAAAGGCGGGAGTTCTGCATGACATCATCTGCCCTGCCCCCGCTTGCCGACGGTAAAATCCTGCCCAAAGTCAGTAGCACAGCTCAAACAAATTTGAAAACCTAGGCCAAATTTGGCAGGAAAGAAGACTGGGAAAATTTCTGTCTGACTGTCCCTGGACTTGCAAATTTAGTTCAGGAGATCACTCTGGCCCTGATTACTCTTCACGGTACCTAGCTTTTGTAAAAAGTGTGAGTCAGTGATCCCAAACATTCCCTCTTAATCCAGAGTCCAACCTGAGCCTGTCTTAGTTGGGTAAATTGGTAAAATTGGGGGACATGAGTTATTGCAAAGGAATGGATTTGACTGTGTTTGTGTGGAGGGTCTTAGGTAAGAAAGAGCTGAAAATGTATGTCAACCTGGACCACTCATCTGCTCCTACGAGTGGCCAACTGAGGAAGAGCAGAAGTGAAAATCACTATGAAGTAGCAGTGGGGTGGGAATTGAAATGCATTATTATCCTCTGTTCCAGTTTTCTCTCTCTTTCTCGAATAATAATGACTGGGACGAATAACGAAGACCTCATTTACCAATGTCAACATGGAAAGCAGAAGAGGTTATAGCAGATACATCAGATACTTGCCATCAATTTGAATAAAAGCAAAGCAAATTAATATCACAGAGATGAGTTCATGAATATTTACTAAACAATCTTGAAATTGATTACAGGTTTAGCTGACATTTGAATGAAAGTTATCAAAAAAGACAGATGAAGAAAAAAAGAAATGACTTGTTTATAAGTCAGAGAAGAATTTGCTGGTTTTTTCAGTCTTTGGTTCTTTTTGGTTCAAATTGATATTGGCATTTTGGAAGATTATATATTTTAAAACCTCAATCCGGATTAGCTTATCAGTCAATAAACCACCAGACATGTCTTGGGCATGTTAATGAAAACCAACCTTGAATATGGGTCAAAAATACATTGCTGGATACACTTTCATCTCCAGTATGTGTCTTTCATACTTCAACCACAAGACAAGCACTAGCAGAATGACTAAGTCACAGTTAATCATTGCTTGTTGTGAGCAAGGGGAGCAGACCAAAAAAATAGGTTTGCTGGGACAATTTCACATAATGGTCTTTAAAATGCCTTCATCAAACTTTTGGCTCACTGACACTTAAGTGAAACCTGACACATATAGACTTGCTGATGTGAAATGCTGCCCATTCTTTATGGTGTTCTATTGCAGAAAGGTAAGTAGTGAAGGATAGACTGGAGTTTACTATTTATACATTTTATAAGCTTATATTTATGAAAACACACATTACTAACATGCACCTTCTAGCCCAACAACCACACTTTCAGTCTGCTCCTGTATATAGGAGCACAAATTAATCCCCAGTTCATGCCCACCGCCTACATACAATCAGACACTCAATCATATTATCATCAACAATGGATTTTTTCCCCCTCATATTGTAAAAGATCTTGATGAAGAAACCAAGAGAACTAGTGTTCTCGCAAGGTTCATATTTTTTGCATTTGGTCTGATTTCAATTTTCTTGAGCGTTTAGGCTTACAATTATAGAAAAGTGAGATGCAGAAAGACACAGCAGAATTGCAAGAATGTGGGCCCTCAGTTTTCTTCCTTCATCTCAACATGGGCAAGGAATGTGTTAACCCTTTGAGTCCCTCATCCAGCTAACCACTTTTCAAATGTGAATCTTCATAAGGAATCTTCATTCCACCAAGGTTACCTCTGGTTGGGAAGGTAGTGAGGAGGGATTATCAATTAAAAGTCGTCACTAAGAGAGTGAGGTGTAAACTTGAGATAAATTCCTAATGAATGTGGGTAGCTTTTGCATAGTGGACAGTTGAGTCAGCAAGATACTGCAACTTTTAATGGAAGAGTGGGGAAACATTTGAAGCCTACATGGCTATGGGGAGTGATCTGGGAAGTGGGATTTGTTTGGATTATGCTGGAGAAGAGCTGATACAGACACAATGGACCAAATTGTCTCTTTTGTGCTGTGCATTTCTAGGGTTCAATGACATGTTCAGCAAGCTCAGTTTTCTTTGCACACAATGCCCACATTGGCATGCTGCACGAGGAATCATGGAGTAGCAATCAGGAACAGGAACTCTTGCCCAGGTCTAACTTTCCTAGAGCTGGATTACTGAAATCAATTGAATCAGCTTCTGAATGGCCTGGATGAAATCAGGTAAATCAGTGCTGGACAGATTAAAACTGGGTCTCTCTCAGTTTGCATTGCTCAGTTCCACAATATGTACTGTAATTACCAACTGAGTCAAAGATAAGCTTTGTGCAGTAACTTTGTCATTTGCTACATGGTATTAAATTAATTTTAATCTGGGTAAACTGCAGTCTGTGAATTAAGTCTAATTTGGGCAGCGATTGCCAAAATCCAATATAGGTTTGACAGAGTAGTCAACCTGTCTATAATTGAGTGACAGATCCAGCTAAATTTAGTTATGCTGAAAATTCTGAAGCATTATATGTTGTGCACTGCTTGAATTGAAAGTCATACTCCAACATAAAAGTCACTTTCCGGAAATCCGGAATTTACATCAGACGTTGTATTTCATTAATTGTCAGAATGCATCAGTTAAAATGCCGAGACATACTACATTGGCAGGTGAGGCACTGTGCTCTAATAACATTTGTGCGGTACCATATAATGTAGTTTACCTTTCTTTATTGGGTTATAGTGGTGCATTATTGAGAGTGTGCATTGGACTTAGACACAAGTATGACATATTAAGGAAATACTTATTCTGTTACAACTGTCACCATCAGAAACAAGCACTATTGTAAGAATCTTTATAATATACTTGCATGGTGTCTTCTGAAAACGTTGTTAAAACATCAGCCAGAATCCATCAGTGTGCCCAGGGGTTGGGGTGGAAAAGATGAGGCAGCTTTGACTCACGGAGTATAAATGAATTGTGGCAGCTCCCTGTAAAGCATGCACAGATGTGCAAGAAATTCTTGCCATGGTCACACACGAGGTGCACATTGATGGAATGGTAACCCTTCATGTTGATGAAGCATTCTGGTCTCTCCATGGATGCCTTGAAGGCCACATGGAGGAATCCAGCTATAGAAGTGAAACCAGTAGCCCTCTTGTGTTTGTGAGGCCACATCCATTGAGAAAAGCTGATGAAGTCAGCCACCCTTGCAAAGACGGCATTGGTAACGGTGCAGGTGTAGCAGTGAGTAACTAACTGAGGTATCCCACACAGGTCAGCAACACAGCCCCCAAAATTAAGATGTTCACCTGAGGGACGTATTAATGACTGCTGAAGTAGTCATCTAGGTGTTGATTCTTTCTCAAAACAATCAATTTGGAGATAATAACAAAATGATCCTGAAAGCAGAGAAGGTTAAGGTGAGATTTGATAGAGGTGTTCAAAATTATGAGGGTAGTCTGATAGTCAATAAGGGGAACTGTCTCCTCTGGCAGGAGGGTTGGTAACTACAGTCCACAGAGTTAAGGTGATTGAGAAGATAATCAATTTTTTTTGTATATACAGTGAGTTATGGTGATCTGGAATGCGCTGTCTGAAAGGATGGTGGAAACAGGGTCAACACTAACTTTCAAAAGGGAATTGGATAAATACTTGGAAGGGGGGAAATATTTGCAGGGAATGGAGTGAGACTAATTGGACAGCTCTTTCGAAGAGCTAGAAAAGGCACAAGAGGGTGAATGACCTCTGTGCTATAAGATTCTATGAATTTGGAAATGTCAAATATAAAAATAGATCACAGTTTTAAATTGGTATCTGACAATGCTGTTGAGCCAGCTTCTGCTAACAATCCAACTCTCCATATTGTGATGATGACAGGGAGTCAAATCTGGTTTGATGGCAGGGTCAAAAAGTGCCAATAAACACTTTTCTCTATATCCAAACTTTACTCCATTACACAAGTGACACCTACCACATGTAAATTAGTGAACTGGGTGCCTCCTTCACAACTGCATTAGTGACAGTACAAACCTACTATTTAGTTTACGAAATGTGCCGTATCCTTGTGGATAACATTACTTCCATCAGAAGTCAAGTGAAGGAATGGCTTCATTTTATTTTCATACTAATTCAAAAAAACTTTTTTAGGCTTCTCAATCCCTCTCATATATCCTTGCTGCACTCGATACTAAATCTCTCTTATTGACATTTTTTCCACTTGGAATCTATAATAGCTACAAAAAGCTGCATTACTTAAAGTGACATGTTGTGTTGTTCCCGTAAGATTTACTGCATACTTAAACATATGAAACAAAAATGGCAATACTGAGGGAAATAAAAATGAAACAACAAAAATGACTGTTATTTTATTCTTTATCTCTCGTGTCAGTATTCAATCATCTCCTTCTTTCTCAGTTTCCACACTAATAATGAATAATGCAGATGAAATCCAGAATTTCAGGTAAAGCTCATAATATTTTAGCCAGAAATCCCACAAAGATTGCTCATATGCATAATTTAAGCTTCAAGATCATTATAGTAGAATAAGCTTCCCACAAACAAAAAATATCAATCATATTCTTGTTTCTGGTATGTCAATCAAAATACTCCAATTGACAACACTCCTCATTTAAAACACGTATTGCATCAGCTCCCAGAAAGTTGTGAAAATACACAGCAGTAAGCCAGGATCTGTGCACAGCGAGGACAGCAGGTGGCAACTTTTAACTTGAAGAACGGATCTGCTGCTTTTTTATAAAACCTATCTGATTATGTTTGAATTCATTCATAGGATATGGGCATTGCTAGCAAGGCCAGGAGTAACTGTCCATCACTAACTGCCCTTGAGAAGGTGACAGAGAGTGCCCTTCTTCAGCTGTATTATGTGGTGTAGGTACAGCCAAGGTGCTGATAGGCAGAAATTTCCATGATTCTGGACCAAAGACGAGGGCAAGGAAAAGCGATATAGTTCCAAGTCAGGATGGTGTGCTGGTTGGAGAGGAACTAACTCACTTCCTGACTCCCCACAGAATGTCCACCATCTACTAAGCACAAGTCAGTTTTTTTTTCTTTTCATTTATTCACGGGATGTGGGCATTGCTGGCTAGGCCAGCGTTTATTGCCCATCCCTAGTTGCCGTTGAGAAGGTGGTGGTGAGCTGTCTTCTTGAACCCCTGCCGCCCACGTGGTGTAGGTACACCCACAGTGCTGTTAGGGAGGGAGTTGCAGGATTTTTCCAGGTGTGTGATGGAATACTCTCCACTTGCCTGGATGTGTATAGTCACCACAACACTCAAGAAGCTTAATACCAGCCAAGCAAGACAAAGTAATCCATTTGTTCGGCACCGAACATTCACTCCCTCCATCACCACACACCATGGCAGCAGTGTTACTGCCCAAAGGATGCACTGCAGCAACTCACCAAGACTCCTTTGATTCCAAACCTGCAGACTGCAGCAGTTCAAGACTCACCATCACCTTCTCATGAGTAATTAAGAATGGACAGAAAATAATGTCCTAGCCAGCGATGACCAAATACCATGAAGAATTTTTTTAATGGAAACCACATAATCTTGGGATGCTTGTTAAATGCTGCCTAGTAAAAACTCTTCTTTAAATCAACCAAGGCAAAATGCTGATGTGGGGAAGCATAGTACATTTATTACTTTGCATGTATACACAATGACAAGTTATACCAAATAAATTAAACATGTCCCAATTGAACTGTTGCTTTGTATGTTCATTAGCTAGCTGAAGCAGTTTAATCTGGTGCTTTCTCAGCCCACCTTCAGAAAGATTAGAGAACCACTTGAACGACCTGAAACACAGTTCAGATCAAAAGAAGGTCCTTTTATTCCAAGTCAGGTTATACTATTGTGCTGTTAGCTAGTGAGCAGTGCAGGCACATTCTTGAAGTGGCTAGCGCTGCTGTATGTGAGCAAATATCGAAGGCAGACCTGAAATTGTTACGCGTTATTTTTAAATGTAAATGTGCTGGTTGGGCAAAAGGTGAGCTCGGCACCCAAGTAGAGGCATTGAGCACCTCCAGGAGTCGGAAGCTGCCTGTTTGGTGCTGGTGGCAAAGGCAAATGGGAGCCATGTTGGGGGTTGTTGCTGCCTTGCTGAGGAGAGTAGGCAGCTCAGGAAGGAGCCAGAAGGACAAAGATGGCTCAAAGTGACCATTGATGCAAAGTCAAGGTGCAGGGCTTGACCCAGCTCTAGCTGATCCTCAAATTTCACAAACATACACAGATGGAAATGAATTTCCTTTTGCTCCACAGTGACCCTGAAAGCTGTGCTCTAATGCGGTCCATGTTGTTCAACTTTGGGCAGAATTGTCCAGTCCTGTTGGTGCCGGGCATCATGATGGGCGTAAGCGGACAATATGGCACAAAGGCCAAAAATCGGTTTTATGCAGTCATGAAACCAGTTTGTGATCATCTACTCTACCCGTCAATGGTGAGCCGCATCTGCCACCGCCGCACGTCGAGAACCTAATTTCCCAACACTTTAGCATCTCATTATCAGACCTGCTCGCCAGATTCAATCCCACCACGTCAACTTTACCACCCATGTTGGCGTGACTTCAGAATGGTATGCTTTGTGACTGCCTTTAAAAGGTGTGCAACTGGTGGCCTGAACTTCATGGGGAACCCAGAGGTAAGTGCACACAACCTTGCGCAGTGCTCACAAGCATTGCCCGTAGGATATTAAGGAAGAGGCATCGCGCATTCACAAGAGGTACAGGCAAGTTGCTTTATCCCGGCTGGCTTTCAACGCAGTGCCAGGGCAAGGGTTCCAGTGCAGGTCAAGCCATGATGGGGCAGTGGGTGTGTTGTGGGGATGGGCAGGAAGGAAGAACGGACAGAAGAAAGTACTCAAGCACATGTGGGGGATGGAAGGCAAGACAGCACAGGCTGACTGAAGGAAGCAATGGGGTTGGGAGGAGGGGGAGTGAGGGAAGTGGCCATGCACTTGAAAAAGCTTGTCAAAAGTGAGCATTCTTCAGCAGCAGCTCCATTGACACGCTTGGAGTCGGGCCGCTGAAGCTTTTCTGCCCACTCAAACAACGCAAAAGTATGAAAGTGCCACCAAGTGCTCCAGAACCTTTCACCCCTTGGACACAGACTGTAAATTAATGTGCATTTTAGGAGGCAGCAGGACAATTGGCCGACTGGGCAAGTTGTAGAATCCCATTGCGAAAGGTGGCCATGGCACAGTCACTGGTGGAGGCGCTTTCAGCCTCTTGCAATGTCTTTATTAAGGTTTGGACCACTATCCATTATGATTCAAGTTAACAGTACAGTCTTGCAGTGCGGGTTAGGAGAATGCCTGTGCCTGAGCTGAGAGCATGGCATGCAGTCCAGTGCCAGAAGCAGCCGCCAATCGGTCAAATGGAGAGGGGTGGTGGGTGGGGTTTTGGAAGCCAATAAGCGCACTACCCACTGGCCATCCAAGTAGTGGCCAGTACTCTCCTGCATAAGTGAAGGGCTTTCAGACTTAACCAAGAGAGGTTCTTAGTAGACCCATGCTAACACACGTGTCTCTCTCTTTGATCCTGCAGGAAGAGAAGATCAGGATCATGGAGCCTGGTGTTTTAGCGGTACACCTCATAGCTTATAGGGAGCAAAGAAGGAGAAGAAGGGAGCAATGCAGGTACTTGCCTCAGCTAAAGGAGAAGCACCTCCCTCAAGATGAAGGGGCGGCAGGGCCTGCTGTGCATGCAGCTGAAGATCCACAGAGGGCAATCACTCGTAGGTGCCTCGCTAGATGCAGGGTTTATAGACGGACCCTGTCATTCCTGGAGATGATTGAAAGCCAGTGTCACCAAAGACTGTGCATGCCTACAGAACAGGTCAGTCACATGTGCCACCTGCTGTAGGATTTGGTGCCACGGGGATATGGAGGGCAACCACTGCCAGTGGCAATAAAAGTGACTGTAATGCTCAATTTTGACGCCAATGGTTCCTTCCACGGCTCCACAGGTGAACTGTGTGGGATCTCACAAGCCTCCATGCACAAGTGCATCCAGAAGGTCAAAGACACCTTCTTCATGAAGGCACAGAACTTTGTGCATTTTGCCAGGGATCAGGAAAGCCAGGAAGCAAGAGCTGGGATTTGCACAGAAATCCCAGAGAGTAACCTTAAATGACTGTCATAACCTAAAATTTTAAGTGTTATGTTTGAGATGCGACTCTAAATTCAGGAATCAGATCACCAGTTCTTGAGGTTTTACATTAAACTAAGTGAAACATTTTATTAATTTACACAGGTTAAAATATATATAGACATGGCTTCAAATTACTACTATCATAACTTTTAGCAAATTTCTAAACTAATCTCCATTAAGGCAACGGCAACCCATAGACTTAACCAGACACCAGGCAAAGCATTTTCACCTTACAAATTCAAAATGAGGTTCTTTCACTTGGTTCCTGTGGAACCAATTGGAGGCTTACAGCTGCTTTTGATCTCACATTGTCTCTGATCTGCACACCCGAAAACTACCGAAGTTATACCTACCAGCCCCATTCTCATTGTATCACCAAACTCTGAACTAATCCTCTCAAACAATAAAACCCCTTTCATAGTACCAATTTTATTAGTAATATAAACATATTGCTTGGTAGCTGCTCGAAAGGCATCGGATTTCACCCCCCTTGAATGTTCGATTCAAAAAATGCACGCTATCTTTCTTATATATCAAAACTAGTACATATCAAAGCACCCAGACTAGCTGGCTTTAATCCAATTAAGACAACCTGCAGACTAAACCTCTATTTTAAAAGAAAAATATTTCCAAAATATTATATACATTAATAGCTTCACGACACTATGGAGAGAATGTTCCCCCTGTCCAGGGGCGTGCTGGGGCGGACACAGACCCGATCGGCACCTCCAATTGGATCCACGCCACCATTTTACATGGGAGGTTTAATTAAGGCCCGCCCAGCATTACGTGCGCCCGGAAGTGCTGAGCGCTCCCTGTGCAGGGGGTGGGGTTGGGGTTCCCTACATGAAAGTGCACAGAAACCTCCCCAAAGCACCTCTGTGCCTCAGGGAGATTAGTTTAAGTTTTAAAAATCTAAAGAAAGAAAAGAAAAAATTTTAAGACATACCCCCTCATGTAACAGTCACATAAGCTGGGACATGTCAATGAATTTTTATAAAAATTTTTACTCAATTTATAAACACTTCATAAAACCTCATCTCACCATGGATGAGGTTCCATGAAAAATGCAAAAGCCGCCTGGACTCTTCGCCTGCACGCCAACCTTAAGGTTGAATGGGCAGCTCAATTTATTAGTTTAATTAGTTTTTAAATGGCCTTAATAGGCCTTTGACAGTTCAGCGGGCACACAGCTGTGTCAGCTTAAAATCTAAATGATGCACAGTGATGTCGTGGTGTACTCCCGACGTCACCCCAAGTCAAACCTTGGAAAGCGGGCCCTACCCCCACTCGCTGATCCAAAAATTCTAGCCTATGTTAAAGGTGTTATGTGAATGCAAGCCATTGTTGTTTACTTTGAGCCCAATGCCCGAGGACATGTGGGCCCATAGCATAAAACTGTCCAGAAGTCAGCGCCAATTAATAACAACATTGCCTGTCAGTGTGGCTCCGTTGTTAATGTTATGTTAGTTGTATTGTTAAGGATAAACAGGTAAAGGATATTGCTTAAGTATCCTGAGCACATATAAAAAGGGTACAGCAGGGAGAAGGTGGCATAGTGGTAATGTCACTGGACAGGTAATCCAGAGCATAAAACAGATTGAAATCCCATGATTTGGACTCCCAATTTTGCGGCCCTTTTCCTTTAAAGTTTTTGCCTTTTGTTAGTGACCCTTTAAGGGGCTGTCAACTTATTTGTTAATTAGCTTATTTTGGGTTTAAAAGAGTATAAAAAGGAGACTTTTCTGTTGGTACACTAGATGCATTCTGTGATTAGTGGGAACTGCAAGCGCTGGAGTGTATCTTCAGCCTCAGGAACATTATTTCAATTTGATTTGATAAGTTTTACTTAAAGTTTTGTCTTTTTATTACAATGCCTCTTTAAGGAGTGGTTCTTGAGTTAATTTGATGATTTGTTTTACTCAAAAGAGTATAAAAAGAGAACTTCCCTGGAAAGGGATCACGTGGTGTCTACCAGTTTGCATGAGGCCTTCCATGACTGGTGGAAGCTGTAGGGGCTAGAGTGCATCATCAACACCAGGAATGGCATTTTAATTTGATAAGGTTTCTTTAAAATTTTTGTTTTAGTTGCAAGAATGTGAAAATGGCCTTTATAAGGGGGCGGTGGGTGTGGGTATGGTTGGTGATCATTTGTTCATTTTATCATTTGTCAAAGGAGTATGAAAAAGGGACTGCTGGGTCGCTGGGGTAATTAGTGGTAAGAGGCAGGCATATGCAATGCTGTATTCCAGAAATAAACCAATTATCAAAAAAAGGGTTTGCATCTGGTTTCACATGTCACCATCTGGCTTGGAACCCATTTAACATAGCTGGTGGTAACTCTTGCCTATAAATCAGAAGGTCGTGGCTTTAAGCCCAGCAATGGCTGGAAAGTGTGTAATTGAAAGCAGTGCTAAGGGAGTCATTTGGATGAGTCTGCTCAGGGGCCACAAAGGATAATAGCATGATTCAAAGCAGATCAGCAGGTTGTCCTATTGCCCTGTCCCTCCCTCACTGAGAACAGATTGCCTGAACATTCATTCAGTTGTTGTTTCTGGCATCTTGCTGGTCATACTTCCAGGCATCAGAACAGTAAACACACTTCAAAACCAATCTGTTGGTTGTAAAGCTCAATAAGTGTAAATTTGCTTTGGTTTCTCTTCGTGCTTTTTTAGTGAATAATTATGAGTTAGGTAGGACACACTTAAAAGTCTAACCAATTAGATAAAAGTATTGGAGAGGAAGTCCTGCCTCTACATTAGTAATCTCACTCAAATAGGCCACAAGGATGGTTAATGTTGGAAATGAAAATGTCACAGAGGTTAAGGTCAAGTGGAATACAGGAAGCTTTAGTCGATTACAGTTAACACCTCAGTAACATTAAGGCTCTCTCACAATCTCCTGAGAGGGCTCTGAGGTTTTAGGGATTTTCACAGGCTGCTATGGCCTCAGGGCAGACCAATATGAATAATTGCTTTCAGGTAGGAGTCTACATTGAAAATATTCATTTAACTTCTCAAGGCCCACTTTAAATTGAAAATTGAGGAAACATGTTAAAGCTGTGAGCAATTGTTACATTCTTGTTTCGTTTGGCTGACTTCAGCACAATCTCTGCACCTTTATGCTGGGTTAGAATTGAAATGAAAACAAGCCGGTAGCTACTACTCTGCATTTCCCTTTCAATTGGTGTTCAGTCAGTGGGGTCAGACTGCGTTTCTGTTTCTCTGTCTGATGATCAACAACTTAATGAGATCAGACCTGCGAGGCCCTGAAGCTGCTGTTGTTTTTTAATATTGTGCTAAGCCACCCTCACCCCCACCCCCAACCCCCCCACCCCTACCCCCATCAAACACCCCACCCCCACCAAACACCCCACCCCCACCAAACACCCCACCTCTAAGCCCCCAACCACCCAGCCCTGCCCCCAACTCCCACCAAACACCCCACCCCCAACACTCCCACTCCCACCAACATCCACATCCCCACCACCACCCCCATCCCCACCACCATCAAACCCCCACCCCCACCAAAACACCCACCAAACTTCCCCATCCCCCCAACCCCCTCCCCCACCACCAAACCCCCCATCCCCGCCAACACTCCCACCCCCATCACCGCCAACCTCCCACCCACACCACTGCCAATTCCCCCGTCCCACCACCACCAATTCCCCCACCCCCACCACCGCCATTTAATTTGATCCCATTCTATAATTTAAAATGGTAAAATACTGAATATAAATTTCCTATTAAAATATTCATCAAAACACAAGGAAAATAGTTATTTTAATGTCCAGATGTTTAAATGCTGTAAGATGGTCTTGCTCGTGCTATTTCTATCTCCTTTCATGGCGCTCTGTTACTAGGATGCTTTGTATTCATGGGAATAGATTATTAATGATGGCATTATAAATATATGTGATCAATAGTCTAGAGATCCAACAGCACATTGGAGACTTTGTTTGTCCTGACCCTCTGATGCTGTCATCAGGTCTAACTAACTACGCTTTCACATTGGTTGCTGCTGCAGTTCTCACAATGGGGGAATGACATCTGTATCTTGATTTCATATATGAACATTGTAAAATCTACCACTGTATCCCAGCGATGGAATTGTGGTTCTACAAAAAAACGGAAACTACAATTCAGCTGACAGTATATGGGAGACAGATTTAGCAATGTTAACCGAGACAGCCAATGCACAGAGTTCACTCCCCGAAGACAGAAACTGCTGAATTAACCATTGAGCTTAATTTCCTTTTGTATGGGCATGTTGACCAGCTTTAATTTGAATGAAAGCAGAGAGAAAATGAAATGGGGACAGATGTGCTTGGAGATCAAGGCCAGGATGGTTAGGTCTGCGAGCGGGGTGCAGGGCTGAACTCCTGATGTCACCCTGCATCATTTCAATTTTCAAGTCGGCAGGGGCATAGCCAAATCAGCTGTGTGCCTGCCAACCTGTCAACGGCCAATTGAGGCCATTTAAAAACTAATTGAGATAATTAGTAGACCTGCCCATCCAACCTTAAGGTTGGTGGGCCAGGCCGGGAGACCTGGCGGGCTTCATAAAAAGCCTGAAACCTCATCCATGGGCGGGATGAGGTTTCATGAGGGTATTTAAATTTTTAATAAATATATGCTTTAAAGTGATAGACATGTCCAAACTCATATGACAGTGTCACATGAGGGGTCATGTCAGGGAAATTTTATTTTTGCATCTGCACCATTTTTAAACTTGGCGCCGATCTCCCTGAAGCAGCACTTAGCCTCAGGGAGATCTGTGAGCTATTTCACGCGCATATGCAAAAGAGTGCACCCTTGGCTGAGGGAATCCCCCCCCCCGGCCCGCACAGGGAGAGCATAGTGCTTCCTGGTGGACGTCACGCTGGGCGGGCCTTAATTGGCCAACGGGGGGAAAATTCTTCCCCAAGTATCTTTGAGCAGCACTTTTTTCAACTGTAGTTCAACTGTGAGTTTTAATTGTAGTGTCAAATGACCTGTTAGTTATTAAATAAACCATTAACAGGATTTATCAATCTTTATTAGTTCATGTTTTTTTAAAAAAAAGGCAACACCTGATTTTTATACCAAACCTCTTGATTTATAAGAGTTTGTCTCCTGATTTATAAGACACTGCATTATTCTTCCTTAGTGTTCACATCAAGCGCAAAGTGCAGAATAAATACCCTATTCTCCAGAACGAGCAGCATGTATCCTGGCGCGCACACATTCACAAAGCTCACATAATGTTTGTTGAGGTGTAACAGTAGTAAATTTATTTTGTGAGAATTGATCCTCCACAAGAAAGCTCAGCAAGGTATCCTGCCTGTTTCGTTCCAATGGAAAAGGTACAGGTTAACTTATCAAAGCCATGGTACTGTCTTCAATGAACATGCAGCATATCGCATTTTCATTATCTGAGAATATATTTGTTCCAGTTTATTAGCAGAGGCTTGGAGAAAGGACACAATCCTGTGTCAGAAGCTTGTGTAAAAGCTTGGTCACATGACAGAGACTAATACAATTTATATTCCACTCATAATTGAAAAGTTGCTTGATTTAAATTATTAAACAACTTTCAAGTTTTTTCTTTAATAACACAAAAGTTCTACTTGGCTGCTTTCTTTACAATGCTGAATTCAAGTGGTTGGATGATTCTATTTTAGTGCAAAGGAGGAATTTAACTATCAGAGCAGACTGTGTTTGTACAGTTTCTCCATTTCTTACCATCAGAATAATTCAAACTCAATGCCAAGTCAATGTTTGCAACTGAGAGGTAAGAAAGCAAGACTTGCATTTATATGGCGCCTCTCACAACCTTAGGACGTCCCAAGGCTCTTTACGTTCAATGAAGTGCTTTTGAAGTGTAATCAGTGTTTTAATGGAAGGAACACAGCAGGCAATTTGTGCACAGCAAACTTCTGCCAACAGCAATGTGGTGATCAACCAGTAATCTGTTTTTGTGCTGTTCACTGTTTCTTCACCAACCCCCATTGCAACCACCCCCACCCCCCCACCTCCCGCCTCCCCGGAACGCCCCTTGCTCAAAACCTCTTAAATTTCCAACTCGAGAGAACAGGTGAGTCCCCAGTTTAACATTTCATCCAAAAGACTGCACCTCTGATAATGCAGCACTGCACCGGAGTCTCAGCATGCATTTCCCACTTAAGCCTGTGGAATGGGAATGGAACCCACAGCCTTCTGATTCAGAGGCACTCTGAGCCACAGTTAACACTGGGTGTGTAATCAGATATCTGTAACCCATGACCAACAAAGTTCTAGCTACGGAACTGTGAAACATTGCAAAAGGTGGTTTCTGTGAAAGAAATACAGACATACAATACTGCACAACAAAGCAGGCAAAAGATTTAATGAGGTCAGTTCTGCTTACCATTAAGACAGATGCACTCAAACTGATTGATCTGATCAATGCAAGTCCCTCCATGCAAGCAAGGCTCAGATTTACACTCATCTATGTTCAGAGAGCAGGTTATCCCTATAAAGAAAGAAAATAAGACATCAGTGCGAGGATCTATTCAAGGTGAATCGAATGCCACACAGTACAGTGCATCCATAATTCCATTCTACTTGCAGGAGGTGTCCAGTGATGAAACCTAAATGTCCCCCAGAGACAGTGCAGTGGGATAATGCTTTTCTAATGTCAACTTTTCCGCATAAGTTGATTGTTTTGTTAAGTAATAGAAACTTAAAGCTGAATTATTGGGCTGGATTTTACAGTTTTCAGCACAGTGAGGGAGATGGAACAGAAAGTGAGTGGTCCGCCCGCTCCTACCCCTCAGCACAGCGAATTAGGCACCAGATGGCCAATTAGCAGCTGCCTGGTGGGAAGGGAGCCAATTAGCAGTGTAAAGGAGGGCTCCATGGCTAATCAGGCTTCTTGGCCGGGAGGGCCTGCAGCAGAGAGGATTATGCTGTGAACAGGAAGTCAGTCACGGCCACCAATTTAAGGACGTGCTCTTGCCTTCCGTAATATCGGAGACTGATGCCGTATTTGCGACCTGACATCAATACGCCGCATTTTACGTACACTATTGGGGAGTTAGTTGGGGAGGGAGGGGGAGGGGGGTGTGGTAGGCGGGCACAGCTGCCCCAATTTGCAGCTGAAAAATCCAATCACTTGGGCAGAATTTTACACTTGGCGTGCGGATGCGCGCCTGACACGCCCGAGCATAAAATGACGTATGATGACGTCGGGCATGCATCCCAAAGTTTTTGCACACTTACAGTTGGCGGACAGGCGAAAAGGCCAAGCAGTCTTTACAATTTTTAGGAAATCTCATCCACGAGTGGGATGAGGTTTCCTAAAGCAAATAAACATTAAATGAAAACTTTATTTTGGAATTAAAAACATGTCCCATCTCATGTAACAGAGTCACACGAGGGGACATGTTTTATTAAATTTTTACTGTCTTTATTAATTTTTTTAAAAAGCGCTTCAGTTTCCCTGAGGCAGCTCCATGCCTCAGGGAGATTGAAGCGCTCTTTTGCGTGCATGCGTGAACTGTGCGTTAGACCACACTCTCCCTCCTCCCCTACCCCACCCCCCCGCCCGCACAGTCAGTGCCACTGTTTGTGATTCTCGCAGGGCGGGCTTCATAGGCCCGCCCACGTGAAATCGCAGAGCAGAGCCGATTGCGGGCAGTGGTTGGCTGCCCGACTGCCCCCGTCAAGCACCCGCGCCAAGGGCAAAATCTTGCCCCTCATGTCAGTCAAGTGAAGTGGCAGCAGAGGGGGTCTCACGACATTGTTTACCCCTCATGTGGAGTACTACAAGAGCACAATGTTATCTCCAGACATCAATCTGTACAAATGAGATGGGGGGGTGGGTAGTGGGAAGGGCGGGGTGGGTGGTGGTGGTAGGGGGGGCAGACGCTGGTGTAGTGGTAATGATGTTGGACTGATAATCCAGAGATTTAGGCTAATGCTCTGAGGATGTGGGTTCAAATCCCACCACGGCAGCTGGTGGAATTTAAATTCAATTAATAAAATCTGGAATTAAAAACTACTCTCAGTAAAATTGACCATAAAAATCTTGTCAATTGTCATAAAAACCCATCTGGTTCACTAATGGCCTATAGGGGAGGAAATCTGCCATCATTACCTAGTCTGGCCTATATGTGACTCCGGACCCACGGTAATGTGATTGTCTCTTAATTGTCCTCTGAAATGGCCTACAAGCCACTCAGTTCAAGGGAATTTAGGGATGGGTAACAAATGATGGCCGTGCCTGCAATGCCCACATCCCATGAAAAAGTAGAGAAAGATGAGATAGGTTTTGATTGTTCTCTTGCACCTCAATTGTTCAAAAATGGGAGTGGATGAAAGAATGTGCTGGAATGTCATTCTGTGAAATAACATAAAGAACTGACATGCATGTAAGCAGACCAATTCTACACTGTTAGCTGTAACTCAAGCTTCCTCTTAATCAGATGTACTAATCAATTGCTATAGCCTCATATTTTTCTAACTATTAATTTCCACTGACAATTGCAGAAGTGAGATAATCAACCTAGTACATCTAAATCGTTGCACCACAATAGAACAAAATACAAGCAGACCACAGCATTAGACCACAGGTATTACATAAAATGAATTGTTACAGCTACATGATTTGGATTCATGAAACCATAAGACCATAAGACATAAGAGCGGAAATTAGGCCATTCGGCCCATCGAGTCTGCTCCGCCATTCGATCATGGCTGATAAGTTTCTCGACTCCATTCTCCCACCTTCTCCCCGTAACCTTTGTTCCCCTTACCAATCAAGAACCTATCTATCTTGGTCTTAAATACACTCAATGACCTGGCCTCCACAGCCTTCTGTGGCAATGAATTCCATAGATTCACCACTCTCTGGCTAAAGAAGTTTCTCCTCATTTCTGTTCTAAAAGGTCTTCCCTTTACTCTGAGGCTGTGCCCTTGGGTCCTAGTCTATCCTACTAATGGAAACATCTTCCCCATGTCCACTCTATCCAGGCCTCTCAGTATTCTGTAAGTTTCAATCAGATCTCCCCCTCATCCTTCTAAACTCCATCGAGTATAGACCCAGAGTCCTCAAACGTTCCTCATATGTTAAGCCTTTCATTCCTGGGATCATTCTTGTGAACCTCCTCTGGACCGCCTCCAGGGCCAGCACATCCTCCCTGAGATACGGGGCCCAAAATTGCTCACAATATTCTAAATGAGGTTGACCAGAGCCTTATAAAGCCTCAGCAGCACATCCCTGCCTTTATATTCTAGTCCTCTCGAAATAAATGCCAACATTGCATTTGCTTTCCTAACTACCAACTCAACCTGCAAGTTAAGAAAATCCTGGACTAGGACTCCCAAGTCCCTTTGCACTCCAGATTTCTGAATTCTCTCCCCATTTAGAATATAGTCTATGCCTCTATTCTTCCTAACGAAGTGCATGACCTCACACTTGCCCACGTTGTATTCCATCTGCCACTTCTTTGCCCATTCTCCTAACCTGTCCAAATCCTTCTGCAGCCTCCCCGCCTCCTCAATACTACCTGTCCCTCCACCTATCTTTGTATCATCTACAAACTTAGCCAGGATGCCCTCAGTTCCTTCATCTAGATCATTAATGTATAAAGTGAAAAGTTGTGGTCCCAACACTGACCCCTGCGGAACTCCACTAGTCACCAGTTGCCATCCTGAGAAGGACCCTCTTATCCCCACTCTCTGCCTCCTGCCAGACAGCCAATCTTCTATCCATGCTAGTAGCTTGCCTCTAACACCATGGGCTCTTATCTTACTGAGCAGCCTCCTGTGCAGCACCTTGTCAAAGTCCTTCTGGAAGTCCAAGTCGATAACATCCATTGACGCTCCTTTGTCTAACCTACTCGTTACCTCCTCAAAGAATTCTAGCAGATTTGTCAGGCATGACCTCCCCTTGATGAAACCATGCTGACTTTGCCCGATTTTACCATGCGCTTCCAAGTATTCTGAAATCTCATCCTTAATAATGGACTCTAAAATCTTACCAACGACCGAGGTCAGGCTAATCAGCCTGTAATTTCCCGTCTTTTGCCTCACTCCCTTCTTAAACAGGGGGGTTACATTAGCGATTTTCCAGTCCTCTGGGACCCTCCCTGACTCGTGATTCCTGAAAGATCGCCACTAACGCCTCCACTATCTCTTCAGCTATCGATTCAATTTAATCAAAGCACTCTATGTGAAAGAAGAATGTGTTAGTCAAACTTCAGGAGTGGCCTTTGACCCGAGTGGAAATAGCCAGTGCTTTCATAAGGTGCTCGGGGGATGGGGGAAACAAACTTCTCCACGAATAGTGATTAAAATGTTAGTCTGGTGATATGTAAGAGGCAATCTTCTGGTGTTCCTGCCAGGGAGCGGCGCCTGCTGTGAGAACAGTCAGAAATCTGATCACAGACAGAGCATGCCTGATTTTCTGATATGCTCTTGCAGAAGGTGATGTTCCCTGCTGGGGTGCAAAGTTGGGACATTTAACTTTGTATTGTGCACAGATGAATAGGGAGATGAGGAGTGGAATGCAATCCAGAGATAGAGAGTGGGAGCAGATACATTGGTTTGCAGGAAGATGCACGTTCAGTGTGACCAGGCCGGATCCTGGAGTCAACTGCAGGAAAGGATGCAGACCTTGAAAACCAGGTCCTGAGAGAAGGGGAGAAAATGGCAACTGGTGGCAGAGGGAAAGTTATTGTGGGAGAAGTGTAAAGGCATTCACACTCTGGATAAGCTTGAGTTTTGGAAGAGTGAAATTAGGAGGTTGGGCAGAGGAATATTCTAAATGGTTAAGTCATGAAGGTGATAAATGCTTGGTTTAGGGTATCAATAGTGAGGTAAGGATGGAGGGGGATGTTATTTAGCAGATGGGAAGTAGGTAGACTTTCAGACTGAAGTTTGAAGTTCAGAGCCTGGTGGAATGGGTGTCAAGATTGCACATTAAACTGGGCAAACAGTCAAGGAGGAGAATGGGACTAGGAGATAAGTGTTTCCATTGGGTGTTAAATGGGAACATGCGGTTTCCTCTACACTGGAGAGACCAAACGCAGACTGGGTGACCACTTTGCGGAACACCTTCGGTCTGTGCGCAAGCATGACCCAGACCTCCCTGTCACTTGCCATTTCAACACACCACCCTGCTCTCATGCCCACATGTCCATCCTTGGCCTGCTGCAATGTTCCAGTGAAGCTCAACACAAACTGGAGGAACAGCACCTCATCTTCCGGACTGAATACGGAGTTCAACAACTTTAGATCATGAACTCTATCTTCCATCCCCACCCCCTTTCCGATCCCCCTTTTCCCAATAATTTAGATATATTTTTCTTTTCCCACCTATTTCCATTATTTTTAAATGTATTTCCATCCATTGTTTTATCTCTACCTTTTAGCCTATTTCGATCCCTTCCCCCCACCCCACCCCCACTAGGGCTATCTGTACCTTGCTCATCCTGCTTTCTACCCTTAATGTCACCATTAGCACATTTCTTAGCTAATATCACCACCGTCAACACTTCTTTGTCCTTTGTCTATGACATATTTTGGCAATCTCCACCTATCACTGGCCCTCTATCCAGCTCTACCTGTCCCACCCCCCTCCCCTTAAACCAGTTTATATTTCACCTCTTTTCTGTTGAAGAGCCATACGGACTCGAAACGTTAACTGTGTTCCTCTCCGCAGATGCTATCAGACCTGCTGAGATTTTCCAGGTATTTTTGTTTTTGTTGTGAAGAATTCTGCATTGTCCTTCCCTAATTTTATTGATTGTGTGGTTATTTGCATTACAATAGAAAATGTTTGTGTGTGTGCGTTTAAGTGATTTTCTCCAGCCGCGTACAAATCCCAATAACTGTGGTTGAAACTGTGTTTTTGTTTTAGTCATTTGTGGGATGTGAGCATCGCTGGTGAGGCCAGCATATGCTGCCCACCCTTAATTGATCTTGAGAAGGTGGTGGTGAGCCACCTCCCTGAACCACCGCAGTCGGCGTGGTGAAGGTATGCCCAAGTGCTATTAGGAAAGGAGTTCCAGGACTTTGAGCCACCGATGATGAAGGAATATTGGATGGAATGTAGTGGCAGTGAGTGGGTCCTGCCCATTGGTTGGAGAGGCAGTGGGAGAAGCCTTTCCACTGGAGGCCCCACGATATGGCAGTCAAGTGCCCTGTTGACGGGCCGAAGTTGATTCATTTCTAAAATAAATGTGCCTCGACCCAAGCTGGTATTAAAATGGCCATTTGGCATTAAAAGTTTCAAAAACAGTGGCATTCATTAATCTTCATCAGTTAAAATCAGTTGAATCGATTTCTTGGAGCCCCAAGTATAATCTTAAAAGTGTTAAAATAACTCATCTGTCATTTCACTGCTCATGAGTTAGAAATTCATCCATCTTGTTGGGTAGCAATTGCATCATGCTATTCCTCATTGTATTTGCAATTTTTTTGAGAGGGAAAGCAAAAAAAAAATTATCTTAAAGTATTTTTCTCTTGGTTTGTACACTATTAAAGCCAAATTATCCAGTTCAGCGTTTTAACACTGTGGACACTGTAAATCGTCACAACAGTACCTACTTGTATACATATCACACCTTTAATACAATAAAATGCCCCAATTTGCTGTATAGGAACATTATAAAGCAAAATTTGACACACAGCTGCTGACCCCAGCCTGTGTTTTCAGTTGATGTCACCGAGAGGCAGCTGGTAGATGAGAAATAAGAAAGAGGCAAGGACAGGCCCTTGAGGTCTAACAGAGGTAACAGTATGGGAATGGGAAGATAAGCCAATGCAGGCTTATATATTGCAGTGTGGCTACTGTTTAACTGTACTGACAACCCTTTACAACTGCAGAGATTCAGGAATTTTCCTTGTCCTGTTCAGTGCCTTTGGCATAAAAAGAAAGACTTGCATTTATACAGTGCTGTTCACAATCACTGGATATCTCAATGTGCTTTACAGCCAATCAAGTACTTTTTGGAAGTCTAGTCACTGTTGTAAGGTAGGCAATATCTGGCAGCCAATGTGTACACAGCAAGCTCCCAAAAACAGCAATGTGATAGTGACCAGATAATCTGTTTCCACAATGTTGGTTCAAAATAAAGATTGGCTAGGGCATCAGGGATAAAGCCCCTACTCTTATTTAAAATTGTGCCATGGATCTTTCAGCAGATGAGGCCTTGGTTCAATGTCTCATCTGAAAGACAACATCTCCAACAGTGCAGCACTCCCCCAGTAGGGCGCTGGAGTGCCAGCCTTGATTTTTGTGCTCTAGTCCTGGAGTGGGACTTGAAATCTTCTGACTCAGAGGCGGGAGTGCTCCCACCTGAGCCACAGTTGACGCACATATATTTTTTGTAAGATGCTTAGAAATATGGAGATGAACTGGGTAACACAACCTCTCTGTCCAACAAAACCAGGAAGTGAGAGACTTACAATCTTCCTGTCCTATTTACCACTTCGCACCGAGGCGCTTGCTTGACTCAGGTGAAGCCTCATTAAATTATCTTAATAACATATGAAGGACACCAACCCTATGGTATTTTTAAGGCTGTAGCGAGAATGAGGTCACTGTGCTGGACATTCCATTCAGAGAAACCTATCAAGGTGGGGGGAAGAGCAGAGGCCTTAAGGTTCACACTTACTTCTGTGGGGCCAAGAAGGAGTGCACATCTGGACCCCGCAAGGAAAGTCTAGGTGTCTCCTGTCTGTGGTTCCTCTCCTCCCCAACTATAATTGAGAATGCAGCCTCGGATTTTCCAATCTGTATGAATGGGGCACTCACTGAATAACAATGAGCCAGTCCAGTTGATTAGCCTTGTTGAAACATCTTCATTGACTGGCTAGTCAATGACTGCGTCTTTTTCTACCTTCCATTATGTACACATTCTAGCTTTCCACACATTTTACCACATATACAAAATTATGTACAGAATTACACAGCAATTATTGCACATAAACAACCTTCTTGGTCCATTTGATTAGGCTGCTATTTATTCCTAGCAAGAGCTCTCTCCTACTCTACTTCATCTGACCCAATTAATGAAGTTTGCATGTCTTTCAGCATTGACCTTCCACAGTCCTGCTGTAAGTAGACACAAATACTTCAGCACAAGCATAGTGATACACTAAAATAATCTTGGTCACCATTGACTGTCATCTACATGCCATGTATATATAATGTCCTTTAAACTCTAAATCCCTTATCTGGAAGTACAAGAGAGAGGAAAAAGTAAAAATGCAGATTTATCTAGCCTGGGACTAACCATGACTGAAACTCTCAAAGGGGATTAAATCTAAGTCATTCATTATCTCTCTCAGAGAAGGCAGACTGGAAACTGGCCTTTGTCACATTTTCTCTGAACAGAACCTACTTAACAAAAGTATTCCAAGTGCTCTCCATCCTGATTTATATATATATGTTTATTCCTGTGGCTAGAACTAAGTTTGATAGCAACAGGAATAGCCTTGGGCATTTTCTCATTGAGGGACAACAACAGTCTGTCATTCATCAGATGAACAATTCCAACCAACCCCCACACTACCCCCACCCCTCCACTATCACCCTATAACAAAACCTGAGTGGTATCTTCATTCAAATATGCAATTCCAGCACTGAGAATTGAATGATTTAAGGAATCCTAATTCTGTGTCCTCCACTAGTAGGCACAAACTCTGTCGCATTACCATTTTTTTTTAGCATTAATGGAGCAGATTAGGTGGCACTTTGGCTGACTACATACCAACACAGTGTCTGCTTGATATTCTGCTATTGTTACAGTGGTGTCTATGGAACAAGCAAAATTATCAAAACTCTTTATTTACAAAGTGGACGAAATCACAACATAGTTTAAAGGGTAAATGCCAGTAGATAGTCTACATCATCACTGATGTAAGATCACATGACAGAGTATGCTGCGAGATAGTTCTATGTGAAGCCTTGTGCATAGCCTTGTTCTGTACATAGTTAGAAGAATGTCAAATAAAAGTTGAAGTTTACCAACAGCCTTGCCTCCAGCAGTCTATCAATCCTGACTAAGGACAACCTAATCCCACAACAATAACAGACGGTGACAGTCGTAAAGACAACAGAAAAAGCACAGAGTAAACAGTCCAACTACTGACAAAGCAGCAAGCAAAACAACTGCAAGAGAAAAGTAGCATGGGAACAAATGCCAAGGGAACTAGAAGAAAGGCCAGAGTGAAGAAAAGCCATGGAGAAAATCTCACCCTTAGCAGAGTGCTTTGAACAGGTGGCAGGCCCAGATGAAGCCAAAAAGCTCTCTGACTGGTTTCTGGCTGAGACAGGTATGGCTAGATGGTCGGAGTGAGACATCTGCTTTAGTTCTAGGTATCTGCAATGCTAAAATTATCAAAGTTTTTATTTCATATGCTGTTTCTCCAAAGGACGGTACAAACTGTCTTCATGCTCTTTTTCAGTCTTTTCCACCACTCGCCACCACAAACCTGAACCCTTGACAGTCAAACTCAGCTGTTCAGTGTTACCTAGGACATTAGAGGTTAACGCTCAGGGGATGGAGCACAATTGGCCTGTTGGCATTTGGGGCAAAAACAATGAACTTAGGAGATACCAACGCAGAGAACTGAGAAGAGGCAAAATCTTCCTTCTTGAGTTACCCATGCAAGGAAGAAATAAATACTTGCATTTCTATAGTATTGATCATGATTTCAGGACTTTACAGCCCATGAAGTACTTTTTGTAGCACAGTCACCATTGTAACATCAGAAAGACAGCAGCCAATTTGTACACAGCAAGCTCCCACAAACAACAATGAGGTAATAACCAGAATACTGAGGTCTGAATATTGGCCATGACACCAGGAAAGGACATACCTATGTCTTTTCACAAGAGTGCCATGGGGTTTTTATTGCTCACTTGCGAGGAAAGATGGAAGCCTCAGTGTACAGTCTTATCTAAAGGACAGACTGCTCTCTGAGTACAGCACTAGATTGTCAGCAATTTTTGTTCAAGTTTCTGAATTTGGACTTGAACCCACAACCGTCTTACTCGACACAAGTGGCCTACCCACTGAGCCAAGGCTGGGGTGCAGTCCAAGAGAAAAAACAGCTGCAGCTCCCTATGCATCTGTGGTTAGTTAGCATCGTTTTCATGTAAAATCTCTGCACACATTGGCTAAGACACAATCCACATAGCTCGTGGACAGACCAGTGACACATGCCTTTCATTTTCAGTGTGTTCTGTGCCATCAAAATACCTTTCCACCTTTCCTCTTTCTCTATCTGACTCTATACTAGGTTATAGTTCCACGGTTCACAGTAACCTTTCAGGTTCTCATCTAAGAAAGTGTCTCTGGGCAGAATTTTACGGTTCTGCTGAAGTCAATGGGCCTTTGATTGGCTCAGCGCATTTTATGGCTCTGCCCTGCCAGGATGGGTTTGTAAAATTCTGCCCCAAAGTACATCTTAGCAAGCTCTCTAATTATGGGGAGCTGGGATTATTCTCCTCAGGGCTGATAAGGTTAAGGGAAGATTTAATGGAGATGTTCATAATTATGAACAGTTTTGGCTAGAGTAAATAATGAGAAACTATTTCATAGGTCATAGATTTAAAATAACTGGCAATGCAACTAGAGGGGAGGTGAGAAACTTTTATTTAGACAGTGAATTGTTAACTATTTGGAATGCACTACTTGAAAGGGTGGTGGAATAATAACTTTCAAAAAGGACTTTGAGTATTGCTAAAAGAAAAAGGGAAATGCTGTGGAAGCTTTTCATCTTACACTCAACAGGACAGATGCAAGAATGCCAAATTCCAAAGGTAGCAATAATTTATACCGCATGCTTACGTTTAATTCAAAAATAGGTGCAATGTCTGGACATATTCCTTTTGCCTGAAAGGGGATAGCTCCCGCATATATATAGTTTCTCACAAGCATAAGTGAGCTACAAAAGCATGGAAGATGATAGCTCCTTGGTGCTTTTGCCATGTCAACATCTTGACCAATCAGAGCTGACTTTCCAACCAATCAGTGCCATTTTCTCATGCAGCATGAATTGTTGCTCCCTTTGAAATTTGACACTCTCTTGTCTGTTCTGATGAATGTTTTTTTCAGCACTATTTCAAAGTGAAATTGGATCTATGCTGGAAAAAGGAAAAAAAATTGCTAGCCTTTGTGGGTAAAGAGCATCAGAGTGAAGCTCCTTCAAAGAGCCTTTTCAAACGTCTCTGTCATATCTCTCTTCTATGCTCCAAGGAGAAAAACCCCAGCTCCTCTAGCTTCCCTACATAACTGAAATCTATTTTTCCCTGATACTATTCTACCAATTCTCCTCCCAAATCCACCTTCCCAAAGACATTGAACATCTTTCCTAAAGCGTGGTGCCCAAAGTTGGCCACAAGACTGCAGCTGGAATGGAATAAGTGATTTATAAAGATTTAGTATTACTGCCTTGCTTTAATACTTTATGACTCTATTTATAAAACCAAGGAACCCATATACCTTTTAAACAGCCTTCAATACATGTCTTGTCACCCTCAAAGAATTATGCAGCTCTCTGTTCCTGCACCTCCTTTAAAATGGCACCACTTAGTTTATGTTGCCCCTCGTCTTCCCACCAAAATGGACTAGTTCACATTTCTCTGCCTTAGATCTTGCACCCAAACACCATAGACAAAAAAAATAAAAAAAGAAGTCTGTGCATGTCCTTCTGTTACTATCCTCCTCACAGTTTGCTATATTCCAGAGTTTCCTGTCATCCGCACGCTTTGAAATGAGCCATGTATACCCCAAGCCCAGGTCACAGATTAAGAAGAATGGAGATGTATCTTAAAGAATTGCTCATGCTCTGAATTATAATGTAACTTAATAACAGCAATATCCCGCAAAAAATCCAGTAGTGGGGTCTGTGGCATTGACTGAGGGAAGAGCCATCATGAATAATCTACTCTTCTTCAAAAGTCATCAGCCTGAAATGTTAACTCTGTTTCGCCCTCCACAGAAACTTTGTGACCTGCAGAGTATTTCCAGAAGTTTCTATTTTTACTTCTCACTGCTGCACCAAGTTATCAGCCAAAATTGTGCGCTCCAGCCTTATACCATGGTGTTGACTGAAAAGCTTCTGAATTGAGAGTGGTACCAACTGATTCAGGTGACATGGGGATCAGAAGTGTGACATAACCACCATTAAATATAATCTTGTTTAACACGATTCTATTTGTACTTTGATACCATTTAATACTTTCTCTACACAAGGTCCCACTACATTCAGATTTCCTCATTATAAACACAACCACCAGGTCTTGACCTCAATCTCAGGAAGAGGAAGTTCCACTATGCTTTTCACATTGCCATTTTCGGATGTTTAACCCTTGTACCTCATAGCGATTAAAAAAAAAAACAAGGAGATATTATGCCATAAGCAGACAATCAAAATTCACGTCACACATCTCACCCCACCGTCAATTTAGAGGCACCATTCCAGAGAAGTTTATTTTTCATTACGATATCTCTATCACTAACGAGCTTACCATGTACGCACGTGGAAATCTGACACAGAATTAGAGGAAATGAATAATATCCTCAGCAGTTTTTCTTGGCTGTTACATTCCCATAGGAGTTAGGGACAGTGCAAAATTCTCTCGTTCTCTCTAGAGGATGCCCACAAGGCAAAAGCTTGGGGACATTTTCACTTTCTCTAGTTATTTATTAGTTCCTTATAAACAGCAGTACTGAAAACACACACTAGGTTGAAATCATGCTGTGCAATATTTGTAATAAACAGGTTACCATGAATGTGGAAAATTCCTCCGTCTGCTATTGTAAATTAAAGGTTTTAACATGTATGCCTAGATACACTTAAATCTACATATATTCACACACACCAAGATTATTAGTACCAAGGTATGTGTATATATATACACATTATGTATATATATTTATGTATATATATGTGTGTGCGTGTATATATATATATTATATATATATATATATAAAACACAGGCATATATGTCTGAGATAAACATAGATATACACATACAAGTAAATATACACATATACATAGATATACATTTATATATTTTTAAAAATCACTGGTAAGTCTGTTATTTATTGTCAATCTTAAGGTGACAAACAAAGGACTTGCTCCACCATTTAATGGGGCAATTTAAAGTCAACCACGTTGGTGTGGGACTGGAGTCACATATAAGTCACGGGGATATGGATGGCAGGTTTCCTCTCCTAAAGGACACAAGTGAACCAGGTGGGTTTTCACAATAGCTTCATGGGTCATCTGTATGGATACTGGCAATTTATTTATTTTTAGATTGATAGCCTGGGCTGTAACAAGTCCAGCAATACAACTGCTATACAACCAAAAACTTTCCATGTAGGCTCAGCTGGAAGCAGGCTTTCTCCTTAATTACAAGGTTTTAGGTTCAAATCCCACTCCAGGGGCAGAAATTTTCGCTCGGCAGGCAGGAGTGCGGCCGACTCACTTGAGTGTGAAATGTCGCGTGTTGGCGTCGGCCGAGCCTGCTGACCTCAATGTGCGGTCTCGCGATATTTCGGTCGGTGGGCACGCGCCGGAATCGGCAGTGTGTCCACTGACAATTAAAAGGCCTGTTAAGGCCATTAAGTAATCAATTAAATTTAATATTTTACTGTCCGTCCAACCTAACGGTTGACGGGCAGGCGAAAAGACCAAGCAGCTTTTGCATTTTTTTGGAAGCCTCATCTATGGACGGGATCAGATTTCCAAAAGCAAATAAAATAAAAACTTTAATTTTTCATTAATAATATAAAGTCACATGAGAGGACATGTTTCATTACATTTTTAAAACTATTTTTTTTCATATCTCTTCATCTCCCTGAGGCAGCTCCATGGTTTCCTGACTGCTCCCGCCAGGGCAAAATTCTGCCCCAGGGCATCACCAATGCTGAGGGAATGCTACACTGCCTGAGGTGCTGTCTTTTGGATGAAACATCAAACCAATGCTCCATTTGCCTGCTCAGGTGGAACTATTTCAAGTTCGCTCCTGGCAAATACTTACCCCTCAATCAACAACGTAAAAAATTAATTAGCTGGTTGCTATCACATTGCTGTTGGTGGGAGTTTGCTGTGCACAAATTAGCTTCAGTATCCCTTAAAACAGTGACTACTTCATTGGATATAAAGCTCTTCGTGTGGTCATGAAAAGCCCTATATAAATGCAAATCTTAAAAAAAATGGTATTAACAAATTGCCGTTCATAAATACGCACATACGAAGTAGGAGCAAGGGTAGGCCACTCAGCCCCTTGAGCCTGCTCTGTAATTCAGCAAGATCATGGCTGATCTGTTGTAACATCAACAAACCCCACATTCCTGCCTACCCTCGATACCCTGTCACTCCCTTGTTAATCAAGAATCTTTCTCGATCTGCCTTAAAGATATTCAAAGTCTGTGCTTCCACTGCCTTTTGAGGAAGAGAATTCCACAGACTCTCTACGCTCTGAGATAAAAAAAATCTCCTCATCTCTGTCTTAAATGGGTGACCTCTTAATTTTAAAGAGTGACCCTTAGTTCTAGATTCTCCCACAAGAGGAAACATCCTCTCTACATCCACCCTCTCAAGAACCTTCAGCTTTGAGCAGACTCGATGGGCCAAATGGCCTACTTCTGCTACTATACCTTATGGTCTTAATGGTTTCAATTAAGTCGCCTCTTACTCTTTTAAATTTCAGTGGGTTCAAACCTAACCTGTCCAGCCTTTCCTCATTAGATAACTCATACATTCATGATATTAGTCTAGCAAACCTTCTCTCAACTGCTAACATATTTACATCTTTCTTTAAATAAGGAGACCAGTACTGTACACAATACTCCAGATGTGGTCTCACCAATGCCCTGTACAACTGAAGCATAACCTCCCTACTTTTGTGATCAATTTCTCTCACAATAAATTATAACATTCTATTAGCTTTCCTAACTACCTATTGTTCCTGCACACTGACCTTTTGTGATTCATGTACTAGGACACCCAGATCCCTCTGAATCTCAGAGCTCTGCAATCTGTCACCATTTAGATAATAAGCTTCTTTTTTATTCCTCCTGCCAAAATGAACAATTTCACATTTGACCACATTATGCTCCATTTGTCAGATCTTTGCCCACTCACTTAACCTATCTGTGTTAGTTTGTAGGCTCCTTACATCCTCTTTACAATTTACTTTCCCACCTATCTTTGTGTTGTCAGCAAATTTAGCAATCATCCCTTCGGTCCCTTCACACAAGTCATTTATATAAATTGTAAGAACTTTGAGACCCCAGTTGTTAAAAAGATATAATAATTCTCATAATGTTATTGGAATTTATCATAAAATAGAGTAATAATGGGATGTGTCTCTGTGGGTGTGTGTGTGTGTCTGTGTGTGTGTGCCTGTGTGTGTGTGTGAGACTTAATTGAATTAGAGGCAGCTAGTCTGGGTGCTTTGATGTAAGAAGAGAAGTTAGGTTTGAAATGTTATTTAGGTAAACAGGAGGAAGTTTAGAAACATGGGTGTCAAGGGAGCATTGGCATTTTGAAATAAACCAGACTAGATTTTTGTCAAAAGAGGGAGTGAAATGTGTCACCGAGCCAGGTGAAGCTTAGAAAGAGTGTAAAAAACAAAAAAACTGCAGATGCTGGAAATCCAAAACAAAAACAGAATTACCTGAAAAAACTCAGCAGGTCTGGCAGCATCGGCGGAGAAGAAAAGAGTTGACGTTTCGAGTCCTCATGACTCTTCGACAGAGTGAGGACTCACTCAAGTTCTGTCGAAGGGTCATGAGGACTCGAAACATCAACTCTTTTCTTCTCCGCCGATGCTGCCAGACCTGCTGAGTCTTTCCAGGTAATTCTGTTATTGTCTTAGAAAGAGTGTGTTTATGTTTCCCAAAGATTATTGGTAAAACTTAACGGTAAGAGATATTTTTATTATCAGAAGGATAAATTCTAAAGACACAGTGAAACAATGGGAGTTTGCACTTAAAGGGGAAAATATGTATAAAGGAGCAAAGGCTGGGCGTAAGGATAGGCAGTCTAAGATTCAACAATTGTGAAAAGCCTTTAGCATCTATGCCTCAAACTGCTGCCTCCAGGGACTGAAGATAAGAGAACTCACTTTGCATTCTACTGTTCAGGGTATCATTTACTTTGCCTGGGTCTTTTAAAAATCTATTGGAAGAATTTTGCCCTTGGCATGTGGGCTCGGCGGGGGTGGACGGCGGTGGTTTGGAAGCCAACCGTTGCCCTTGATTGGGCTTGGAAGGCAATTTCACGCCAGTCTTATTATTACCAAATTATTATTACTGAATTCAAAGCCGCATCTCGAAACATACAAATTGAAAATTAGTTGCAACAGTTATTTCACATTTCCCTCTGGGATCTGAACAGCTCTGAATTTACCAGCTGCTGTGTCATAACAAAACTTGGGGGCTCTTTGCAAGATATATTTAAAATTCCTTGATTGGGTTGGAGTTAGTGAATCTTAAGGTTATGAGTACGAGAGGCACTTTGAATTCAGGAGTTGGCGTGAGGTTTTTTTTGTAGTAGTGAGACTGTGACATGGCTTTGGCAATTGCTAAGTCTTGTCTAGGAATTGAAGTTATAACTTTGGCTGGTTTATAAAAGATAACAAAAGTTATGTTAATGGAATTGGCCGATAAACTACAATTGAGGTTACCTGCAAGGGCTAAGAAAGCAGGTATAGCACAAAATTTAAAGTTAAAAGTGATACCTGACACTAGTGAGTCACAGTTGTATGTAATGGGACTTCAGTTAGAAATGAAGAGGCTTGAATTTAAACAAGCAAAGAAAATGAAAAAAAATTCAAGCTAGAGGCAGAAGAAAAAGAAAAAGGAAGAGCATTTCAAAGGGAACAGGCAGAAAGGCAGGAGAAAGAAAGAAAACAAGAAAGGGAATTAGAAATAGTGAGGTTAGAAAAGGAGGAAAGAGAAAAAAGAGGAAGAGTTCCTGCTTAAAATGCAGGCAGTTAATAAAGCCACACCAGTAGGTAAGGGAGGACTTATTTCCAGATCAGAACCCAGTGGGGAGATCTTTAGATTTGTACAAGCTCTTCCAAAGTTTAAGGAATCAGATGTTGAAGCTTTATTCATTTTATTTGAGAAGATAGCTAAACAGATGAAATGGACACAAGAAAACTGGACATTGTTGTTACAATCCAGGTTGGTGAGTAGAGCACATGAGGTTTCTGCTTCACTCTCAGAAAAAATGTTGGTGAACTATGATGTGGTAAAAAAAAGGCTATTTTGAGTGCATATGAGTTGGTTCCTGAGGCAGACAGGCAGAAATTAAGGAAAATGAGAAAACAGCCCGGACAAACTTACATTTAGTTTGAGAAAGTAAAACAAAGTAATTTTGACCAGTGGATATGGGCATTAGGGATAGGGATGGCATATGCAGCTCTCAGAGAAGTAATTATTTTGGAAGAATTTAAAGATTCAGTTTTTTCGGTAATGGGAACTCACATGGAGGAACACAGAATTGAAACAGTAAGATAAGCAGAAGAGATAGCTGATGATTATGAGTTAGTTCATAGAGCTAAACCTTTCTTTCATCACGTTTTTAAATCAGGAAAGGACAGAAAGTGGGGAGGTGAAAGGAAGGTGGGTAGACAGGGAATAGGAGTAGGCAGAAATTCGCTGAAGGTTTTTTATCAGAATAAAAAGGAATGTGCAGAGGGTAGAAGTGACATTCGGAAATTGAGGTTTTTCCTTGTAATAAAGTGGGACACACAAAGTCAGTGTGCTGGAAATTGCAGGGAAAATCTGTTGGAATAACATGGGTGCAGAAAAGTACTGGGGATAAGAGTATTGTGGGTTCTGAAGTTCAGGTACAGGAGAAACCAGTGGTTTGTGTACAGGTAAAACAGGAGGTATCAGTGAAAGGTAAAGAAGTGTGAAAATTTACCCAAGAGAATTCAGAGGTGCAGGTTGCAGAAATGTTTAGAGATTTTGTACGTAAAGGGAAAGTCCTTCCATGTGTACAGGGTGGAGTAGGTAAAGATGTTAAAATTTTAAGGGACACAGGGGCTAATCGATCCTTAATGTTATGGGATAGTGACATTTATTGTTCAGAGAAGTATTGCAGGAAGAGGTGATAATAAGTGGGGTTCATGGAGATGCTAATCCTTTCCATTGTGGAAGGTAAATTTGAAGAGTAAGTGGAAAACAGGTGAGGCGATTGTTGGAGTCATGGAAAAATTTCAAATTGCAGAGATTCAATTTATTCTGGGTAATGATATAGCTGGGTCACACATGTGGATGATGTCTATGGTAGTTGAGCAGCCTGTAGATGTGTCTTCAACAGAAACGTTGCAGAGAGAGCATCCTGGATTATTTTCAGATTGTGTGATATCAAGATCACAAGCTCATAGGTTGAAACAAAAAGAACAGAAAGTTCAAAGGCAGGGAGAAGGTGTGGAAACCCAATTAGTTGACACTGTGTTCAATAACAATGTTCAGGAAGAAAGACTGGAAAAAATTCAGCTGAAGTGTTTAACTCAAGGCAATTGGTAGAGTTACAGAAAAATGATTTTCAAATACAACATTTATATCAGACAGCTTACTTAGAAACAGAGGAAAAATGTATTCCAGAATGCTATTACCTTAAGGGCAATATTTTAATGAGGAAATGGAGGCCATATGATGTTTCAGAAAATTGAAACTGGAGGGAAGTACAACAGATTGCTATCCTATTTGGGTATAGAAAGATAATTCTGAGGATAGCTCATGAAATTCCAATACGGGGGGTTTGGGTGGGGGGGGGGATATATTTATGAATTAGAAAGATACAGGTGAAGATGCAAAAACAATTTTTTTGGCCTGGATTGCATAGGGACATAGTCAAATTCTGTAGAGCATGTCGCACATGTTAGGTGATAGGTGAACCAGTGATTAAGCCAGCACCTTTAATTCCAATTCCAGGATTTGAAGGACCTTTTACCAGGGTCATGGTTGATTGTGTAGGACCCCTCCCTAAGACTAAAAGTGAGAATCAGTATTTACTGACAATAATGGATGTGTCTACCAGGTTTCCTGAAGCAATACCTTTGAGAAACATTACAACAAAAAAGATTGTGGAAGAGTTAACTAAATTTTTTACCAGATTTGGTTTATCTAAAGAAATACAATCAAATCAGGGTTCAAATTTTATGTCACAGCTGTTTAAGGAAGTGATTAACAGATTGGGGAGAAAAAAAAGTCAATAGTTTATCATCCTGAGTCACAAGGGGCTTTGGAAAGATGGCATCAAACTCTAAAACCTATGGTGAGAGTGTACAGTCAGGATTATCCATAGGACTGGGATACAGGAATTCCATTCCTGTTATTTGCTATTAGGGTCACTCCTAATGCATGGACTGGTTTTTGTCCTTTCGAACTAATTGATGGTCATGAAGTAAGGGGACCACTGAAATTGATTTGTGAGAAATTGGTGGGTCAATATTCAGAAACTAATCTCCTGGATTATGTATCAAACTTCAGAGTGAGATTGGACAGAGCATGTGAGTTAGCTAGGGAACATATAAATATATCACAGCAAGTGATGAAAGTGAAAGCAGACAGGAAAGCTACAGCTCAGAATTCTGTTGCTGGAGAGAAAGTGTTAGTTCCTGTCACCAGCACTGGGTGACTCATTAAAGGCAAGGTTTAGTGGACCTTACAGGATTGAAAAGAAACTGAATGAAGTAAATTATTTAATAAATACTCCAGAAGAGGAAAGAAGCAGAGGGTGTGTCATGTAAATATGCTTAAAAGGTACTTTGATGGGAAGAGGACAAAGAAGGTGTAAGCCAAGAACGTATAGACAATGAGAAAGAAGTAGAAATGCAGGACTCTGAAATTGATTTTCCTCTAATCAAATGGGGTAATGAGGGGTACTTGGAAATTTAATTGTAATATTGAATTACCTTCCAAACAAGTGTCAAAGTTATTTGAAAAAGCTATTGCAATCACTCAGAGCTATTTGTGGAAATAGGTTGGGGAAGACAGATTCAGCTATACATGCTGTGTCTGTTGAAGTTTCATCTTTGGTAAGGCAACATCCTTCTAGATTAAATCCGGCAAAGTTATCACAAGTACAGAAAGAAATTGACTTCATGCGTCAAAATGATATCACTGAGTCTAGTTTGCCTATTGTACTGGTACTGAAACCGGATGGAACACAAAGACTGTGTGTGGACTATTGAAGGGTGAATGCGGTGACAAAAGTAGATTCATATCCTATACCAAGGTTGGAAGATTGCTTTGAGAAAGTGAGACAATCAAATTTTGCTAAAAGGATATTGGCAAGTACCATTATCGGAGAGAGCAAAGGAGATATCATCTTTTGTGATGCCAAATGGACTATATCAGTTTAAAGTCATGCCATTTGGTATGAAGAATGCATGCGACATTTCAAAGACTGATGAACAAAGTAATTGCAGGTCTCAGCAATTGCGCTGTTTATATTGACGACTTGATAGTTTTCAGTCCTATGTGGGAGGACCATTTACAACATCTGGAAAAATTATTTACTCAATTACAGGAAGCTAATTGGATGATGCACTTGAATGAAAGTGAATTTGCAAAAGCACAGGTTATGTATCTAGGCCATACCATTGGCCATGGTAAAGTGTCTGTGAGAGATGTGAAAGTCAAGGTTATCATGGATTTCCTAGTGCCTATAACAAAACAAGAAGTTCTGAGATTTCGGTGGATGAGTGGGTTTTATCGAAAATTTGTACTAAGTTTTGGCGATGTGGTTGCTCCATTGGCTGAACTATTAAAAAAAACAAGAAGTTTCAATGGAGACAGGAGTGTCAGAAGGCATTTGACAATTTGAGCCCTGTATTAACTACAACATTAGTTTTGACAGTACCCAATTACAGCAAGCAATTTAAGTTGGCCGTTGACACAAGGCGTATAGGCATTGGGGCCGTGCTGTTACAACAAGATGACCCTGCAACTGAAAAACCGATAGGGTATTTTTCACGGAAGATGCACAACAGAGAAGATATTCAACAATCGAAAAGGAGACTTTGGGTTTGGCATTAGCATTGCAGCATTTTGAGATTTATTTTGGAAACAATTCATCAGTAACAACTGTTTATACAGACCACAGTCCTTTAAAGTTTCTGGGCAAATTTTGAGACAGAAATGCAAGGCAATTCAGATGGAGTTTATTACTGCAACTATTTAATCTACAGATTATATACATTGCTGATGAGAGAATATGATTGCAGATGCTTAAAAGGAAAATTGGACATTTAAGAACCTGGGGTAAAATTTTTAGCTTAGCGGCCAGGTGCATGCCTGACCCGACTGAACGTAAAATGACGTGTGATGACTTCAGGCATGCCTCCTGATGTCATTGCACACTCGCACGATATTTCGGTTGGTGGTCATGCACCGAAGTCGGCAGCGCACCCGCCGACAATTAAAAGACCCTTTAAGACCATTAACAAGTTAATTAAAATAAATTTTTCGCTGCCCGTTCAACCTTACGGTTGGCAGGCAGGTGAAAGGGACAAGCAATCTTTGCACTTTTTTGCAGTTTGCAAAAGCAAATAAAAATCAAATAAAAGCTTTATTTTTTCATTAATAACATGTCCCTGCTCATGTGACAGAGCCACATGAGGGGACATGTTTCATAACATTTATAACTCTTTTTTTAAAAAAAATCAGTTCATCTCCCTGAGACAGCTCTATGCCTCAGGGAGATTTGCAAATGGCACTCGCGCACAAGTGCAACGGATTGCACTTGCCCTGCCTGCACAGGCAGCACTGAGCGCTGCCACTCGCATTTCATGCCGACCGGGCCTTAATTGGCCCGCCAGTGTGAAATCGCCTTCCAAGCCCGAATGCGGGAGGCAGTTAGCTTCCTGACCACTCCCACCAAGCTTGCAAGAGCAAACCCTGGACTCTGAACTGGAATGGTTTCTGTTGATGCGCAAGATTTGTGCGTGTATATATATATATATATATATATATATAGTTATATTAATGCATGCATCTGGCAATGTAATATTGTAAGTATATAGAGAAGTATAGGAGATAGCAATGGGATTGGTTAATAAAAATGAAGCTGTCTTTTTGAATTATGATGGCTCATTTTTCAATGCAAAGGGGGATGTCAGGAAGATACAATAATTTTCATAATGTTATTGGAATTTATTGTAAAATAGAATAATAGTGGAATGCGTCTATGTGTCTATCTGTTGTCTATCAGTTTCTGTATCTGTGTACAAAACTTAATTGAATTAGAGGCAGCTAGTCTGGGTGCTTTGATGTAAGAAGAGAAGTTAGGTTTGAAATGTTATTTAGGTAAACATGGGGAAGTTTAGAAACATAGGTGTCAAGGGAACATTTGCATTTTTAAATAAACCAGAATAGATTATTTTCAAAAGAGGGAATGAAACGTGTCACATTAGTTAGGTGAAGCTTAGAAAGAGTGTGCTTATTTTTCCCAAAGATTACTTGTAAAATTTCGTGCTATGAGAGATTTTTATTATCAGGAAGATAAAGTCCAAAGACATAGTGAAACAATGGGAATTTGCATTCAAAGGGGAAACTATGTATAAAGGAGTGAAGGCTTTGTATAAGGGTAGGCAGTCTAAGGTTCAACAGGTGTGAAAAGCCTTCAGCATCTGCTGCCTTCAGGGACTGAAGTTAAGAGAACTCACTTTGCATTCAACTGTTCAAGGTATCATTTACTTTGCCTGGTCCTTTTAAAAATCTGTGTCTTACTGTTGCCTTAACGAAGGTGTAACTGGGAATCAGATTAACTAGGAGATTTAAAAAATATTGTAACAGTAATTTGTAGACATATGTTTGTGCTTACAATCTTTTTTATTAATAATTGTTTAACTTAGTTTTGTAAAAACCTTTTAAGACTCGGTGGTCTTATTATTACTAAATTCAAAGCCTGCATCTCAAAGCATTCAAATTGAAAATTAGTTGTGACAGTTATTTCAAGTTTCCCTCAGGGATTTGAACAGCTCAGCATTTACCATTCGCTGTGTCATAACACAACACTGATCCCTGTGGCACACCACTCATCACATCCTCCAACCAGAAAAAGACCTAGTAATGCCAACTGTCTGCTTCCTGTTAGCTATCCAATCTTTTATCCATGCCAATATGTTAACCCCTACACCATAAGCTTTTATTTTCTGCAATAACCTTGATGTGGCACTTTATCAAATGTCTTCTGGAAATCTAAGTACAGTACATCCACACATTCCCCTTTACCCACAGCACATGTGACTCCTTCAAAGAACTCCAATAATTTCGTTAAACATGATTTTCCTTTTACAAAACTATGTTGACTCTTCCTGATTGCCTTGAATTTTTCTAAGTGTCCTGCTATAACCTCTTTAATAACAGCTGCTAACTTTTTCCCGACAACAGATGTTTGGCTAACTGACCTGTAGTTTCCTGCTTTCTGTCCCCTCCCTTTTTGAATAAAGGAGTTACATTTGCTATTTTCCAATGTAATGGAACCTTCCCCGAATCTTCTATGTCCTTAGGACATCTCAATCTCTTCAATCAAGCCTTTGATCACCCCTCCTAACCATGTCTGTCTGACTCAGTCATCGTCTTTTGATACTTTGGGGCATGTTTTACATTAAAGATACTACATAAATGCCAGTTGTTGTTTTCACAGCCAATGAATGAATTTTCAGGTGCTACCAGTATTCTGCAGGCAAACACAGCAGCTAGCTTGACAAAAATCTTTCCCTTTGCGTTCATTGGATCTTGCTCAGAATGCCAAAAGAAATCTCTGCCTTTCTTCACAGGTCATCTATTTCTACTTGAGCACACAGATAGAGCTGTGGTTCAACATGGCAGGCCATAGGCAGCATCTCCGAAAGTGTAGCACTCCCTTAGTATGGCACTGAAATGTCAGACTGGATTATTGCTCAAGTCCAAGGGTGGGACTTGCACTAACAGCTTTCATACTCAAAGGCATGAGTGCTACAACTGAGCCAGGAAGTCATTGAGCCAGGCGTGTTTCACAGTTGAACAGCTTTTAATTTCTTGAAATTGTACTTGCCAAAGGTACATTTATTGGGGTTGAATTGCTGCAGCATTCTCTTTTCAACAGGTTAGGACTTATAAATCATACAATACAACAGGAGAACATCCAGCCTGTACTGGTTTGTTAAAAGTGCAATCCAATTTGTCCCACTCTGCGACTCTTTCTCCACAGCCCTGCAAATTGTGCCTTCTCAATTGTAGATCCAATTCTCTTGAAAACTATTGAATCTGTTTCCACTATCCTTGTGAGCAGTTTGCTCCAGGTTATATCAAACAAGTGAATAAAAGATTCTCATCTCTGCAGTTTCCCCTTTGCCCTACCCCTGTGCACACAGCGCATCCCTGGATTTTCTGCCAATTACCTTAAATCAGTGTCGCCTGGTTAAGCTGCTGGGTTTATTCACCTTGTTTCCTTTATACAGCTGTCATCTTTTGTGTCCTCCTCCAGCGCTTTCTCATTTCTGTCATCATTTCTAAGACCCAGTGAAAATTCTGATATTTCTGCCAGACATTAGACTCTCTTCTGCATCCCCATGAATTCCACTTAACTGATTCAGTACATTGTAGCAAGCCAGCTTTATTGGCAATAGAGGAGTTAGACAGTGGCCGCCACATTCAGCTGGTAGAAGTGCTATTAAACTTCAAAATTCTAAAAATGTCAGCCGAAATGCTTCCGGCCATTTCCTGCTCTGTTGGCATGCTGTGTCCTACCTGTAAGCGTGCTAGGGTGGGTCTGTGTGGAAGGCATGCAGAGTGGGCAGTTAAACACTAGGCGGAATTTCCCATGCCTGCTGGTGTCGGGCGTCACGGCGGGTGTGAGTGAACAATTTGGCAGGAAGGCCAAAAGTCAGTTTCACGCCGTCGTGAAACATGTTTGCGACCATCCACTCCACCCATCAATGGAGGGCCGCGTTTCCCGCCCCCGGACGGCTGCATATCATTATGAGCCCAGCTTGCTGGAATCGTCCACCCCATGTCAAATTTACTGCCCGCGGCAGCGGGAAAATGCATCTTGACAAGTGAGACATGCAGAAGTCAGAGCTTAATGGATTAGGTTGAGGGGGGGGGAACAAAAATGTTCGGGGTGGTTGGGGGGTTGGTGAGGGAGTAGGGAAGAGGAGGCAGTAACGGGGGGCAACACAGCAACTGGGTTGGTAGGTGTGAGGGAAGGAGCCCGGAGGGGGATGGAACCTGGGGGACGAAAGAGTCCGGGGGAGGCAAGGAGTCCAGAGGGGGGGAAGGAGTAAGGGTAGAGGAAGAATTAAGAGTGAAGGAAGAAGTAAGATTGGAGGAAAGAGTAAGGAAGGGGGTTGGAGTAAGTGGGGCAAAGGTTCTGGAGAGGGTGAAGGAGACTGGGGAGGGTGGGGGTGGGGAGGAGTCACGATGTGGAAAGGAACTCCAACGGGTGAAGGAGTTCCGAAGGGAGAAGGAGTTCCATGCGGGGAAGGAATTGTGAAGGGGGAAGGAGAAAGTTGGGGTGGGGGATACCCAGGTGAATGTGCAAGGGAGGGGGGGGTCTCTGGAGTCGATTGCATCCTGGGAGCAAAATGAGGGTGGGCATGCTAGGAGGGAATGGTGAGAATGAGGGTAGAGTGAGCCGATAGGGTGGGAGGGTGGGGGTGCAACGCTATCAGTAAAAGGGATGGTGAGAGTGTTTGGTGGGGAGTTGGAGGCAGACACGGAGCCTGGCAGTGGGAAGGAGCAGGTCGGGGAGGTTAACGTGGATGGAGGTGGAGTTTTTGGGAAGATAGGTAATGTGCATGTTCACCTGAACATCCCTGAAATAAAAGGTTTGTGCCTGGTAGATGATGGTGGTGAGGTGGAAGGTGATGCCAGGGGGTCAACAGTGACGGTGAAGAAGATATAAGTGACTGGGGGAGGAGAAAGGATTGGGGAGCTAAAGAAGAATGTTAAGTGCATCATACTTACAAATCTGAAAGTGAGCGGAGCCTTGATGGGCACAGGTGTTGCATGGGAGTGTGATCTGCAGGTGGGCGGAGATACAAGTCAGCTCAGATGGACAACTGAAAGCAAACCCCAGCAGGCAGCACTGACAATGCTCAGGACATTCAGATGAGTGAAGTGAGAAGGATCTGTGTGGGTGGGAAGAGTGCTTGAACGAGGCTCCGAAAGGTCCTGCCACTTACACACACTTCTCCCTCCAGAATCACTCAAGGGCCAGCTTCCTGTGGCTGAACTGTTAATAGGATGGATTGGGTTTGGGCGGGGGGGGGGGGGGGGGGGGGGGGGGGTGGGGGGGGTGGGGGGGTGGCGGTGTTGGTGGTGATGGTGGTGGTGATGCAAGGGGAGGACTTGCAAAGCCTGTAAATGAAGCTGAAAGATACCATTACACAATATTCAGTGAAAGTGAATATATTTTCAGATTATAAAGTGACAAAATGTGTTAACCTGTGCAACCAAGTGTGATCAGAATTTCTTAACTTTTCTAGGGCTAATACTTCTAGCTGCTGCCCTGACATCCGCAGCAGGGATGGAAACAGCCTGTGCAATGGCTGACCCTGTTGCCTCTGTTGACTTCGGCATGGGTCCTCTGGAGAGCCGAAGCCTTGACGCTTGCGTTGGCTGCCCTCCTGTGGGCCAGCTGCTCCCACTGCAGTGACAGATGATGAGTTTAAGGGAGTCACAAGTAAAGGGAACTCGGAGGGAGCGGACAGCCTCTGAGGTTTCAGAGTGGATGTCCCAAGGGTGTCCAGCTGCCTCGCCTCCTCCCTTCGGGTACCTGAGAGGCCTAGCCTTACTCCTTGAGGAGAAGGAGTACCTGGGGGGATGTTGAGGTGCCCTGTTTCCCTCTCATGTTGCCACTGTAGGGACTCACCCATGGCTACTGCGATGGAGTGCAGGTCTGTGCGCATCTCCACATTCTGCTGGACCAGGGTCTCCATGGCATCCGCCATCCTTCCCATGGAGACCTCCATACACCCACAGGTGGGCACCACTTCATCAGAGAGCAGCCAGACGCCCTCCTCCGACTTGCAAGCCACTTTGTTGAGGGCTTCTGACAGTTCCACAATAAGTTGGAAGGCTGAATCCAGAGGCTCTTCATCTGACTCCGACCTCACTGATGCCTCTTCCCAATTAGTCCTCTGAGTGCCACGGAGCTTGGCTGAACCCGACTTTTCCTGCTGCGGACACCTGTTTGTACAGTAACCACCAGATTGAGAACCTGAGCCTGCTGTAGATCTAGGTCCCACTGAGATGTGTGTGTGTGCTGGTGCAGCTCTTTAAAGGAAGAGGTGTCCTCTTTGCTGGAGGTGAATACATGGATGGAGCTGAGGAACTGGCTGGCTAAGGGTGTCAGTCACTTGGCAGAGCTCCCTCTGAACCAAAGTAGAGATAATGAATGTAGTGCGGCAGAGTCAAAAGCAGGAGAGTGACATGGTGCAGGATCTTCATGTGGGTATTCACCGCCGACCTCACCATCGCCGCAGACAGGGTCCACATCCTCACCAGTCAGCACAATAGCACGCTCCTCAAAGTGAGTCAGGGGCCAAATGTGGGCACTTCCATCCACCCGCCGCACCACCCGCTGCCCCAGGTCTGGGACCGCTCCCTGCTGCTGTGAGCCAGCTTCTCCTGCATGAAAACAGGTGGAGAGAGTGTGAGCAGGACACATGGCACTGCATGGAATGTTTGTGAGGTGAGCGGAGCCATAGATTGGATGAGAACGTGAGAGGATACGGGCCTGATGAAGATGTGAGGGTGTGTGTGAGAGTTAGTGGTGTTGTCCTTTGAGGTATGAGATCCCTGTGGATGTGTAATAGGTTTGTGAGTGTGTGAGTTTAGAGGATGAGGAGAATGACCCTGGAAGAGTGGATGAGACCATTCATCCTCTTGTGGTACTGGGTGGCTGTTCTCTTTTGCAAGGCGCTGACCACCGCTGCTGCCGCCTCCAGGCTGGATTAGTGACCCTGCTTGCTGGCCTTCACCCAGTGTGGGAGTAGAGGACATCAGGGCCGGCCTCCATGGCGTCCAAAAGGTGCTCAAGGGGCACGTCACTGAATTGGGAGGCTGCAGTCTTCTTGCCTTTCGGGGCCATGTCTTCTATGCAGCAGACCTAGGCTGGAAGCACTGAGAGGTGACCAGCATGAAGAAGCAGCAAGGTGATGGCATGGCGGGTGAATGAGAGCCCGCCTGCCATCAAAACGGTGTGTTTCCCGGGAATGCGTGATTAATGAGGCGGGATGGGGATGATACAGTGTGAAAAGCCGCCATTACGGTTGGTGGGCAAAACGTTATTTTTTCCGCCGGCTACCGCACCAGTGCAAATCTGGGACGATTCCGTTCAGTGTTTAATTCTGGTTTTGGCAGTTCATTTGCCATTTTAGATTTCCCAGATCCTGCTAATGCCTCTGTTAATCACTCCCAGCCTGAACACTTGCGTTAGTCAAAGAAATCCCAAGGGACTTCCAGCAGAGGTGCTTTTAACTTTTGCTGCTGCAGAGTTAGTGGAAGCACTAAGAAGAGTGTTGTAGCAAGAGCTTGGAAAACCCTTTTGGATTTAAAAGGGAGCAGTGCTGGCTTTTGACAAGGAGGTCAGAGAAGTTGGAAGGCCCGTCAGAAGAAGTCCTGCTTTAGTAACAAGGGTTGCAGTTACAGTTTCTTTTGGGCTGGTGGAACGTTGCTGAGGTTCACTGGGGGAATGGCCCTAGCAGAATGCCCTCGAGTAGCCCTGGGCCTTGAGGGCCCAGCTTCAGACTGCACCATCTTGGCATGAGTGACAGCAGTCTCAGCAGGCTGAGAGACATCAGCAATGGCACTGGCAGAATGGCAGTGAGAGGGGGCAGCAGGTTCATGCTCCATCAAGCCACTGTCACTTCTCTGCACCTGTGCCCCAGTAATCCAAAAAAAATCTCCTGGAGGGCAGATTGCTGGACTGCCATTCAAAGCCTGAAAGTCCATTAGTCCACAATCATGGTGGCAGCAGTCAGAGCCTGCATAGCACCAAACATGGATCTCATGACCTCAGTCTGAGCTTCCATTGTAGCACTGTGATATTAAGTGCCTTCTGCTTGTGCTGCAGTGGAAGCTGAGGCATTAGCCACCTGATGTTGCATCACAGTTGGTCTGTAAGTGCTGTCATGGAGGTGGCCATCACTTCCACACTGAAAAGAATGTGCTCCAAGCTCTGCATGAAACCCTGTGCCAAATTGGAACCAGGCTTGGCCATGCTCCTTGACAGACACAAGAGGCTGTCTGGCTGGCCTGGCAATGTACTAAGCATCTCAGTGTGTATGTTCATCAGCATTCTCTTCTCTGTTGCCTCACTGAAGTCATCATCTCAATTCACTGCAGCAAATGTCCTCTGCGACCTCAGCCCCCTAGTCCCCACCTCGCCCTCCTCCCCAATGAACTGCCTTTTTATTTGGCCTGCTGGCAGCCCACTCATGCCCTGTGACTCACCCACAATCAGACCTCAACTTTATATATCACTTTGAAACATGCCAGTGTCTGAGCTGGTATCCTGTAAGCGTCAAGATGAAGTGATAGTGACCAGCTCACACCATTCAAGATGGGGTTGCACTGGATGGCCAGGTGGCAGCTCTTGGGTATCTGAAAACAATAATGCAGAAGGGGGGAAATGGGAGATGGAGTGGAAAGCAAGGGGTTCATTGTCACACCATCTGAGGCTTGCACTTCATGCCAGATAAAAGGACAAGGGTGAAATGGGAGTGGCTACATTTCAAAAATTGTCTCACCAGCTCTAAATCACTTCTGGATTCTCAGGCCAAGAAAGGCACTATACAAATCTAAGTGTTTCTACCTCATGGTAGGTGATGTTACCCAATCCTTCCAAGTTGTGAAAAATGAAAGGGCAGTTCGTACAGTAATGTGCAGATGTGGATCCGCAAATGGATTAGTTCATTTTAAACAAGCACATTAATTAGTCTGGGTTCAGAGCACTGGATCTTCAGGCAGCTTTAGTACTGAGCAATGCTGATCATTCCTCAGCCAACTGATTGGTTTTGAAGTTATGAAATCAATGAATCTGCAGACAAAGTGAACTGTTGTTGTGATGTTAGAACAGGGAGCAAATATTGGAGGTAGAAAGCAGCTTTGCAAGGTAACAATCAGAGGGTGAAAAATCTGCTATCCTGTCAAGTCGGTGAAGTGTTCATTTTGCTCACACCAGCACTAGGCCTGCATGAAATTTGGCTTCAGGCCGCATTCAAATGCCACCAGTAAGCTGCGGGCACCAAACCGGTTGTTTATGGGCTGGCAGTTAAATGGCCAGTTCCCATTCTGGTACATCAGGGCTGGGACCAAGGAGGGCATGGGGTTCAGGCCAGCCCTGGAGATGGCTCTGGCAGTGAGCCAGTGATTTCTTCCTGTGCCAAGGGACAGTACTCCCACTTTGACAGAATGGCCTCCAGCAGTCCCTTTAAGCCCCACTAGCTAGGCAGTTTAATGCCTGGTGCTGATAAAGGAATGTATATGGTGCATGCCTCGCCCAGTTGTGCCCGAATGTTGCAATCTGAGTTCCAATATCTTCCCACCTTTCCTTTAACATCCCTGTTACCTAGTGCTCCACACTCCTGGCACTTCTACTTTAAATTTCTCTCAGAGAATTATTTCTGCCCTGAGTGAGTTCAATCATTTCAGCCCCTACCCTCTTTCCTCTAAAATTGCTTCCCTCTTCTTCCTCAATGTAAACTATTCCCCTTGTTCATGGCTCGCTCCATTAATCCTGTTGTCTCCCATGGCCTCTATGCTCCTGTGGTTTTGACCATAGGCAAGGTTGTCTCCAAACATCTGTGATGTTGGGGACTACAAGAGGAGGCTGAGGTGGAATCAACCACCCAGCACTTCTGACTGAAGATGTTTGCAAATACTTCAGCCTTGTCTTTTGCTCTGATGTGCTGGGCTCCCCCATCAAAGGGAACATGGATATTTGTGGACTCTCCTCCTCCAGTTATTTGCCACTAACATTCACGACTGGATGCACCAGTACAGCAGTGATTAGATCACAGAATCACAGAATTGTTATGACGCAGAAGGAGCCCATCGTGTCTGCACCGGCTCTCCAAATGAGCATTATGACCTAGTGCCATTCTCCTGCCTTTTCCCCGTACCCCTGCATGTTGTTTCTATTTAAATAATCATCTAATGCCATCTTGAATGGCTCAATTGAACCTGCCTCCACCATACTTCCAAGCAGTGCATTCCAGGCCCGAATCACTCACTGCGTCAAAAAATTCTCTTTCACAACACATTTGCTTCTTTAGAAAATCACTTTAAATCTGTGCCCTCTCCTTCTCGATCCTTTTATGAGGGGGAACAGTTTCTCCCTATCTACTCTACCTAATCCCCTCATGATTTTGAATATCTCTATCAAATCTCCTCTTAGCCTTCTCTCCAAGGGTAACAATCCCAACCTCTCCAATCTATCTTTGTAACTTAAGTTTCTCATCCCTGGAAACATTCTTGTAATCCTCTTATGCGCTCTCTCTAATACGGTCACATCCTTCCTATAGTCTGGCACCTGTACACAATATTCCAAGTCAGGTCTAACTAGTGTCTTACCTCAGCTGCGCATCATAACCCCCCTGCTCTTGTACTCTATGCCCCTATTAATAAAGTCCAGGGTACTGTATGCTTCATTAACTGCTCTCTCCACCTGTCCTGCCACCTTCAATCAGCAATGCACATACAAACCCAAGTCTTTTGCTCCTGCACCCTCTTCAAAATTTCACCCCTTGTTTTATATTGCTTCTCCATGTTCTTCCTACCAAAATGCAACACCTCATCTAATTTATTGTTTGTGTTATCACTTAGCTCTGTCTGTAGCATGCAACTTCCACTGTAGCCTTGTGTTGTAGCTATTCCTGCTGCACCTTGGCATGGTCTCTTACTCTCATCACTGAACCAGGGTTGGTCCCCTGGTTTGATGACAATGGTTGAATAAGTAATATGCTGGGCCATCAGATTACAGATTGTAGTGGAACACAATTCAGCTGCCACTGACAGGTATACTTTGGGGTGTTTGAACTAAAAAACATCAACAGGGAGAAAACATTGGTGGGAGTTGTTTACCGGCACCTTAGCAGTAGATGCAATGTAGGGCAGTATATAAACCAGGAAATTAAAGGTATAACCTGAGTAATACTGTAATCATGGGAGTTTGAATCTTCAGATAGATTGGGCAAATCAAATTTGCTGTTAACAGTGTACAAGATGAGTTCATGAAATGAATACAAGATAGTTTTCTAGTTCAGTATGTTGAAGAATCAGTTAGGAAACACTATTTTAGACCTAGTGTTGTGGAACGGTAAAGGGCTATTAATAATCTTGCATTCATGGAACCTCTAGGGAAAAGTGACCATAATATGATGGAATTTTATATCGAGTTTGAAAGTGATTGAGTCAAGTCTGGAATTAGGGTCTTAAATATAAACAAAGCAAACCGCACAAGCATGAGCAATGAGTTGGTTAAGGTAAATGGGGAAACTAGAACAAAGAACAAAGAAAAGTACAACACAGGAACAGGCCCTTCAGCCCTCCAAGCCTGCGCCGATCATATTGCCTGTCAAACTAAAACATTTTGCACTTCCGGGGTCCATATCCCTCTCGTTCCATCTTATTCATGTATTTGTCAAGCTGCCTCTTAAACATCACTATCGTACCTGCTTCCACAACTCCTCTGGCAGTGAATTCCAGACACTCACTATCCTCTGCGTAAAATACTTGCCCTGCACATCTCCTCTAAAGTTTTCTCCTCTCACCTTAAACTTATGTCCCCTAGTAATTGACTCTTCCACCCTGGGAAAAAGCTTCTGACTACTCTATCCATGTCACTCATAATTTTGTAAACTTCTTTCAAGTCGCCCCTCAATCTCCGTCGCTCTAGTGAGAATAATCCAAGGTTCTCCAACGTCTCCTCATAGCTAATAACCTCCAGACCAGGCAGCATCCTGGTAAACCTCCTCTGCATCCTCTCCAAAGCCTCCATATCCTTCTGGTAATGTGGCAACCAGAATTGCATGCAATATTCCAAGTGTGGCCTAACCAAGGTTCTATACAGTTGCAGCATAATTTCACAGCCTTTATACTCAATACCCCTGCCGATGAAGGCAAGCATGCCATATACCTTCCTGACTACCTTACCCACCTACGTTGCCACTTTCAGTGACCTATGGACCTGTACACCTAGATCCCTCTGACCGTCGATGCACTTAAGGGTTCTGCCATTTACAGTATAATTCCTACACATATTAGACCTTCCAAAATGTATTACCTCGCATTTGTCCGGATTAAACTCCATCTGCCATTTCTTCACCCAAGTCTCCAACCGATCTATATTCTGTCGTTTCCTTTGACAATCCTCTTCACTATCTGCAACTTCTCCAAACATAGTGTCGTCTGCAAACTTACTAATTAGCCCAGTTACATTTTCCTCCAAATCAATTACGAATACTACAAACAGCAAAGGTCCCAGCATTGATCCTTGTGGAACACCACTAGCCACAGCTCTCCATTCAGAAAAGCACCCTTCCACTGCTACCCTTTGTCTTCTATGAACAAGCCAATTCTGTTTCCATCTTGCCAGCTCATCTCTGATCCCATCCAACTTTACCTTCTGTACCAGTCTGCCATGAGGGACCTTGTCAAAGGCCTCACTGAAATCCATGTAGATAACATCCACCGCCCTTCCATCGTCGATCATCTTTGTCACTTTCTTGAAAAACTTGATCAAGTTAGTGAGACACGACCTCCCCTTCACAAAACCATGCTGCGTCTCCCTAATACACCCATTTGCTTCCAAATGGTAGTAAATCCTGTCACGAAGAATCTTCTCCAATAATTTCCCTCCCACTGACATAAGGCTCATCAGCCTGTAATTTCCTGGATTTTCCCTGCTACCCTTCTTAAACAATGGAACAATATTGGCCATTCTCCAGTCCTCTGGGACCTCACCTGTAGCCAGTGAGGATACAAAGGTTTCTGTCAAGGCCTCAGCAATCTCCTCCCTTGCCTCCCTCAGTACTCTGGGGTAGATCCCATCTGGTCCTGGGGACTTATCTACCTTAATATTCTTCAAGATGCCTAACACCTCTTTTTTGATCTCAACATGATCCAGGCTATCTACACACTCTTCTCTAGACAAATCAACCGCTAAGTCCTTCTCTTTGGTGAATACTGATGAGAAGTATTCATTTAGTATCTCTCCCATTTCTTCTGGCTTCACACACAGATTCCCACCTCTGTCCCTGAGTGGGCCTACCCTTTTCCTGGCTACCCTCTTGCTTTTTACATATGTATAAAAGGTCTTGGGATTTTCCTTAATCCTGGTTGTCAATGACTTTTCATGACCCCTTTTAGCCCTCCTGACTCCTTGCTTAAGTTTCTTCCTACTTTCTTTATATTCTCCTTGGGCTTCATCTGTTCCCAGATTTCTATCCCTTACGAATGCTTCCCTTTTCTTTTTAACTAATCTCACAATATCCTTCGTTATCCAAGGTTCCTGAAACTTGCCATACTTATCCTTCATCCTACCAGGAACATGCCGGTCCTGAATTCTTATCAACTGATGTTTGAAAGCCCCCCCACATGTCAGTTGTTGATTTGCCCTCAAACATCCGCCTCCAGTCTAGATTCCTCACTTCCTGCCTAATATTGTTATAATTAGCCTTCCCCCAATTAAGCACCTTAACCCGAGGACTCCTTATCCACCAGTACCTTGAAACTTACTGAATTATGGTCACTTTTCTCAAAATGCTCCCCTACTGAAACTTCGACCACCTGGCCGGATTCATACCCTAATACCAGGTCCAGTATTGCCCCTTCCCTAGTTGGACTATTTACATATTGTCTCAGGAAGCCCTCCTGGATGCACCTTACAAATTTTGCACCATCCAAACCCCTAGCACTAAGTGATTCCCAGTCGATAAAAGGAAAGTTAAGATCACCCACCGCAACAACCCTATTGCTTTTACATCTTTCCAAAATCTGCCTATATAACTGTTCCTCAATCTCCCGCCGGCAATTGGGAGGCCTATAGTAAACCCCCAACATTATGACCGCACCCTTCCTATTCCGGAGCTCTACCCATATTGCCTCGCTGCATGAGCCCTCTGAAGTGTCCTGTTGTATAGCTGTGATATTCTCCTTAACTAGAAGTGCAACTCCCCCAACTCTTCTACATCCCTCTCTATCATGCCTGAAATATCTAAATCCCGGAACATTTATCTTCCAATCCTGTCCATCCTTCAACCAAGTTTCTGTAATAGCAATAACATCATAGTCCCAAGTACTAATCCAAGCTCTAAGCTCACCTGCCTTGCCTGTTATACTTCTTGCATTGAAACAAATGCATTTCGGGCCCCCAGTCCCACTGTGTTCAGTAATTTCTCCCTGCCTGCTCTTCCTCTTAGTCCTACTGGCCATATTCACTAGTTCTTAGTCATTTATTTCACCTGCTGACCTATTGCTCTGGTTCCCACCCCCCTGCCATACTAGTTTAAACCCTCCTGAGTGACACTAGCAAACATTGCAGCCAGGATTTTGGTGCCCCTCCAGTTTAGATGCAACCCGTCCTTCTTGTACAGGTCCCACCTGCCCCGGAAAAGATCCAGATATCAGAAACCCTCCCTCCTACACCATCTGTTCAGCCGTGTGTTTAGCTGCACTATCTTCCTATTTCTAGCCTCACTGGCACATGGCACAGGGAGTAATCCTGAGATTACAACACTAGAGGTCCTGTTTTTTAACTTTCTGACTAATTCCCTGAACTCCCGCTGCAAGACCTCCTCACTGTTCCTGCCTATGTCGTTAGCACCAACGTGTACTGTTCTCCCTTCCTCTTCAGAATGTCCCGTACTAGATCAGAGACATCCTGGACCCTGGCACCAGGGAAGTAACATACCATCCTGGTGTCTCTTTCACAACCACAGAAGTGCCTATCTGAGCCTCTGACTATAGAACCCCTATGACAATTGCTCTTCTGTGCTTTGACCCCGCCTGCTGAACAACAGAGCCAGCCATGGTGCCACTGCTCTGGCTACTGCTGTTGTTTTCCCCTGATAGGCCATCCCCTCCAACAGTATCCAAAACGGTATAATTGTTAGACAGGGGGACAGCCACAGGGGATTTCTGCACTGACTGCCTGCCCCTTCTAGCGGTCACCCATCTATCTGTCTGTACATTGGGTGTGACCACATCTGCAAAACTCCTATCTATGACGCTTTCCACCACCTGAATGTTCCTAAGTGCATCCAACTGTTGCTCCAACCGATCCATGCTGTCTGTGAGGAGCTGTAATTGGGTACACTTGCTGCAGATGTAGTTGTCTGGGACACTTGAAGCATCACAGATTTCCCACATACCATGGGTGAAGCGCTTCGCCCCAGCAACTGCCGTTTCTAGAACTGTTTAATAAATTAATTTAAATCTAATAACTGCTTATTGACTCCTTATTAACTATACGTTCCTTAGGGCTAAATTCCTACTATAAATGCTAAATTCTAAGAACAGTAATCCCCTGATACCATATGATGATAAATAAGCAATCGTTAACATTTATAAAATTAATGCAAGTTCGCCACAAATAATCATTCTTTTAAGGCACAAAAACTTACAGAAAAAGTGGTCCAACCATGACGAATGAGAGAAATTAAAGATAGTATAAGATCAAAGGATAAAGTTGAGAATGTTGCCAAAAAGTTAGCGATGTATTTACTTCGCTTTGAAAATTCCTAATTGCCAGGGCCCTTCATGCTGAGCCCATCGAATCAATCAGTTCTGTTCTGAAGAGGGTCATATTCGGCTCAAAACATTAACTCTGTTTCTCTCTCCACAGATGCTGCCAGACCTGCTGAGTATTTCCAGCATCTTCTATATTAAATCAACTTGGACTTCCAAGACTATCCAGAAACACTTTGCCTACCACAAAGCTTCATTGTTCTTTCCACACAGAAAGCTTTAAAGTAATTTTGTTTGCTGTTGTTATCTCATACATTATGAGAAGGAACAAGCAATTGCACTCCTCAAAGACTCAATCTCAATTTGTTTGAAGTGGCAAGTGAATAAATATGCTGAGGAATTTGTCATAATTCCTTATGGGTAGATGCCTTCACCCATCTACTGAAATCAAAAACTTATAATTATTTCTTCGTCAATTAGGAGTTTTCTTGTTTTGATTGACTAACCATATATCCAAGCATTTTCATGCAAACATATCAAGTGTATAATCATTGGAAGATGCAGGACAGCTGCACTATATACTTAAAACGATATAAACTTTGTTGCTGTAGCATTATATTGTACAGTGCCAGGTTGCAAAGCTAAAATTATAATTCCATTCCACCTTCAAATGGGAAATAAATATTTGGCAAAGACTGACAGTGCAAAGTATATCAGTACAGCTTACTCAGCAACCTCTAATGAATAACAATCACCAAAGACAATTTGGATACAATTATACCAAGTGGCTAGATAAGCACACAAATGTAGCCACATTAATTGTCACGAGATGTTGTACTGACTTTTTTCTGATTAAAATTATTCTTTGTTGAATAGGAACCACTATTTTACACCTCATCACTGAAAATAATAAATGTAGTGCGAGGCATGTCAAAAGCAGCATCAAGAAGCAACTTGCAATTCTACGCATTGTGGGAAAAGAGCAGGAGAGCATGGGTTTTAATTTAGTAAGTGTATCACTGCAAATTTGGAACCATTAAATTTCGGATTACCTCCCACCTCCACCCAACTCCCACTATTGGTGGGTAAGTAAATAGGTGCCTGGTTCTGAATGGTGGAGGACGAGACTCCAATCCAGGAAACAAAACTGTCGAGAAAATAGTCCTATTAAAAGCTGCAATTGAGCTACCCACATTCATTACTCACCATCGTCATGTATCCCCAAAGCTGCACGTAGATATCTAACTAAGAACCATTAGGTTGCGATTTCATGCCAGTTTGTCTCAATGGCAGAAGTAAGGTGTGCTGCATGATTTCTGGCACCTTTAGAAACTCAGGCTCCATGGGGAACTGAACACATAATTAAGTCAATCAATGTTCTTCAGAGTGTGGAGGCAGACAATTGTGAACAGTGCTATCTCTACACCATATGCTCCAGCATAATCTAACACTGTAAATAAACTGCTGCAGGGCGTGTGCTGCCCTAAAGGGAATAACTGAAAATATATTGCTCCCACTTATTTGCTTAGAGTATTAATTTTTGGTGATGAGAAAATGTATTTCCATTAGGTTGGAAAGAGGTTACTTTATCATATTCTCCTTACACTTATCGGCTGAGAGCATTGACTCCTTACTGCGCTTTTGGCTTCCTTGGGTAAGCTTGGATAGGCAGTTCATCCAGAGGAGGACGTTGTTGCCAAGCTTAATCCTGTCCTCAACCAACAACCACTTCTACTGGGGAGGATTCACTGGATCACTATCTTAAGTGGGAACTTCATTAGATTTTGCTCTCTCTGAAAACCAGGGTGCTTCAGTCAATTGCACTGTCTCTGCCACTGCACAAGCGAAAGCAGCACTTTGAGAATTGAACCAGCACTCTATCTGGTCTGGATGGCTACTCATTACTTGGGCCATCAGCAGAGCCAAAAAAACAAATCCACAACTAAAGTCAAAGTACTATAATCATCCTTCCCTGTTAATCCACAAAATTGCTTTCATTGACCAAGGGTGGAATTTTCTGTGCCCACTGGCATCAGTTGTGCTTGGCTGTGAGAGCGGACAATATGGCGAGAAGGCCAAAAATTGGTTTCGAGGTGTGGTGAAACCAGCTTGTGATCGTCCACTCTGCCCATCAATGGCGAGCCGCATTCGGATATTGGCAACTGCATTGTGATACATCTGCATATCATTATAAGCCCAGCTCACTGGAATCATTCCCCACTGCTGGATCATCCGAGCATGCCAGCATGATTGCACACAGGCGTGTTTCACAACTAAACATTAGCAACAGCGCCTGGCGAGCTGCATTTCGCACAGGGCTTTGAGGCTTGTTTGCTTATCTTGCCTCGGGCAGCACTTGTGATCATCTGTGGCAGGCTTCGCAGGCAACACCACATCACTTTTAGGAGGCTTATGGGCAGGTCTCTAATTATGAGGCCAGCCATAAGGCGGAGGTGGCTTTTCAATGGCTGCAGGGCTAGGGCTTGCTAGCGGAAGGGGGAGAAGTGGCCTCAGGCAAGGGAAGAGGCTGCAGGGCTAGGGCATTACTGAGGAAAGGTGGTATGCAAGGGTGTGTGTGGGGACACATGTTGATCTGTGTAAGTGGCCTCAAGAGGGTGAGGGATGAGGAGGCAGTCTCCTGAGGAGATAAGGCCAAATGGAGATGTGAGGTTGTGTGTGAGAGAGTGAGAGGTGATGTTCCTTGAGCTGGCAGTGAGTGAGATGCCAGTGAATGTGTGATGGGCTTGTGAGTGTGAGAGTTTAGAGTGGTCAGATGGTTGCCTTATGCTGGTGGCACAAATGAGATCATTCATCCCCTTTCTGCACTGGATAGCTGACCTCTTCTGTGCAGTGTTGGCACTGACTGCCGCTGCCACCGCCTCCCAAGCCAGAGTGGTGACACTGGTGGGCCTCTTGTGGCCAGCGCAAGGGTAGAGGACATCACAGTGGACGGTGTCCAGGCGGCGTCCCAGGGATGTGTCACTGTTTCGGGGGGCTGCAGTCTTCCTTGCAGCAGTCCTGGGCTGGGAGCACTGGGAGGTGTGTACGTGATTGCACTCTCAATATGGTACCTGGCGTGAGGAAGCAGCGAGGTGATGAGACCCCAACTGCCATCGAAATGGCATTTCCCAGGAATGTGAGATTAATGAGGTGGGATTGGGACAATATGGAGCGAAAAGCTGGCATTACAGTGAGCGGGAAAAACTTTTTTCCCGCCTGCTACCACACAGTGCAAGTTTGGGATGATTCCATCCCTAGTTTTGGGTGTTTTACCTCTGCTGTTAAAATAACCACTAAGGCAAAGGCAGGGAGCCAAAAATACATTGTATTTTGGCTGCTCTTCAAGGCGAATTCATTTAATGTGGAAATTCATGCTCCTTTAATGGCACCGTCAGTACGCATAGTATTAATTTATTTATCCGTCAACTTTGCTATTTAAAATCCTTGAACTACCTACTCGCCAGAGCTGTCCATGTCCTGAGAGTACATTTTGAAAAAGCAATACGCATATGCTTGCTCTTTGTCAAGTTACTTGAGCTCACCACCATACATTTGGCACAGTGTGCAGACTAAGGATAATAATCAGTTTTCCTGTTGCTGATTTCGATTCTGTTACCCCTACCTCCTGCCCCCTCCCTCGCCTATTCAAAAGTCTTTAGGAAGTTGGGCTAGAACAACAACAACATCTTGCATTTATATAGCACCTTGAACAGAGTAAGATATCCTAACGTGCTTCATAGGTTTGTTATCAAATAACATTTGACACCAAACCATATAGGAAGATACTTAGACGAGTGATCAAATCTTGACCAAAGTGATAGGTTTTAAGGACCATCTTAAGGAGGATGAAACCCCAAGGATTATACCAGAACTTAGAAGTTATACTTGTCAGGAAAGACTGAACAGGCTGGGACTTGTTTCTCTCAGAAGGAAAAGGATGAGGAATGATATGTGTTAATTATCTATTAATTATATTTATTTCTATGCAGATGGTGGGCATCAACTAGGGATTCATGTGTGCCCTTATAAACAGAAGAAGAATTAAACTTTCGTGGTTGGTTATGAGGTGCATGTTGGCAATGTGTAATTCTGTTAAAAAATGCTTGTAAAGGTGTGTAAAGTTTGGCTCCAGTTCTATCCTTCACCACCTGGCTTTCTGGGTTATAACAACATGATAGAGGTTTTAAGATAATGAAAATATTTGATGAGGGTCAATGGGAAGAAAATATTTGTATTTTGGGATTGTGGGGGGGGGGGGGGCAGGGAAAAATTAGAGGACACAAATATAGCTTAGTAGCTAATAAATCCAATTATCCAATTATAAATCCAAATCCAATCAGGAGAAACATCTTTACCCAGAGAGTGGTTAGAATGGGGAATTTACTACATCAAGGAATAGTTAAGGTGAATAACATAGAGGCAATATTGGGGAACCTAGATAAACACATGAGGGAGAAAAGAATAGATAGAGTTAGAAGATTCTAACTACTACTCTCGCTATTTCAGACTGTAGCTTATGGCAATAATTCTGCTGTTTGCATTGACACCTCCTTCAGATACAACCTTTGCTTCTTTACTTGTCCCATTATCATTCCTTTTGTCCTTGCACCAGCATCCATTCTGTCATTTCATCTATATATACATACATACAAATTAGGAGCAGAAGTAAGTCATTTGGCCCCTCCAGCCTGTTCTGCCATTTGATAAGATCTGATTGTTGCCTCAAATTCACTTTTCTGTCCACCATCGCCCCCACCCCCCCCCCCCCCCCCCCCCACCCCCCACCTCCAATATCCACTGACCTCCTTGTTAATCAAGAAGCTATCTAACTCGGCCTTAAAAATACTCTCTGTTATCTTCCATCCTATCTCAGGCCTTTCCTTTGATCTTCCCGCCCCTTCCACTTCTCCTGTACTTACTTGAAACCTGTTACATCTGTATATTTTTCCAGTCCTGGTGAAAAGTCATAGGCCTGAAACATTAACTCTGTTTCTCCACAGATGCTGCCTGGCCTGCTGAGTATTTCCAGCATTTTCTGTTTTAGTTGAGATTTCCAGCACCCACAGTATTATGGAAAGGATGGAGGTTCATGTGTGGGATAAACATCTGCAAGCTCCAGTTAGGCCAAATGGCCTGTCTCTGTGCTGCAAATGTATTTCTTGGAAAAACAAGCAATATTGAAAATATTTTAGCACCATCTCATGCTCATAGCCACAAACACACTGATATCACACTTCAATTTTTTATTTCCTGAATGTTGTATGAACATCATGTAATCATTTTAGCTTATTGCCATGTAAAACAATGCGTTGACATCAGCACTAGATCTAACCCACAGACACATTAGTAATCCTTACAAATACACACAGAAATCAGCAACCTCTTATAAAAACCAACACTATAATTAGCAATTAGAAGCAGAGAGAATATAAAAACATAAGCACACAAAATGACAGAGGTGAGAAAGAGCCATCCAATCACACTAAGTAAATTGGTCTTTATCTAAAGCATATAAAGACATTTTTAAAAATCTTTTAATCATAATTACAGGTAAATGGCAATTGATGCAAATTAATCAGGGAAATTGAAAATTAATAGAAAGCAAGAGATGGATACGACACAATAGATAGATTTTCAACTCAGTGACCTTGTGTAAAACTGGCATTGAGAATCGGGGCACCTGTTATAGAAACTACCCAAGTTTTTATAATTTCAAATCCCTCCCTGGCCTCACTCTTCCCTATCTCTGCCTACAACCCTCCGACATCTCTGTGCTCCTTCAAATTTGGCCTCTTGTGCATTCCCAATTTTTATTGCTCCACCATTTTTGACCATGCCTTCAGCTGCAGAGTCCTAAGCTATGGAATCCGCCCGCAATCCACCCCACATCCACCCCCACAACAAACTTCTCCACCCCTCTTGCCTCCTTTCAGATGCTTCCTATAACCAACCTCTGACCAAGCTTTTCATCACCTATCCTGAAGTTGCTGCAGGTGGCTCAGTGTCAAATTAATAATTCTCCTGTCAAGTGCTTTCGAATATTCCACTATGTAGAGGCACTATATAAATGCATTTTTTTTGCTGTAGTTGTTATTTTATGCACAGGCAGCAAAATGTAAATTTTCTGGCTCCTGCAAGTGGAAAGCACGTGGGATCCTGTTTTGCTTATATAATTTATAAGTGACTTAGATGAGAGTATACGTGGAACAGTGTAGCAAGTTATGATGAACTGGAATGCATTGCCTGAAAATGGTAGTCACTAGTGCCTTTCAAAAGGGAATTGAATAAATATTTCAAAAGGAAAACTTGCAAGGAAATGAGAAAGCAAAGTAGAATGAAAGAAATTAGCTTTGAAGAGATAGCACAGGCATGATGGATCAAATAGCCTCCTTCTATGCAGTATTTTCCAATAACACCAAACTACATGCCATGCAGTTATTAAATGTCTCCTTTATGACCTTTTCCACAGATGAAGGAGAGAAAGTTATACATGTCAGGTATCAGGGACTAGCAGCAACAGCCCAGGAGAATAATGATTAATGTATTGGGGTTGTATATAGACCAGCGGTGGAAGAGTGGATTTACTGTGGGAAGGAGGGCTATCCCAATCGTTCCCCTTCCCCAGAAGATCTGGAGCAATGGTACCATTAATGCCAATTCCCTGAATCTTCTGATGAAGATACGGTGGATGATTAGGAGAACCCGAAAGTAAATTTGGGTCCTCATTTTCTTAAATAAACAAAACATCTCATTCAGATAACTCCTTCCCAGCAGTTTCAAAGGGCCTATGCACTGAAATCAGTGAAATTTCAACATTGTTTTGCATGTTTGCTGAATTCAAGAGAGTCCTGATAGAGTCAGAAGGTGAAGAGTATAACCTTCATTAGCTCAGAGTCAAGGGCATGTCTAAAAGCTACAGACATATTTAATATCTGTTATAGAGAAAGACTCTGAAATGGTTTAGTGTGTAAATATTTGAAAAAAAAAGTTAAAGGATAGTCGGGCATGGATTAATAATGCTTGGGTTTGCACGTTGGTTTTATATGTTGTCACAGCCGTGTCATATGCCCATCGAACTTTTAGGAAGATAAACACAAACTTTTTTTTTAAAAAGCAGTAGGGAATGGACAATTTATCTAAACAAATTGGATTGCAAGAGAATCAGGCGACTTCTTCTGTGGTTTATGTACAGAGACAGTTACGCCGGAACATATCTCCGGGAGCTTAAAATGCAAATGGCCTTTCCAGTTGCCTATTAACTACCCCTCATCATTTCAATGGAAGAGATTTAAAATGACAATGGTTGCCAGACTGACTGGCCCCATGAATATGGAATTTCAAATAAAGACATTCCAGCATGTCTTTATCCAAATAAAGATAATTATAGCTGGAATTTTAACAATATAGCAAACATCCTCCACTGTGTAGCAAGTTACAGCTTCCATCAACCCATTGTGCAGGCAATGGAAAACATCAATACAGTTGTCACGGGAGTGAAACTGGCTTGTGATAGGAAATGCCTTATTAATCCACAAGGACAGGCAAGTAGTCTGGGAGCAACACCTCAGATAGAGAGATCTCACCCAGAAAAAGGGAAGAACCCTGCCTTGAAAAGGAAGTCAGCTCAGGCAGTGAAAAGGGGCTAATGTGTTTTACCTGAAGGATTATAGCCTTCACTACAGAAGCTCGAGCAAAATTCAGACTGAAAAAGTCAGAAATCTTTTGTCCTCAGTGAACCAACAGAGAATCATTCAGGCCTGCAACATTCCAATTACCATCTTAAGAACTATTTAAAGAAGTGGACTGTTTCTTTTTTTTTATCCTTTTAGCAATCTAAATGCATGATACCTCTTAAGAAATAATCTTTACTTGTGTTGCTGTGTGTCTGTGTAATTGATGAGTTGGTGTTTGTTGCATATACATTTTGGGTGTTGTGAAAAATAAAAGTTTATCCTTTCTTCATATTTAAGCTTACAAGAAAACCTCTTTTGTGTCTGTTCTTTAAAGTCACAGTACTCAAGCAGTTAAAACACTCCTCAAAAATACATAGATAAAAGCAAAGAACTGTGGATGCTGGAAATCCAAAACAAAAACAGAAACAGAAACCTGGAGAGCAAAACTTCTTCAAGGTAGGCATTTCTTGAAGAGAATTGTCAGTCAGTTAAACACAGAGATAAAAGCAAAGAATGTGGATGCTGGAAATCCGAAACAAAAACAGAAACAGAAATACCTGGAGAGCAAAACTTTTCAAGGTACAGCCACATTTCCTTTCTCAGTGACTGTCTCCGTCCCTGACTTACCCCACGTGGATTTCAACTAAAATTCCATCCCTCATGTTTTGAACACACTCAGGATTACAGGTGTCTCCGGGACATAAAACATTTCTCGGACTGCTGTTCCCATTGCATTCTGAGATCCACACTCAGTGCCATGTGCCGCCGTATGAACACACTCAACCCTCCCTCCAGCAGCACCGCCGCACCCTTTCTCAAAGCTGCGCGTGCCCTCAGTTTCATTTTGTTCTTCGTCTCATCTGACGCCTCAACAAGAAACATTTTCTCTTTCTCTCAAGTGCTAAGAAACGCAAGCTCCAACAACTCATCGACACCAACACCCATCCAGGACCCTCCACCCCTGCCTGTCCCTCTGTCCCCATCCCGTCTTCCAATCCCAGCCCCGGCCGTGTATTCTCTATACCCCCGACCTTCCTCTCTCCGACGCTGAATGTTCAGTGCTCAGCAAAGGACTTAGTTTCATAACCTTATGCCCTCATCTCAATGAATTTCGGGCTCAGCACAATGCTGAACTCTTCTTCCACCACCTTTGTCTCCGTGCTCACTTCTTTGGGCAGGAGTCCTCTCCCAGTTCAATGGATCCTTTTACCCACCTCCAATATTCTCCCTCCACCTGGACCCCTCCCTCTGGATTCTTACCTTCTCTTGATCTTTTCATTGAGAACTGTCAGCAAGACATTAGTCATCTCAATTTCTCTGCTCCTCTCACCCATTCTAACCTGTCTCTCTCTGAACTTACTGCACTCCGTTCTCTCAGGTCCAACCCTAACATTGTCATCAAACCCGCTGACAAGGGTGGTGCTGTTGTTGTCTGGCACACTGACCTCTACCTCGCGGAGGCTGAGCGTCAACTCGCGGACACTTCCTCCTACCTCTCCCTGGACCCCACCACTGAACATCAAGCCATTGTTTCCAGGACTGTCACTGACCTCATCTCCTCTGGAGATCTTCTTTCCACAGCTTCCAGCCTGATAGTCCAGCCTCGGACGGCCCGCTTCTACCTCCTACCCAAAATCCACATACAGGATTGTCCCGGCAGACCGATCGTGTCAGCCTGTTCCTGCACCACTGAACTAATTTCTCGCTATCTTGAGTCCCTTCTCTCTCCCCTTGTCCAGTCCCTTCCCACCTACATCCATGATTCCTCTGACACCTTACGTCACATCAACAATTTCCAGTTCCCTGGCCCCTACCGCCTGCTCTTCACCATGGACGTCCAATCCCTCTACACCTCCATCCCCTACAAGGATGGTCTGGTGGCTCTTCGCTTCTTCCTTGAACTGAGGCCCGAACAATCCCCATCCACCACTACTCTCCTTCATCTGGCTGAACTTGTTCTCACACTGAACAATTTCTCCTTTAACTCCTCTCACTTCCTCCAAATAAAAGGTGTGGCTATGGGTACCCACATGGGCCCCACCTATGCCTGTCTCTTTATGGGGTATGTGGAACATTCCTTGTTCCAGTCCTACTCCGGTCCCCTCCCACAACTCTTTCTCCAATACATTGATGATTACTTCGGTGCTGCTTCATGCTCTTGTCGGGACTTGGAAAAATTTATTAATTTTGCTTCCAATCTCCAACCCTGCATCATTTTCACATGGTACATCTCTGACGCTTCCCTTCCCTTCCTTGACCTCTCTGTCTCAATTTCTGGTGATAGACTGTCCACCAATATCCATTACAAGCTTACGGACTCCCACAGCTACCTCGACTACAGCTCCTCACACCCCGCTTCCTGTAAGGACTCCATCCCATTCTCTCAGTTCCTTTGCCTCCATCACATCTGTTCTGATGATGCCACTTTCAAAAACAGCTCCTCTGACATGTCCTCCTCCTTCCTTAACCGAGGTTTTCCACCCACAGTGGTTGATAGGGCCCTCAACCGTGTCCGGTCCATCTCCCGCGCATCTGCCCTCATGCTTCTCCCTCCCAGAAACATGATAGGGTCCCCCTTGTCCTTATCACCCCACCAGCCTCTGCATTCAAAGGATCATCCTCTGCCATTTCCGCCAACTCCAGCATGATGCCACCACCAAACACATCTTCCCTTCACCCCCCCCGGTGGCATTCCGTAGGGATCGTTCCCTCCGTGACACCCTGGTCCACTCCTCCATCACCCACTACTCCTCAACCCCCACCCACCGCACCTTCCCATGCAACCACAGAAGATGCAACACCTGCCCCTTCACTTCCTCTCTCCTCATCATCCAAGGGCCCAAACAGTCCTTTCAAGTGAAGCAGCATTTCACTTGCACTTCCGTCAACTTAGTCTACTGCATTCGTTGCTCCCAATGCAGTTTCCTCTACGTTGGAGAGACCAAACGCAGACTGGGTGACCACTTTGCAGAACACCTTCGGTCTGTCCGCAAGCATGACCCAGACCTCCCGGTCGCTTGCCATTTCAATACACCACCCTGCTCTCATGCCCACATGTCTGTCCTTGGCTTGCTGCATTGTTCCAGTGAAGCTCAACGCAAACTGGAGGAACAGCACCTCATCTTCCGACTAGGCACTTTACAGCCTTCCGGACTGAATACTGAGTTCAACAACTTTAGACCATGAACTCTCTGCTCCATCCTGACCCCCTTTCTGTTTCTTCCCCCTCCTTTTTGTTTTTTCCAATAATTTATATATATTTTTCTTTTCCCACATATTTCCATTATTTTTAAGTGTATTTCTACTCATTGTTAATCTCTAGCTTTTAACCCTTTTGGTATTCCTTCACCCCACCCCCACTAGGGCTATCTGTACCTTGTCTGTCTTGCTTTCTACTCTTAATTAGCACATTCCTTTTGATAATATCATCACCTTCAACACCTCTTTGTCCTTTTGTCTGTGACATATTTTGGTTATCTCCACCTATTAATGGCTTCTTGTCCCATTAACCGATCCCCACCACCCCAAACCAGCTTATATTTCACCCCTTTCCTATTTTTACTTAGTTCTGTTGAAGGGTCATGAGGACTCCAAACGTCAACTGTGCTCTTCTCCACCGATGCTGCCAGACCTGCTGAATTTTTCCAGGTATTTCTGTTTCTGTTTTTGCCTCAATATACATCTTGGGCAGAATCTTTGGGCTCGGTGAGCGGAGGCGAGGTATAAAATGATGCAGGGTGACATCAGGCATGCGTCCCCATATCATGCATCATTTAGGTTGGTGGGCAGACAAACAGCCCAAGCAGTCTTCGCATTTTTCATGGAACCTCATCCATGGGTGGGAAGAGGTTCCATGAATGATCTTAAATTTTCACAAAAGTTTTTATTAAAATGAATGCACATGTCCCAGCTCATGTGACAGTTTCACATGAGGGGACATGTCATAAAAATTTTTTCACATCTTCATTAAACTGCTTAAACTTAAAACCTATCTCCCTGAAGCACCTCTGTGCCTCAGGGAGATTTCTGCACTCTTCCGTGAACATACACGAAAGAGTGCACTCCCGACTCAGGCAACATCCCCTCCACCCGCACAGAGAGCACACAGTGCTTCCATGTGTCATGCTGGGCAGGCCTTAATTGTCACGCTGGGTGGGCCTTAATTGGCCCGCCCACATAAAATGGCAGCGCCCAGGCAATTGGGGACACCGATCGGCTGCACGCCCGCCCCCACACAATCCCCCCGCCGCAAGAAAATTCTCCCCCTCACTGCAGTCAGATGAGAGGTAGGGGACGGAGAAATTATCCCCACCTCTCCCCATCTGTAACAATACTGCCTAAGCTACTACATGCAATGAATTCCTTTACGATCATTATTTGAGTAGCTGAAAAAACACACCTCTTTGGTGCATAGCAAGATGCCATAATGACCTGATTTAATTGATGTGCATTTGTTTTGATGTTAGTTGAAGAATGAATATTAGTCTGGACACAAGGAAAAACTCACTGGTCTTCTTTCAAGCTGTACCATGGAATACTTCCCATTCCCGTCAACATCTGAAGGAAAGCAATTCCCTCAATGATGAAATATCAGCCTGCATTATACACTCTAGTGCTATGGCTTGAACTCCCAACCTGTTGACATAGTGTAAGAGTGCAAGCAACTGACAGTTGGTAACAGAGTGAACAATAAAAGAAAACCTTGAGACGGCTTTATATTTTCTTCACACATTGTAAAATGCTTCGGAAATGTGTTTTTTTCTTATTTAAGAACACTGTAGATGGAATCTTGTCACCTTAGTGTTTTCATGGATGGTGACATAATTTCTGGGTCCATAATCCAGACACAAGAGTTGTACAACACCTGTAGCAATCTTCTCGGAGACATCTAGCTATTCTCATGGGATGTGGGTGTCGCTGGCAAGGCCAGCATTTGTTGCCAATTTTAATTGTCTTTGAACAAGTGGCTTGCTAGGCCATTTCAGAGGGCAGTTAAGAGTCAACCACATTGCTGTGGGTCTGGAGTCACATGTAGGCCAGATGGAAGGATATGTAAGGATGGCAAATTCCCTTCCCTAAGAAAGAAAATTTTCCTCATCGCCCCCCAACCCCCCCCAACACCCCAGCAATTTTGCCAATTATCTTAAATTTGTGTCCTGTGGTTACTGTCTCTCCCACCAGTGGGAACAGGTTCATCCGAACTCCCTTATCAAAATCCCTCATAATTTTGAACACCCCGCCCTTTCATCATTTCAGGCTTCCCTTTCCCGCCCTGCTGCCCATGTCAAATGTATTATGGCATGAGCAACATATTATGCCTCTGGCATCACTATCCAAATACGGGCAGTGGTCGGATTGAGGATACAAGAGGTTGAATCAGCGTGTGCAATTTAAAGGGCTGGTTGAGGAAGCTAAAGGTTGATTTGGTGCATGGAATTTAAAGGGCAACTGGCAGCCTTCACAGTGTCTGCACTGAGAAAGTTACTGGGGTGCTTGACACAGAAGAGGGCAAAGTGGGATGGCAGCCATTTCTTCACCCTGGCCACTGTCATGTGACAGCAGTCTCAATGAGCTACTCCTGCAACGGTGAGCTTCTGACTAAGGGTGACCTCTAGCTTTCCATTTTCCCCATTGAGAGTTCAGTTTGCATGTCACTTGCATGCTGCGCCCACCCGCTGCTGTGCACTTGTCTCCAGGGAGTTGATGAGTTCCAGTCATCACGTGGGTCCCCGGTGCTGCCAGTAAAGTCATTGCCCTGGGAAAATGGCAGGTGACTACCTGATAAACAAATTCGATTGACTGCTACTGGGCAGGTTGCTGATGGCGCATGCAAGCTGCCCCTGGGAAAATGGGGAGGGCACTGGAACATGTTGGAAAACCAACCTGTTGTCTTTTCTCTCAATTTTTCCAACCCCTCCACCTCTAAACCTCCCTCTGCCTCCAAACCACCTCCCGCCAAACCAACTGCCCACTCCCCATCTCTTGGGTTTCCTCATTCACTTCTTAGGCCCTTGTTGTACTTTTCTTGTGCTGCAAAGATTGAGGAAGTTTGCATTTTAATGGATTACGCCCCTTGTGCATCATTCTTTGCATTGAACACAAACCTCCTTGATGCTTATAACAGTGTATAATCTTATGCTCATCAAAGCCTTAGGACTCATTGTGTCACTGAATAATTCAAATGCATGGAACTTTCCTGGTTTTATACAGTTTCATCATTTGATTTAGCTTTACACCCAAAATAATCCATTCTAAACTAAAGAAAGTGGGATATTTCATTGTTGGATCAGAGAAGAGCTGTTCAAAATTATGAGGGATTTCAATAAGATAGTTCAGATGAAGCTACTCCCACTGGTGGGAGGGCTGGTAACCACAGGACACAAATTTAAGATAATTGGCAAAAATGCTGGGGGGAGAAGAGAAGAATTTTTTTTTACGCAGTAAGTTCTTATGATCTAGAATATACTGTCTAAATGGGCTGAATTTTTATGTGCCCTCAGCGGGGGGATGTTTCCCACGAGGGGGGCACATCACATTGGGAGGGCGCCTAGCCCACTGCCTTCCTGCCTAACCCCTAGTCCCCTAGCTCAGCCCCATAATACCGGGGAGGGGGGGGGGGTGCGGACACGAAAATCAGCAACCCACCTGCCATATTTAAATCAACACTAGAGAATAGTTAGACTTATTTTCAAGCCAATTGACCCTGATGATATGCTGCGCATGCCGTGAACGTTTGGTGTGGGCAACAGGGTGAGAGAGGAATCCCGATTTTTAATCTGAAATGGTTAAAGGCCGGGGGCCAGGGGTGGGGGGGTCGCTCTTGGCGATTGCCCCCCCCCCTTCTTTGACTGAACACCCCCTTCCTTCCTACATGCTCCCTCCCTTAAAATCACCCTCTCTCTCCCACTGCCCCTCTACCTAACCCTCCTGACCCAAGGCCCTGCACTGCTCCAGGGATCCCAGGTCTTGGGCCCCACTCCTCATTTGCAGCTCCTGGCAGCTCCACAGGTGCTTTCCTGGCACTGCCTGGATTGAGGGAGCTGCTGGCCAATCCAATTGGCTGGCAGTTCCAGAGGGCGGGACTTCCACCCCAATGAGCACTTTCGAAAAGTCTTCTTTCCTCCTCAACTGAGGAGTTCCCCCACCCCACTGCCCACTGTGGTAGACATGGTCTTCCTCATGACCGTTCCATTTCCCATACTCTGCCTTCACTGCTTCTCTCGCCCTGCAGAACGACACTAGGTTTCTTCTTCCACCCCAGCAGCTTTTCTATTAATAGATCATGCTCTGACATTTCTGCCATCCCCAATATAATGCCCTTTGAGAAAGGCAGCTAACCCTCCACTTTCAGCATTCCAAAGGGATCGTTCCCCAGGGACATCCTGGTCTACTCCTCGGTCACCCCCAACACCCACTCTCTTTCCCATGGGGACTTTCCATGCAAGCACAAGAGATTCAACACCTGCCCTTTTACTTCCTCCCTTCCCTCTTTCCAAGGTCACAGAAATTCCTTGCAGGTGAAAGAGTGATTTACACTGTACTCGCTGGCTGTGATGCCATCTTCTCTACATTGGGGAAGGCATGTGCAGACTGGGTGACTGCTTCATGGGCCCCAATCGTGACCCCGAGGGTCACCTGTCATTTTAATTTCTGCCCCACTCCCAGTCTGACCTCGGTCTTCTACACTATTTTAATGAAGCTCAGCAGAAGCTTGAGGAACAGCGCCTCATCTCTTGATTAGGCACTTTACTGGTTTCCAGATTCAACATTTAGTTCAACAATTTAAGATCATAATGACCATCTCCATTTTGTTGGGCAGAGGCTACCTGTGGTAATTCTGCTGTTGCCATTTACGACTCCCCTACTGCCATCACTTGTTTCTTTATTTGTCCCAACAGCACCCTGTTTGTCCTTGTACCATCATCCCTTTTGACATTTAATCTCTCCTGCCATCAACCCCATGTCAGACTTTTCATTTCTTCTTCTCCCTCTCCTTTCCCTGCCTCTGTAACTCTTTCAAGTACAAACCCGTTTCCATCTGTTACAGATGAAGTTACATTGTTTCATAGTTTGCCATTGTGAGATTTGAACTCTTGATAACCTTTTAAATGAAAACCAAATCAACAAAATTGGGATAAATCAGGCACAGCCCCTAATTCAGGTCAGCTGTAAAACCAAGAACAAAGTTTAAAGGAAACTTACAAACTTTAAATCAAAATGTGATTCAAGGGGTCAACAAAACACCCCAGTCCCCGCGGTGCCCACCGAGCACGGAAGGCCTCGAGAGTGCCAGCAGACACCGCGTGCTCCTTCTCCAGGGACATCCGGCAGCGAACGTAGCCACGGAAGAGGGACAAACAATCCGGCGGGACTCCCCCGTCGATCGCTCGCTGCCTGGACCTGTTAATGGCCAACTTGGCCAGGCCCAGGAGGTTCACGAGGAGGTCCTCCTCCTTCTCGACCCCCTTCCGCACCGGGTGCCCATAGATCAGGAGCATGGGGCTGAAATGCAAACAAAACATCAATAAAAGGTTTTTCAAATAACTAAAAAGGGAGTGCAGTCTATAACACCCTATGTATACATGGTCCACGGACTCCACAAGACCGCAAAAAGGGCACGTGTCCTGAGAGTCCGTAAACCTATGCATCCTCTTATTATAAGGGACTGCTGCATGCAACACCCTCCAACCCAGGTCCCCGATAGAAAGGGGGAGGACACCTCTGTAGAGGGCCTCCCATCGGGGGCCTCCGCCGCCAGACGGCAACAAGGCACGCCAGGGCGTGTCCGGTCAACGGACAAGGGCGAGAAAATGGAAGGTGTGCAGCAGCAGTCCGTACAAAAAGCCCCTCTTTGCCGTGCCAAAAGGCACAGAGGGCATGTCCCCGAGGCGGCTCATATTGCGGGGCACCAGCACCCGAGGGAGGGTTCGGGGCTTGGGGCCAATGTGGAATTCTGTCCGAACAGGGGAACGCTCAGACGGAAGACCACCGCGCACCTGGGCCACCTCAAGACCCAAAATAACGTCGGGTCCGAGCACGACCGTTCTCAGGTCTTGGATGGCATCGGCTGCGACCTGGACACTCACAGATGCGCGTCGCGCCAAATCCTGCGGGAGCATCCAACCCAGTCCTCCGCCACCCAGCACATCCCCGATCCTGGTCCCCCCTGCGGCCACAGCCCTCCTCTCCGCCAACCACTGAAAAGGACGGAGGGGCGGATTCCTGAGCAGCGGCTCTCTGACGATAGCCGCTACTCCTGACGGGGGAGAGCTGCGTCGCAAGGCGACCACTTTCCAGACTTTGATCAGGTCCTGGTAAAAGACGGGCAACGCCTGCAAGGAGCCACCGAGGCCCAGCTGTTCTATAAACAGGAGCTGCACGTCATAATTCAGGCCGTGAAATAATGTCGGGTCCGAGCACAACCGTTCTCAGGTCTTGGATGGCATTGGCTGCGTCTAACAGCATTGACCATCTGAAAGCAAGTAACTCTTTCGAGTACAAACATGTTTCCATCTGTTTCAGATGAGGTTACATTGTTTCATCGTTTGCCATTGTGAGATTTGAACTCTTGATAATCTTTTAAAAGAAAACCAAATCAACAAAATTGGGATAAATCAGGCACAGCCCTTAATTCAGGTCAGCTGTAAAACCAAGAACAAAGTTTAAAGGAAACTTACAAACTTTAAATCAAAATGTGATTAAAGGGGTCAACAAAACACCCCAGTCCCCGCGGTGCCCACCGAGCACGGAAGGCCTCGAGAGTGCCAGCTGACACCGCGTGCTCCTTCTCCAGGGACATCCGGCAGCGAACGTAGCCACGGAAGAGGAACAAACAATCCGGCGGGACTCCCCCGTCGATCACCCGCTGCCTGGACCTGTTAATGGCCAACTTGGCCAGGCCCAGGAGCAGGTTCACGAGGAGGTCCTCCTCCTTCCCGACACCCCTTCCGCACCGGGTGCCCATAGATCAGGAGCATGGGGCTGAAGTGCAAACAAAACATCAATAAAAGGTTTTTCAAATAACTAAAAAGGGAGTGCAGTCTATAACACCCTATGTATACATGGTCCACGGACTCCACAAGACCACAAAAAGGGCACGTGTCCTGAGAGTCCGTGAACCTATGCATCCTCTTATTATAAGGGACTGCTGCATGCAACACCCTCCAACCCAGGTCCCCGATAGAAAGGGGGAGGACACCTCCGTAGAGGGCCTCCCATCGGGGGCCTCCGCCGCCGGACGGCAACAAGGCACGCCAGGGCGTGTCCGGTCGACGGACAAGGGCGAGAAAATGGAAGGTGTGCTGCAGCAGTCCGTACAAAAAGCCCCTCTTTGCCGAGCCAAAAGGCACAAAACTCGTTTCCATCTGTTTCAGATGAAGTTACATTGTTTCATAGTTTGCCATTGTGAGATTTGAACTCTTGATCTTGGGGTTATAAACCCAGTACCATAACCACTTGGCTATTTAGGCCAAGCATAAGGCTGGGAGCTAGCACGCTCATTGTTTGCCATTGTGAGATTTGAACTCTTGATCTTGGGGTTACAAACCCAGTACTGTACCCACTTGGCTATTTAGGCCAAGCCCCCTGCCTTTGTAACTCTTTTGAGTACAAACCTGTTTCCATCTGTTTCAGATGAAGTTACATTGTTTCATAGTTTACCAGTGTGAGATTTGAACTCTTGATCTTGGGGTTACAAACCCAGTACCATAACCACTTGGCTATTTAGGCCAAGCCCCAAAATAACATCGGGTCCGAGCACGACCGTTCTCAGGTCTTGGATGGCATCGGCTGCGTCTAACAGCAATGACCATCTGAAAGCAAGTAACTCTTTCGAGTACAAACATGTTTCCATCTGTTTCAGATGAAGTTACATTGTTTAATAGTTTGCCATTGTGAGATTTGAACTCTTGATCTTGGGGTTACAAACCCAGTACCATAACCACTTGGCTATTTAGGCCAAGCCCCAAAATAACATCGGGTCCGAGCACGACCGTTCTCAGGTCTTGGATGGCATCGGCTGCGTCTAACAGCAATGACCATCTGAAAGCAAGTAACTCTTTTGAGTACAAACATGTTTCCATCTGTTTCAGATAAAGTTACATTGTTTCATAGTTTGCCATTGTGAGATTTGAACTCTTGATCTTGGGGTTACAAACCCAGTACTATAACCACTTGGTCATTTAGGCCAAGCAATAAAGTGACGACAAAGGTGGGATTCGAACCCACGCGTGTAAAGCACAATAGATTAGCAGTCCATCGCCTTAACCTCTCGGCCACCTCATCGTGAGCTTGTAGTATAAACACGTTTCCATCTGTTTCAGATGAAGTTACATTGTTTCATAGTTTGCCATTGTGAGATTTGAACTCTTGATTTTGGGGTTACAAACTCAGTACCATAACCACTTGGCTATTTAGGCCAAGCTTTTACAAACATGTTTCCATCTGTTTTTTTCATTCAGATGAAGTTACATTGTTTCATAGTTTGTTATTGTGAGATTTGAACTCTTGATTTTGGGGTTACAAACCCAGTACCATAACCACTTGGCTATTTAGGCCAAGCTTTTACAAACATGTTTCCATCTGTTTTTTTCATTCAGATGAAGTTACATTGTTTCATAGTTTGTTATTGTGAGATTTGAACCCTTGATAGTTTTGCCATTGTGAGATTTGAACTCTTGATACTCTTTTGAGTAAACCTGTTTCCATCTGTTTCAGATGAAGTTACATTGTTTCATAGTTTACCATTGTGAGATTTGAACTCTTGATCTGGGGGTTACAAACCCAGTACCATAACCACTTGGCTATTTAGGCCAAGCTAAACTCGTTTCCATCTGTTTCAGATGAAGTTACATTGTTTCATAGTTTGCCATTGTGAGATTTGAACTCTTGATAATCTTTTAAATCTTTTAAATCCCCTTGTTCAGGTGTTCAGCCACTCAACAATGCACTTAGTAACTCTTTCGAGTACAAACACGTTTCCATCTATTTCCAGATGAAGTTACATTGTTTCATAGTTTGCCATTGTGAGATTTGAACTCTTGATCTTGGGGTTACAAACCCAGTACCATAACCACTTGGCTATTTAGGCCAAGCCTAGATTTGTACTCTTGATCTTGGAGTTATAAGCCCAGTACCATAACCACTTGGCTATTTAGGCCAAGCCCCCTGCCTTTGTAACTCTTTCGAGTACAAACCCGTTCCCATCTGTTTCAGATGAAGTTACATTGTTTCCCATTGTGAGATTTGAACTCTTGATCTTGGGGTTACAAACCCAGTACCATAACCACTTGGCTATTTAGGCCAAGCCTAGATTTGTACTCTTGATCTTGGAGTTATAAGCCCAGTACCATAACCACTTGGCTATTTAGGCCAAGCCCCCTGCCTTTGTAACTCTTTCGAGTACAAACACGTTTCCATCTGTTTTAGATGAAGTTACATTGTTTCATAGTTTGCCATTGTGAGATTTGAACTCTTGATCTTGGGGTTACAAACCCAGTACCATAACCACTTGGCTATTTAGGCCAAGCCCCCTGCCTTTGTAGCTCTTTCGAGTACAAACACGTTTCCATCTGTTCCCATTCAGATGAGGTTACATTGTTTCATAGTTTGCCATTGTGAGATTTGAACTCTTGATCATGGGGTTACAAACCCAGTACCATAACCACTTGGCTATTTAGGCCAACCACCCCCCCTGCCTTTGTAACTCTTTCGAGTACAAATCCGTTTCCATCTGTTTCAGATGAAGTTACATTGCTTCATAGTTTGCCATTGTGAGATATGAACTCTTGATCTTGGGGTTACAAACCCAGTACCATAACCACTTGGCTGTTTAGGCCAAGCAAAAGTCAGAGCAGATCCCCCTGCCTTTGTACTTGCTTAAAACCTGTTACATCTCTAATTTCTGATGGAAGATCACCCAGCTGAAAACATTTATCCCATTTTGCTCTCCACAGATGCCTCTAACCTGCTGAGTTTTTCTCTTCTCTATGTTCTCCCTTTGTGCTTAAGGATTCTCTAACAGTTCCCCAGGTAAGTAAGCCAGTGGTGAACTGAAGAGCACACCAAATTATTTTACTGATGACAGGCTCTGGGAGGAGTTTGTTTTAAAACCACCTTTTGTTTTAAATCAAACCTACATTTTATTTTAATCTAGCCCAGAATAAAATATATACTCTTAACTTCGATAAACACAAACTCAAACTCAGATTAGCTTTGGGCAAGAAACTATCCTCATGGACATACCACCTGTTGCTCTCATAATGGGGGAAATACTGGAGCCACAAGTTCAGGCAAGGAGAATCAGGCACCAAGGCAAAGAACAGAAGGCCACAAGGTGAACCCCCAAACCCATCCACCTCAAAGTGTGCAGAGGCTGCAGAGCTACCACCCAGATCTCTTGAAGAAGCTGTGCGCCTGCTAGCTGCACCACTTGAAGGGCATCACCGGTCACCTCTGCCAGCTCGATTATGAAGGTTTACTGACTCATTCCACTGCAGCAACAGCTCTGGCAATGAATAACTGGCTTCAATTTGTATGGCTCCACAGTAGCCTCAGGGAATGGGCCCGTGTTTTGGCAAGTGGCAGATGCCCTCATACATTGGACATTAATTTTGCCATCCACAGCCTCCACCCCACAACATTCCTGCCATGGCTCATAACCCTCCCCTCCATTGCAACAGAGGCACAGTATATGGGACATTTGCAGAAGAGCTGGATTTCCCAAGCACAAAGTGCTACAAGGCATGCACCTGGCACTGAATGCACCAACAAAACAGTTGTTGGCATATAGGAATGGGGAAGGAGTTCCACAGCCACATTGACTCCTCGCAACAGCAAGGGGCACCAGAGAAAAGATTCAACGAAACATCAACATTGACTGCTCAGAATTACCTCCTTCCATGCACCTATCATAAAAATGGCAGGGAATTTGAGCACAGCAAACTCCCACAAACAACAGTGAGATGCTGACCTGGTAATCTGATTGTTTGATGTTGGTTGAGGGATAAATATTGCCCGGGACACCAGAGAGAACTGAACCAGAGAGAATAGCACCATGGGATCCTTCCCATCCACCTAAGAGGGCCTCAATTTAGTGCCCCATTGAAAAGCAGCATTCCCAGCAGTGCAGCACGCTGTCAGTACTGCACTGGGGCATCAGCCTGGATTCCATGTTCAAGTTTATGGGGTGAGACTTGAATGCACAACATTCTGACTCAGCGATGAGAGTTCCTACAAAATTATACTATTAATATTGAAAACATTATCAGTGGGAATTTTCTTGCAACTTTGGCAAAAGCCGTGGATACACTGAGTACAAGGTGTTTTGGCTGAGATTCCTCCAAATTTTCATCGAATAGTTAGGAAGACTCCCTCAAGAAGATTGTCACTAACGTGTAGTTATATTATAGATTTTGTAAAAAAGCCAATCTTATGTTTCAATGGACTCAAGGAGCCTTAAAAATGGCTGCCAAAGGTAACCTTACCTTTTACAACTGCAATGTCTGTCAAGCTTCTAGCAGGCTCTGAGTGGATTACAAATAGGCATACCTAGACATGTGGAGACATTTGAAATTCAATGCATATTCCAACAAGGGTAAACAGAACCTCATTGTGATGGCTTCCCTGGTGAGTGAATAGCTCTTTCCAATCTCACCAAACCTGGAAAAATGGGAGTCATTCAAGGACATTTAAAAGGTTACCTCAGCTAAAAGACAACAGATGGAACTATGTCCCAGACTGGGGCTAACCCAATACCTAATATGGAAGCATGAGTCTACAGTTTGGGAGAGCAGATATTTTGAGTTTTGAACTGTATAAAGTCTGGATGAGAACAGCCATTTTCTGCAGAACTCCCAGGAAAAAATGACACACATTATCAGAGAGGGTTGGACTCAGGTATTCAGAAACAACTGTTGTTCTGCTGAAAGAGTCCAGGCAATCTGTAAGTGCTGTAATAGCAGAACTACTGAGGAAAAAGAAACCTTCTCCCTCCTAAAATCCTACTGAGTCCACGTAGAAAGGCAACTCTGACTATTTGACTACAGAAGCCACTTCTTCTTCAACTTCAACCATTCACTCCAGACAGCCAACACTTCAATTGTAATCTACAGGCCCTGCAATGATATCTTAAAGGACTGAAATGAGTTTCACTTTTATAAGTATCTCTTATCCCTACTTGCATTTAATCTTTGCATGTATTCACTTAAGTAATTTACAGCAGTAGTTTGGTAAGAAACGAACCTTTATCTTGTTTAAGACTAAAACTTTTGCCACTGGTTATTTTTCAATGGAATCACTTGCAAATTTAAAAGGGGGCTACGCACACATTCAAACATGCACGCACAAATTCCTAGCTCACAGATCACTTTGAGGAAATGCCTCTCACATGGTTGTGGCTATGTATATATATATATATATATCTACATAAAGTGTACATAAAGAGTTTAGTGCAATAAAAGCTTTGTTCTTTCACTGCTCGCTCACTCACTGTTGCAGAGACTATCTTCCCATACTCCTCTTAAGCACTATTATGACCAACAAGTTGTCTCATTGGTGCACAGCGGGATGTGTGTGCTCTTCAGAATAATTCCAAGCCTCCTATGTAACAGGCTTAACTGGCAGGAAGAGAGACTTTTCTTGAAGATAGAATGTGCAAATGTGCAGATTTATACCAGTAAAGAAGATGCCTGGCTGAATGGGTGTGAGGATGACTCAGATGTGAAACAAGTTTCTATTAATGATTACATTCATCAAATGTCCTCGGGATAATGTTCAATTATTGTTGTTCTATTTTCTCATTTGTTAATTATGTCTAGGACATGAACAATGTCCAATTCTGATGCAGAGTTTTGCTTTCTTACACTGGCATATTTTATCAAAAATGAATGAAAAATATCTATGGAAAGCAGTTCACAGAATCATAGAATAGCTACAACACAGAAGGAGGCCAGTTAACTCATCAGGTGGAATTGTCCATGCCCGCTGACGTCAGGCGTGTTTGGTGGTATGAGTGGACAATATGGTGAGAAGACCAAAAATCGGTTTCACAACATCGTGAAGCCAATTTGCAATTGCCCGCTCAGCCTGTCGTTGGCTGGCCGCGTTTCCTGCTATAGGATTTTGGGGACCTCATTGTAATGCATCAGCACATCAATATAAGGCGGGCCCGCCGGACTCATCGCACCCCAACCCCCACCCCCTCTGGATCATACACTCATGTCGGCGTGATTGCACACCGAGGTGTTTCACAAGATTATAAAAGTCGAGCACTTGGCGGGCTGCACTTTGAGGGGAATTCAGAGGTGAGTGAACAGTAATGTTGCAGAGCACTCACGAGGGATGCCGGTTGAACTTCAAGGATGAGGCATGTTGTCAGGGGGGGAGGTGGGCAAAGGCTGCCCTGCGGTTGGGATGACTTTGGAGGGGGGGGAATCAAACGCATGGCAGCCTTTGAGGCAGCTTTGGGGGGAGGGGCAAAGGCTGCCCTGCAGTTGAAGGTAGCTCACAAGCACATGGGTGGTGGGGTTGGGTGGGTGGGTGGGTAGGTAGGTGGGTGAGGGAAGTGGCCACGCAATAGGGACACCTTGTATAAAAAGTGACCATTCCTCCACCGCTGAGACAGTTTAGGCACAGCCACATTGATATACATGGAGCTGGGCCTCAAGCTTTCTGCCCATTCAAGCAATGCAGAGGCATGAAAGTGCCACCAAATGCTCCAGAACTTTTCACTCCTCGGGCACAGACTGCAAACTAATGAGCATTTTAGTGGACTACAGAACAGTTGGTCGACTGGGCATGTTGTACAATCTCCTTGCTAAAGCTGGCCATGGAGCAGTCACTGCTGGAGGTGCTCACAGCCCCTTGCAATGTCATCATCCTGGTTTGGACCAGTCTCCCCCATGGTTCAAGCTAACAGTGCAGCTTTGCAGTGTGGGTTAGGAGAATGCCTGTGCCTGAGCTAAGAGCACAGCATGCAGTCCAGTGGGCAAAGCTGTCGCCAATCGGTCAGATGGAGTGGGGCAGAGGTGGGTGGGGTTTCAGGCCGCCATGCAGCGGGCTAAACTCTGGCCATCCAAGTGGTGGCCAGCACTCTCCGGGATGCGTTAAGGGGCCTTCAAACTTAACCAAGAGAGGCTCTTCGTACACCCAAGCTAACACACATGTCTCTCTCTTTCACCCTGCAGGAGGAGAACATCAGGATCATGGAGCCTTGTGACCTAGCTGTATACCTCATGGTGTACAGAGAGTGAAGGGGACTGAGAAGAGAGCGGCGGAAGCACCTGGCTGTGCAGACGGAGCAGCAGCAGCCTCAGGAAGAAGGGGCAGTTAGGGATCATGCACATGCCGCCGAAGAGCCAAAGTGAGCTGTCACTGGTTGGCGCCTAACTAGACCGAGGGTCTATAGACGCCATCTTTCATTCCTGCAGAGATCCAAGAACCAATGTCACCAAAGACTGCGCACGTGTAGGGAACTGGGGTCGCTCACATCTGCAACCTGCTGCAGGATTTGGCACCTTGGGGACATGGAGGGCGTCCACCGCCAGTGGCTGTGAAAATGACCCCAGTGCCAGTGGCTCCTTTCAGGGCTCCACAGACAACCTCTGTAGGAAATCACAAGCCTTCACCCACAAATAACTCCATGATGCCATGTTTGCGAGAGCACACAACTTTGTGCATTTCACCGAGGACCAGGATGCCAGGGTGATTGGATTTTCCCACATCGACTGTACTCAATTGGCACTCACAACATGCGGTCACCCGCAAGGGATTCTATTCGCTAAATGTGCAGCTGGTGTGTGACAACCACAAACGCATCCTGTAGGTGTGCGCACAGTTTCCAGGGACTGTGCACAACTCCCACATACTCAGTTGGTCACAGATCCCTAACATCTTCCAGGGTCCACAGAAGCTGCAGGGGTGGCTCCTCAGGGACAAGGGTTACCCACAGAGGTCGTGGCTGATGAGACCTGTGCGGTGGCCTCAGAGTGCAGCAGAGCGACGGTATAATGAGGCTCATGCTGCAACTCGTACCTTGCTAGAGCAAACCATCAGGACGCAGAAGATGAGGTTCCGGTGCCTGGACCAGTATGATGGAGCCCTACGTTACAGTCTGCAGAGGGTGACACGCATTGTCGTCATCTGTTGTGCCCTTTACAGTCTGGCACTGCAATGGGGAGATGAGCTGGCTGAGGAGGAGATGGTGGAGCTGGAGGTCTCCTCCGATGAGGAGAACACCGACGGGGATGAGGGTGAGCAGATCCTAAAAGACGGGGATGATGGAGATGAGGCCCTTGCACTGGCCAGATGAGACAGGTGCTCTCGGGAGGCCCTCACAGCTGCTACATTTGTGGAGGATGATGACACAATGCAGTGACCCCATAGATCCTCACATTGCATCTATGAATGTTTGACTCCAGTTTGGCTTGTGGCAGTGCCAATACACTCTGTGATAAGGCTCCTGCCATGGAGATGCAGTGGAGGCTCCAATAGTCACTCGACTGCAGGAGGATGATGACAACATGCAGTGAGGATACTCCCTAGATCTTCACAAAGCTTCTAAGAATGTCTGTCTCCTTCTAGCCAAGGGCTGCTCCCTTGCGCTGTGTGATCAGGTCATGTCATAGAGACACAGCCATGAAACTTTAAAAGTATTTGATCCTTTGTCCGCCCTCAGCACCTAACCACTTCAGGAGCACAACGTCACTGGTCACAGATGTTGAAGCGATAGGGCCAGGCCCACCTTAAAGATGCTGGCTTCCTGACAACTTTACCTGCACTTCCCTCATTTGCATTTATTAATAAGGCTACACAGGTCTGGTGGGACTGCCATTCAATGTCACCACCAGTAGCATTAAGACAGGGGGAAGTGGCATAAATGGAGAAGGAAATGGAGGCAGAACATTCTAACTGTTCCCCCACTTCTATGTCACTGATTGGGGAATGTGCAAATTCTTGCTAAGACTTCTTGTGTCACTATTCTTTTATGACGAGCAGGATTTTTAATCAATCTTAGCAAAAAAAAAAGGCTAATCCTAAAGGAAGATATTGCAATATGTATTTAAGGAATTGCAGCATGACATCACTAGAAAGGAAGTGTGTCATACAATCCAATGTTAGTTTTGCTTTCAGAAGAACACACACAGTTCTACAACTCTAATGACTTCAAGCTTTATACTTTTGTACAGCTGTTCTCATGTGTCCAGTCTCAATAAATGAATCCACAGCATGTTGACCCAATCCCTTGCAAGTGATTGGTGCCTTTATATCATTATAATAGCATGACAGGAGGGAGGCTGAAATAAGATTGCTCACTCACATCCACCCCTAACAGCTTATTGCATTGCCCAGCCCTGCTTTCGAACTTATCTGTTAAACTGTACATGAAAAAATATTAGTTTGCAAAATCACTTACTAGGGAATAACAAAGGGGGCTAGAATATTTCCCTAGCCACTATTGTTTGATATATATATATATATATACACATATATATATATACACACACACGGTTTTTGCTTTAATGAACAGCACTTAAAGCAACATTAGGACATTCTTTTTGATTTCTGATATTACCTAGATCAGTGTATGCACAGAATTAAAAAGCTCTATCCAAAAAATAATGTCCAGTGAAAGACTAGTGATATGCCAGATTGCTCCAATACATTGATTTGCTAAGCAACATTTGACAAACCGCAAAAATGCCTTTAGAAATCAAATTGTAAAATCAAATATGCTGCACATTTTGAGCCACAAAATTCTTTCCTTTGGATCATATCTAACTTGGAATTGAACACTTTAAGCTGTATCTATTCTTTTAATAGGATTTAAACATCTACGTTCTTAGTGGATGCTTCCTCAAATCTGACAGGACAGAGTTCCATCTGACACTTAAATGGTCATAGTCCACATAGCTTACAATACTTTCACACACAGACACGTACATACATATAAACATATGTATATGCACACATACACACGTGTATACATACACACTTACACGTATACGCACATGTACATATAAACACACACATAAACATACACATGCAAATAGACACACACTCACACATATAAATATACACAGACACACATAACAAACAAATAAATCTAACTCGTCTATATTGCATTATATAAGGTATGAATATTAACAATTAATTTTGTTGAATAGGTAAATAATCCAACCAGTTCCTCCAGGATTATTACATTTCGATGTCTCTGTGATAGACATGAATAGCCCAATAGGTAAACAACCTTCAGTGCATTAAATACAAGCAAAATTAAGCAATCATTTATGAAGCCATGGTACTGTAATTGTAGAATGAGGGGTCACTTTAACTGTTTTCTGGAGAGGTATTCACGTGGCCTCCAACAATCTGTAAATGAAAATTGTCAGCTCCCAGTGATAGTTTAGGTGGAGTGTATTAATATCAAAGAGAAGGCTAGGTGTGACTTAATAGAAGTCTTTAAAGTTATGAAGGAGTTTGATAGGGTAGATGTACAGATGATGTTTCCACTAGTGGAGAGTCCAAATCCAGGGGCAGGATTTTCACCACAGGCTTCTGGGTCACAACATCAGAGTCAAATGGGGGTCAGAAGCCTGCACTGTGTGGTAAACAGCACATTCACATTGCATAGCATAGGATTTTTATCTTTGCTTTTATCCTTGCTTCTATCACACTGTGCCACACATCCATGATCAATTAACCATTCCCACTGAATTTTCATCCTGTGGCTTCCATCTGCAGGGATTGATAACTAAACAGAAGATTGGGCTTAGTCCCTTTTACAAAAGGAATAATTCACCTTGTAGATAGGACAAGGTTATAAAAATGACCCCAGCTGAACAAGAAGTATTCTGCTTTCAAGGTCTCCCTATTTGTGCTGTTTGGTAGCAGATTACAGATGTGGCTGTACACTTTCATTTGATTTCTATTTTGCTGTCAATGTAATAGGATCACAATGAATGCAACATTCACACTAGAATTGCAATAACAACAGTTTGCACTCTCCTCTCAGCAGTGTCCTGTTGAGAGGAAAGTGCAAGAAGAGGACCCTGGGACAGGCAGTCAGCAGCACCTGGAGGAGAGTGTGAGAGGAGGACCTGTTTCTACCTGTCAGAGCCTAAGTGTGACTTCAAAGGAAAACAGGTAGATGATTGATGAGTATCTCTGCTGTGTCTCTGCCCGAAACTTGTTGGTCTTCCAGTGCAAGGAGTTGTCCCCAACTGAGTGTTGCAGACTGGCACACTCCCAGGTCCAGGACTACGTGCCGAAGATTGCACTAAAGCTTGGGGTAGCTGCTGCAATGGCGCAATGGGGAAAGGTGGCTGTCTAAGGCCTTCCTGCCATAGTGCACAGAGGGGCTGGGAAAGGGCTGTACAGCTCACAACGAATGTATGCATTGAATACTAATGGAATTATAATTGTACTGAAGCATGATGTATGTTGATAACTCCAATACCATTGTACTGTCTGACTGTCTGTGATGACAGACATGATTGTAATATTCATTGATTGTATTAAAGCACCTCGTGATCCATGTGTAAAAGTTGAACCTGATTGCACCTTTTGTGATGGCCATTTAGAAATGTTTTGTAACGTTCTTCCAGATATTTTATGAGTAAAGTATACTTTAAAAAAAACTCTTCTGTGTCTCTTTTGATTGGCCAAGTGGTTTAAATCAGGAGACATTATTACAGCTGAAGAATAGAGTTAAGAAATTCACTTTTAAAACATTTGACATCCAAATTAATTAATTCATTAATTAAATAGAATAGAGATGACGGGGAAGGCAATGTGTTGCAGCTGTAGTTGGAAGCTAGTGAATGCCAGCGCGATCCACAGTGACCACATCTGCAGCAAGTGTTGGCTGCTTGAGGAATTTCAGCTCAGAGTTGATGAGCTGGAGTCTGAGCTGCAGGCACTGTGACCCATCAGGGAGTGGGAAGAGTCACCTGGACACTGTTTCAGGAGATAGTCACGCCCCTTGGATTAATGACATCAAATTTGGACCGTGGTCAGGGACAGGAGGGTGTGACTGCGAATGAGGCAGGAATGAGGATCCAGGATTTAGCTTTGCAGGAGCCTCAGCCAACCAGTGCCCTTGTCCAATAGGTATGAGGTTCTTGCTCCCAGTGTGGACGAGTGCACAGATTGAGGGAGGATGAGCGAACTGACCACAGCACCATGATACAGAGCACCATTCAAGTGGGGGGAGAAAAGAGAAATGTAGTAGTAATATGGGATAGCATAGTTGGGGGAATAGATGCTGTTCTCTGCAACAAAGACAGAGAGACCCAAAGGCTGTGTTGCTTACTTGATGCCAAGGTTAAGGACATCTCTTCTAGGCTGGATAGGAACTTGGAGTTGGAGGGGAAGTTGTTGTGGTTCAAGTAGGTACCAACGACATAGGTAGGACTAGGAAAGAGGTTCTGCTGAGGGACTATGAGCAGCTTGGGGCTAAATTAAAAAGCAGAAGCACAAAGGTAATAATCTCCAGCTTACTACCTGAGCCACATGCAAATTGGCGTACGATAAATAAAATTAGAGGGGTAAATGCATGGCTCAAAGATTGGTGTAGGAGAAATGGGTTCCGATTCATGGGGCACTGGCACCAGTACTGGGGAAAGAGAGCTGTTCCAATGGGATGGGCTTCATTTGAACCATGCTGGGACCAGTTTCCTAGTGAACTGTATAACTAGGGTTGTGTGTAGGACTTCAAACTAATTATGGGGCGGAGGGTTCAATTGAAGGAAGTTTAAACAATCAAGAAGGAACAAGTGAGCGGAGGTGCAGGGTAGTGAAGTTGCGAATGATAATCAAAGTGTGACAGGAAGCAAATATAAGAAGAATGCAGCAGAAATTAGAACCAGAATGAGTAATAATGGTAAAAGATCAAAGCTTGAGGCACTTCATCTAAATGCACGCAGCATTTGTATCAAGATAGATGAGTTGACAGCACAAATAGAAATAAATGAATATGACTTGATAGCTATTACAGAGTTGTGGTTGCAGGGTGACCAAGACTGGGAACTCAATGTTCAAGGGTATTCAGCCTTCTGGAAAAATAGGCAAAAAGGAAAAGGAGTTGGGGTAGCTTTGTTAATAAGGGAAGGTATTGGTTTGGCAGTAAGTGGTGATGAAGGTGCAATAGATTGTGATGTGGAATCAGTTTGGGTGGAAATAAGGAATAGCAAGAAGAATAAGTCACAGGTGGGAATGGCCTATAGGCCCCCAAAGAGTTGTCTCAGTGTAGGGCAAAGCATAAATTGGCAAATAATGGAGGCATTTAAGAAGGGCACTACAATTGTCATGGATGATTTTAATCTGCATATTGACTGGACAAATCAGATTGGCAGGGGTAGCATTGGAGTGCATCAGGGGTTGTTTCTTAGATTGCAGAACCTACCCAGGATCAGGCTATTTCAGATCTAGTAATGTGTATTGAGGTGGATTAATAAGATGTATTGTAGTTAAGGATCCTCTAGGTGGTAGTGATCACATCATTGTAGAATTTTAAACTCAGTTTGAGGTCGAGCAACTCGGGTCTCAAGCTAGTGTCCTCAACTTAAATAAGGGCAACTACAGAGGTAAGAAGGAACAGTTGTCTAAAGTGATGTGGGAAAATAGACTAAGCGAAAGGTCAGCGGATGATCAGTGGCAGACGTTTAAGCAGGCATTTCATGACACTCAGCAAAAATTTATCCCAGTCAAATAGAAGACTTGATGAGATGGATGGACCACCTGTGGTTAACAAACATGGTCAAGGAAAGTATCCAATCAAAAACTAAGGCATACAAAGCGGCGCAAACTAGTGTAGGACAGAGGATTGGGAATGTTTTAGAAACCAGCTGCAGACAACAGAAAAGCTAATAACGAGGGAGAAAACTGATTATGAAAGTAAATTGGCAAGAAATATAAAAACAAACAGCAAGAACTTCTACGGGTATATAAAAAGAAAGAGACAGTAGCTAAAGTGAGCATGGGACCCTTGGAGGATGTGACTGGAGAATTGATAATGGGGAACAGGGAAATGGTAGATAATTTAAATCAATATTTTGCATCAGTCTTCACGATGGAGGACATTATAAACATCCGAAATATATCAGTAAACAAGGAGTTAATGGGAGATCTTGTAATAGTCTCTATCACGAGTGATAAAGTATTTGAAAAACTATCGGGACTAAAGGCAGACAAGTCACCAGGGCCCGATGGCCTGCATCCAAGAGTTTTAAAGGCAGTAGCTGCAGAGATAGTGGAGGCATTGGTCAAAATATTCCAGAACTCACTGGATTACGGGAGGGTCCCAGCGGATTGGAAAGTGGCTAATATTATGCCCCTGTTCAAGAAGGGAGGGAGACAAAAAACAGGAAACTATATGCCAGTCAGCCTAACATCTGATGTTGGGAAAATGCTAGAGTCGGCAAATCAAGTTTGACAAGTTTGCTAGAGTTCTTTGAGGATATAACAAGCAGAGTTGATAAAGGGAAACAGTAGATGTAGTTTATTTGGATTTGCAGAAGGCATTCCATAAGATGCCACATAAAAGGTTATTGCACAAGATAGGAGCTCACGGTATTGGGGTAAAGTAAGGAATGTTTAACACACAGAAGACAGAGAGTCGGGATTAATGGGTCTTTTTCAGGTTGGAAAGACATAACTAGTGGGGTGCCACAAAGTCCTAGGACCTCAATTATTTACTATCTACTTTAATGACTTAGAGGAGGGGGCAGACTGTAATGTATCCAAATTTGCTGATGATACAAAAATAGGTGGGAGGGCATGTTGTGATGGGGACTTAAGGAATCTGCAAGGGTATATGGATAGATTGAGTGAGTGGACAAAAACTTGGCAGATGGAGTTTAATGTAGGAAAGTGTGAGGTCATGCACTTTGGCAGGAAGAATCAAAAGGCAGACTATTATTTAAATGGAGAGACACTCCAAAAAAAGTGCAGCACAGAGGGGTCTGTGTGTTCTTGTGCATGAAACACAAAAAGTTAGCACGCAAGTGCAGCAAGTAATTAAGAAGGGAAGTGGAATTTTGGTCTGTATTGGGAGTTGGAGTTTAAAAATAGAGATGTCTTGTTACAACTGTACAGGGTGTTGGTAAGGCTACACCTGGATTACAGTGTACAATTTTGGTCCCCGTATTTAAGAAAGGATATACTGGCATTGGAGGCAGTTAAAAAATATCACTCAGCTGATTGCTGGGATGGAGGGGTTGACTTATCAAGAATGGCTAAACAGGTTAAGCCATCATTCATTAGAGTTTAGAAGAATGAGGGGTGTTTTTATTGAAACGTGCATGATTCTGAGGGGGCTTGACAGGGTAGATGTTGAGAAGATGTTTCCACTAGTGGGAAATCTCAAACTAGGGGGTACAATTACAGAACAAGGGGACACTCATTTAAAACTGAGATGCGAAGGAATTTCTTCTCTCAGAGGGTCGTGAATGTCTGGAATTCTCTACCCCAGAGAGTTGTGGAGGCTAGATCGCTGAAAGTATTTAAAGAGGAGGTAGATAGATTTTTGAAACACTGGGGAATTGAGGGCTATGAGGAGCTGGCACAAAATAGGAATTGAGGCCTAGGGCAGATCAGCCATGATCTTACTTAATGACAGGGGGGGCTTGAGCAGCCAAATGGCCTACTCCTGCTTCTATTTCTTATTTTTCTATGTTCCTATGCATTAATTTAGTGCCTCCAACAAAGTAAAACATCCCAGGGTGTCCCTCATTGGAGTGCTATCAAGCAAAATCTGACACATGTGATATCAGGACAGGTGTGGTAGGTTTTAAGGGGTGTTTTAAAGGAGGAAATACAGGTGAAAAGGTTTAGGGAGGGAATTTCAGTGTTTAGGGCCTAGGCAACTGAAGGCATGGCAGTCAATGGTGGAGCAAGTAAAATCAAGGATCCACAAGGGGTCAAGATTCGAGGAATGCCGAGATGGAGGAGGATTGGAGGACTGGTGGAGGTTACACAGATAGGGAGAGATAAAGTCAAGGAGGAGGTTGCAATCACGTGCAAGAGTTCTATAATTGAGGTGTTACCAAACCAGATGGGGCATTGGTTTAAGGTCTCATATTAACATAAGACCTATGCTCTTTCGATTGCGGGATGTCATTCTTAAACTTTAAGATTTAGGGTTAAGATTTGGAATTATACAGAGAAAATTATTAAACCGAACTTCAAAACATACCTGCTAAGCCAGAAAGATCACATACAATACCGTATCCAACTCCAACTTTTTATCTTTTATGGCAGTGGGCCGAAAGTTCTTGTTTGTATTTAATTGTACTTTAAATACAGATGTGATGAATCAAACAACATAAACTTGAACTCAGTATCAAAACCAATTTATTTTTGACTCTAATGCATACTTTTTTTGAAGTCACAACATTGTATCTTTCAGAATTCATTTAGAATAATAAGGTGTGAAATAATTATGGTTTCCTGCCTTATTTCCAGCAGCAATGATTTTTACATAGTCAAACGTTGGTTTCTACATGAATTTTGTTGTAATCTCACAAGCGTAAATGCAGCCTCAGCCGCCTTGGCTTTTAACTCTGGAATTTCCTCCCTGGACCTCTCCTCCTTTCCAATCCCATCTCTTCCTTTAAGACCCTCCCTAATGCTTACCTCTTTAACCAAACACTCGTTTACGCCTCTTAATATTCCCATCTCTGGTTCAAAATCCATTTGGTTAACCTATGTTTCTGTGAAATGCCCTGTGGCATTTTGTTACATTACAGGTGCCTAATAAATGCAAGCTCTTGCTGTTGTTGTTTGAGCGGAATCTCCCGTACAACTTAAGCAGCTTACTTCCTTACTGGTCATAGACTGTCCACGAATATTCATTACAAGCCCACCGACTCCCACAGCTACCTCAACTACAGCTCCTCACATCCTGCTTCCTGTAAGGACTCCATCTCATTCTCTCAGTTCCTTCGCCTCCGTCACATCTGTTCCGATTATGCCACCTTCCAAAATGGTGCTCCTGACATGTCTTCCTTCTTCCTTACTGGACTTAACATTGAGTTCAACAACTTCAGACCATGGACTCTCTCCTCTATCTTCACCCCTTTTTAATCCCCTCTTTGAAAATGTATTTTTATTTTTTATTTAGTTATTTTTATTTTTATTCATTTAGTCGTTGTTTTATCCCCTTTTTTATTAACTTTTTTGTCCCCTTTTCAATGCCTTTTCCCCAACCACCACCCTCTCCCCCCACTCCACCCGTTACTTATTCCATGATGTTCTTTCACACAGTGCTGACCCTTGTTCTGCTATTAACACATTCTGCTTTTTTTCTTCATGCCACTATCAGCACCTTCTTTAGCCCCGACCACTACCATTAACACTCCCTTTTTGATGTGTTCATGACATCTTTGTCAATCTCTCCTTAGCCCCACCTATCGCCTACCTTCTATCCAGCTTCACCTGCTTCTCCCCACCTTAAACAGTATAAATTTAATCACATTTCTAGTTCTCTTTAGCTCTGAAGAAGAGTCATATGTATTTGAAATGTTAACTCTGTTTCTCTCTCTACAGATGCTGCCAGGCCTGCTAAGAGTTTTCCAACATTCTCTGTTTTAATTACTTAAATTGCAATACCTGTTCCAAGCCGGGTGGGGATGCAAGTTGTGAGGAGGACACAGAGAGGCTGCAAAGAGATGTCAACAGGTTTCGTAAGTGGGCAACAAGATGGCAGATGGCGTATAATGTGGGGAAGTGTGACATTATTCACTTTGGTCATAAGAATAGAAATTCATAATATTATTTAAAAGGTGTGAAACTTGTAGGTGTTAATGTCCAAAGAGACTTGGGTGTGCTCATACAAGGAATGCAGAAAGTTAGCATGCAGGTGCAGCAAACAACTAGGAAGGCAAATGGTATGCCAGCCTTTATTGCAAGGGGATGGAGTACAAGAATAAAGAAGTCTTGCTGCAATTGCAATTGTACAGGGCTCTGTTGAGACCACATCTAGAGTAACGTGTGCCGTTTTGATCTCCACATTTAAGAAAGGATTTATTTCCTTTGGAGATGGTACAGCGAAGGTTCACTACATCGGTTCCTAGAATGAGGGGGTTGTCCTATCATGAGAGGCTGGGTAAATTTTGCTTATATTTTCTGGAAATTAGAAGAATTACAGGTGATCTCATTAAAACCAACAAGATTCTGAAGGGGCTTGGTAGGGTAGATGCTGAGAGTTTGTTTCCCCTGGTCAAGGAATCTAAAACATGGGGGCACAGTCTCAGGATAAGGGGCCGATCATTCAGGGCAGAGATGAAGAGAAATTACTTCATTCAATGGGTTGTGAATCTTTGGAATTCTCTACCCCAGGCAGTTAATTCTCAGTCACCATTAACTGGAACATTTTCCATGGCAACACCTCCACCAGAGTCCACTTGCCAACCAATCAGCATACAATACAAAGTTGTTGCTTCCCCTGACATTGATATTCTTGCAATTGTCCTGATGAGGGCAAGATGAAAAGCTTCGACACAATGTCTTTTTTCAGCAATGCTTTACTTATTTTATCACAGTTAGATGTTAAAGAGCAATAGTGATGGTAGACAGCCTTGTCTCACCCCGTGCCATTGACACCAGGTTTACTTTCATCAAATATATGGTCCTGATTGTAGCAGTCTGTCCCATATGCAGAGCGACAATCATTCTTTTATCTCTCCAGACAACTCCAATTACCTCCAGCACTTTCAACAGCTTTTGCCAAGTCACCTTAACCCCATATGAAGCTTGGACAAAGGACTCCAACACTCTCGCACTCACACCTCAGTAAGAGAAAAGACCTTGAGAAAAGAGAGGAAATTAAACTGCTATTGAAAAACCGTGAAGACATTTCCCTTTTTCAGTTGCCAGATGATTTCCTTAATTGTTTTGAACAGAGATGAGGGCAGGACTTTTGTTGAACTGAAGGGAACGGGAATAGAGGCAGACGTGCCAGTTTGCCAGCACCATCCCTGCTCCCAAGCTGTTTTCTCAGATGTCAGATTGGAGGCAGAATGGATACCCATTTGCAAGTGGCGCAAAGCCAATTGAGGTAAGTTAAAGGCTAAATAAGGCCAATAGTCAGGAGCTGGCTGCAATGTCCCAGACATCTTGTGAACCCTGCAGGGCAGCAGGAGCACAAAAACCTGTCTGAAGCAGGCATAGGAGACAGCATTCTGGGATGCCTTTGAAACCAGCCCACCCTGCTGCCCCACCTACCTGGTCACACACGCCAGCCTATGGAGGGGCTCCCACTCCACAATGGAGCCCAGAAGCTGTGGCCATTTTTTAAACTGAATAAGATTTAAAAGTGCTGAGGGGGTGCCTCATGATAGAAGTGCCCCCTCTCCACCTTAGCTTCAACGGTAGGCTGCATCTCCTTCCATGCTGGACAGTTTCCTAGTGTCGCTCCGGCTTTGAGAGCCCACCCACCGTCCTTGACAGGATGTTGTGCGCACTCTCTGACCACTAATTAGTCAATTTAGGCAAAATCACTGTTGGGTGACCCTTTAATGTCATCACTACCATCCCATCCCAAAGCCCAAAATCCTGCCCAGAGGTTCAAACACAAATGGAGCACTATTTACAGCCAATGTGCTACTGAAGCTGCTCAACCTGTTCTGCGTGCAACAATTGCACATATATTAGATTATAAATTGGAGAGGAATCTGAATATCCACTATTTCAATTGGATAGGGTTCTGAGACCATTAAAGGGGTTTAATTATTTCAGTGACCTGATAAGAACAGCTTGTACGCAATATTATTGTGCAAATGTCTCAATCAATGCGCAAATAACTAATTTGCTCACTTTGATTTGAACAAAAGCACATAGCACATAGATGTCAATATACAACATGACCAGATCTTTCCTCTGACCTCCTAGCCACTATGGGCTTGGCAAAAAAAAATTGTCATTCTGTAGATGAGTCCAGCCTCAGTATATTATATGACAAAGTTATTTGATGACAATGTGATTGAAAACGTGATTATGCTGCCATTCATTTAAGCTTCTCCTGACTCTTGGTCAAAGGTTTTCAAATGGATTTTACTTAATCAGGATTGTCTGCTAAATGGAAAAAATTCAGGGCATCTTATATTACAGAGTTCTACTTGATAACTTTCCCTCATCAAGTCTGTTCATTATTTTACATTGTAAGATCATGCTAGAAAAATGTGACTGCTTGCATGGTCTCTCACTCCTGCATTCATGCTCACTTGAGTCTCACTCACTCACCCCTAACTCTCTCTTGTGCCTCTCTCACTCTTTCCTGTTCCTTTCCCTGACTCATGCACATAGGAACAGGAGGAGACCATTCAATACCATGAACCTTTTCCCCCATTCAATGGTTTATCTGTGTCTTAACTCCATTCAGTTGCTTCTGCTCCATATTCTTTGAATCCCTTACCAAACAAGAACCTATCAATATCAGTCTTAGATGTTTCAATTGACCAATATTACGATCCCCATAGAGACTGATAACTTTTAAAAAGAGTGAATTTACAGTGACTGACTTAAAGGTATCGCACAACAGCGTTTCAAATTTTAAGGCTTTTGCTCTAACAGTCAAATGAAATTCAACTCAACTAAACATTATTTAGGAGGCAACTAATATTTTTAATTATGGAACAGATCTATCTTATTAGTTCTTTAACATGACCAATAACCCCACGACATGTTTATATATTATACCACAATCTCAGCAGAACTGTAGGCCAGAATTTTCCAGCTCCTCTCACTGGTGGGATTTTCTGGTCCCACCGATATGAACGGAGATTTCAATGGAGCCCATTGCAGGGGGGCTGGGGAATTCCAGCCGCAGTTTCATTTTAAAGTCTCAAATTCTTCCTGGCATTTTGACAGGCTCCCTTTTTCCTGTTACGCTGGGGCAAGTATTCCAGAGTCCCTTCACTCAACCCTCCTGAGCACACCCAAATGGACTTCCAGCAGCAAGCTACTGTCTGGTGACTTCTTGCTCTTTATATCTCTGTAAGGTCCATCACTTCAAATGGGAAATCTGCTCTCACAACAATAGCTTCCCTTGCTCTGTTTCCAGGGTTTCTGATTGAGTCTGTAGTCTGCACAAAGCAAGGCCAACTGCTTCTGCCTTTGTGTTCAGGTATTAATTTTGGCAATTGGGTTTTAATAGGACTTGGCCTGGGCCACTGTACCTATGGTAACCTAGTCACAGACTTATCACAGACAGAACTAGTAGGAGATCACATTTTACCTTGAATTTTAAAAAAAACTTATAAAATCTTGCACATGTAACATATGGATTCCGCCGTTTTTTGGGAAGTGTTCCAAATTTCTGCTCTCTTTTGTGGGAAGAAATGCTTCTTGATCCTGCCACTTAATGGGGCTGAAATGTAAGATTTTGCCCCTATAATTTGCATGCTCCCACCACAGAAAGCTTCTTTTTGTCTACTATATGTAGCACGTAATCCATGCTGACACTTCAGTGCAGTGCCAAGGGAGTGCTGTGCTGCACTGTCAGAGGTGCCATTTTTCTTAGCTATACTACAAAGGCATCAATTGCATGTTTTACTTGAACCAGTGAATTTCTCACGAAGATCATAATGAGTGTCAATGAACCAACTTGCACGCTCACTCTGTACCAAACCTGCTGTTGTCCCCCATTTCCACTGCCTGAAAGGTAAATGATCAGTGAGAAGCATTAAGCTTTAAGATGGCAAGACATTTTGCACGCATTTATCAGCATTTGGTTGACACTGAAGTAAGTGCCACATAACCGTATGGAATACGTTCTTCATGTATGCTGTCCCTGGCCTTTTCATTTCTATGGTAGCCTAAGGAACCATAGGGCTGAATCTTATGCCTTGTGGGCGTAAAATAGTAGGAGAAGGCATTGGGTGAGTGTCCAACGTCATCCCCTTTATGCGTAATCTTCAGGTGGGCGGGCACAGGTGGTGTTGGAGCTGCGCCTTCCATTAACTAAAAGGCCACTCAAGGCTATTGAAAATGCAACTGAAACTAATTTTACATTGCCCGTGCGATTTTGTGCTCATCGCACGGGCAAAATGGGCAGGTGAGCAACCCACATTTTGCAAAACCTCATCCATAAGCAGGATAAAAAAGGTCAGTGGCATTGCCAGTGTGAGTAGTGAAGGGTTTAGGAGATAGTTTGCTGCTGGTTGTTTATTTGAACTTGACAGCTTCATCTCTGTCATGAGCTTCATTCTTTGTATTTCTAAACTTCATTTCAGGACCTATTGGTGGCTCTAAGGCACCTGGAGGATTTTGATGATGTGGGTCCTTCCAGGTATCAGACAGCCTTCTTTTACCCTGGTAAGGGGGATTGTGGTCTCCACTGGTGGCACCTTCTCGGAGGAGGAGAGGGGCAGAAGGGAGAGGAGGCCAGGTGTCTAAATGCAGCTTCCAGGGGAGCGACCTGTGGGAGGAGAGGTGCAGGCACAAGGGGTGCAGGACCAGCATGAAGTCCAAGGCAGAAGGGGCCGCAGAAGACGCCACTATCCTGCTGCCAGGTTTACTGGTGGTGATGCAGCTACCTCGATATACCCGAGGTGCAATGCCAAAGGAAGCTTTGTCTCTCCAGAGACCTCCATTTGTCAGATGATTGGGCCTGAGGTCAGCTCCAACTATGTGGGTGGAAACCCCATGCCAGTGGTTCTGAAGGTCACAGTGGCCCTCAATTTCTATGTCTCCGTCTCTTTCCAGGGCTCAGTGCGGGATCTTTGTGGAGTGTCCCCATCAGCTGTCCACAAATGCGTCAAGCTGGTGACAGAAACTCTTTTCAGGTGGGTAATGATATTTATTCATTTCTGTATGGGTGAGGCCAGCCAGGTTGAATGTGCCAGAGTCTTTGCAGCGATTGCTAGGTTCCCCCACATCCAGGGTGCCATCGACTGCACACATGTGACCATCAAGGCGGCAACAGGTCAGCTGGGTGCTTTCGTCAATAGGAAGGGCTTCCACTTGATGAACGTGCAGATAGTGCATGACCACAGGGCATAGATTCTGCCCTGGCAGCTCCCATGATGCTAACATCCTCAGACACTCCCAGGTGCCGAGGCTCTTCAGTGCTCCAGCTCGACTGGATGGATGGCTGCTGGGTGTCAAGGGCGATCTGTTGAAAATCTGCCTCATGACGCCTCTCCACCACCCAAGCACAGAGGCAGAGCAGTGTTGGAATAGGTGTCATGCCTCCACAAGGGCAGTGATAGAGAGGACCATAGATCTTCTGAAGCAGCACTTCCATTGCCTGGAACATTCAGGGGGAGCACTACAATACCCGCCAGAGCGGGTGTCACTGATAGTGGTTGTATGCTGTGCTCTCCACAATCTGGTACTGGCAAGGGGGGACCCACTGGAGGATGAGGATCTTGAGGCAGCTGCACAGATGAATCCAGAAGTGAGTTAGAAGAGGAGCATAATGAGTAGAATGCTGAGGGTGTGGAGGCAGATCTCTGTAACTTCCAGGGAGGCAGGGACACCAGGGTCGTCTTGATCCAACACCCTTTCAGCTAGGCTGCCAAAGATCAGCTTCTATCTCATGCCAGGGCTGCTGCCTCCATCCTGAATGTCTGAAATGACCCTTTAATTTGATCCCAAAGTCCACTCAGTGCCTGCACAACAAAGTTTAGGGCCACTCACGCCCAGCTTTACATACCAGTGTATCTCGCACCAAAAAACATAAAAAGGTGAGACCATTGTAACAAAAACAAAATTTATCTCACTTTGACAATCCAAAAGAATTAACATCACCTTCTCTGATCTTCATTCCCAGACCAGTAAACATAAACAAAACATTACACAACAGGAGATCACTCATGACCTCTTTTGCTCTTGGTGCCTTAAACTTACGTTAGCAAGTGCTATGTCTTGGTGTGTTCTCCCCTGCCCCAACTGTCACCAGCAATGGAGACAGCCTGCTAACTCTGCTGACTTGTTGACCTTGATGACCTTGGTGTCGTCCTCTGGCCAGTGAAGCCTATGCTGGCCCCGCCTGGGAGGGTGGAGCCAGCGCCATGGCTGGCATCTCCCCAGTCATTGCAGCCTCGTTGGATGCCACGGTCACTGCTAGAGGGACAGAGGAGCTGCTGCTATCATCTGGAGCACCCTGAGAGGAGCCAACAGAGACGATAAAGGAGCTCATGCGCCAACGTGAGGTCGCTGTGGACCTCCTGCACACCACTGATGGACGGGCACCTAGCTGGGATACTGGGTGCCTCATCCATCTCCCACACTGGCACTGACCACCTGAGGCCTGCCTGTGTGAGGGCTTGAAGATCCGAGTGCAACCCAGGAACCCATGATTCTGACCCTGGAGCTGCCTCTCCATGAGAGTTGGCACTCTCTCAATGAAGGAGGCAGTGTGCTCGGACATGAGGGTCAACACAGTGCTCGTGCTCTGCATGAACTCCTCTATAACAGAGACCATGGCATGCATACCCGCATGGATCTCCTCCAGATCCTCCCGTACACCCTACTGGACATCCAGCATCTGCTGCCTAATGGACAACTCCAGAGGCTCATCACCTGCCTTCGACTGAGCATCGTCTTGGTCTCCAGCAGTCTTCTGACTGTCGGCACCCTTTTCACTCTCTGCTTTCACCTGCTCCTCAAGCAAGTGTGAAGTGCCCTCACGGCTGTGGTCTGACATTCTAGCCAAAGATCTAACACCCACCGAAGTGCTGGTATCTGCGCTGGTGCCTAGTTCAGAGAGCGGGTGTGATGCAGATGCATGTGAAGCCAGGAGGTCCTCTGGCATCAGGGGCAGCTCTTCGGGGTCCTGAGAACAAATGCCTGCTGGTGGACCTAAGGGAGAACAACAACATGTCATTAGTTTAAGTCATCACATTGTGCATGCCAGGCATCCTGGGGAGACAATGGAGATGTGCATCATGGTGCCATTATCTTTCAGTGATCAATGGAGAATCCAGTTTTGGGCCCCCATCAATGATGAGATTACACAAGAATGTTTGCACTATCTGAAACTCTCATCTCTGTGCACTGCACTCTTACCTTCGTCTGACACCCCAGCCTCTCCACGACTGGCTGAATGAGGTACATGGCGTCTCTCCAGCTCCAAGGCACCCTGCTCAAATCTGGATAGGATTAGGAGATTTAGGGGGGTCGCCGCCTGACTGCGATCTTTCAATGTTGTTATGGGCCGTCTTCTAAAAGGACAGAGGAGCATTGATTAGTCCACTCTCTACCTGAGAGTGGCCAACCCCACCTGAGGGAGCACCTTGCAGGGCACATCCGAGTCGTGGCCCTCAAGCCGCATGGCACTCAGTCCAAACAGCCAGGGCTCACCCCCTTGGCATTCAGACTCTAATACCTCTGAGCTCCACAGGGGGATGGCCAGACACTTCAACATACTGATCCATGACAACAGAGTACTCACCCCTCCTGAGTGCAGCAAGTCATTAGACCTTTTGTGGCTCTGCACCCATGTGCGCAGCACAACATAATGGCTGCTGTTAGTTGCAGTGGCCTCATTCTTCCATCTCTGGGGGCAAGGGTGTCCCTCCTGGCAACCACCTCCTCCAGGAGGACCACAAGGGAGACGTCCGAAAACTGGGGTGGCTGAGTGCCCACCCAACCTGCCCTCCTGCCTGGCGTCTCCAGTCGCACTTAAGGCCATAACTTTGGTCTTCCAAACGTTGTAAATATGTTCTTCCCTGGCAACCTTCAAGGAGCTGCCTGTGCTGTTCTTAAACCGGCCACCAGGTCGCTTTTGAACCCGGAAGCCGACAGGCCCCTGCCAGCCCTTCCTGACCATTTGGAAGACACGTTCACACTGGGTGGGCCTTAATTGGCCAGCCAACATGAAGTCACAGTCGGGGGCCGATTGCGGGCAGCAGCCCGTTTCTGACCAGTCGAGCGCACCAGTCATGTGCATCCGCCAAGGGTAAAATTCAGGTCATAGAATTTTGCAGGACAGAAGGAAACCATTCAAGTCCGTTGTGTCTCTGCTGGCTCTTTGAAAGAGCTAAGCAACTAGTCCCACTCCCTGCCCTCTCGCTCAAGCCCTTCAATTTTTTCTATTTCAGGTCAATTCAATTTCTTTTTGAAAGTTACAATTCAATCTGCTTCCACTGCCCTTTCAGGCAGCGTGTTCCAGATCATCACAACTCACTGCGTAAATAAATGTTCCTCGTGTTGCTGCTGGTTCTTTTGTCAATTGCCTAAAATCCATTCCTTCTGGTTGCCAACCAGTCTGCCACTTGAAAAACAGCTTCTCCTTATTTACTCTATCAAAACATTTCTAGTATTGAGACTCCTCCATTATACGTTGCCGAGGCTCTGGAGTGCCGTGATGAATTTAAGGGCCTGTTTCCTGAACAGCAGTGCACGAGATGCACTGGATCAAGGCATCAAGGCTGTGCTCTTCGTAGAGACTGACAGCTCTGATGAAAAGGCAGCAGTCCACTTCGCATCAAACAGCAGGGCGGAATCCATCTCTGATGATGAGGTGAATTGGAGAGTGCATCATGAAATTGTAGTTGCTTTAATACCATTTCTTTGGGGGAAAAAGTGTTATGGCCCATGCAGTTGGTAAAGCGGAGTTATTTAAAAATCCCAGAGGGAAACTTCAAACGACTGTCATAACCTATAATTTTAAGTGTTAGGTTTGAGATGCAACTCTAAACTCAGGAATCAGACCACTAGTTCTCAAGGCTTTACATTAACTAGTTGATACATTTTATTAATTTACACAGGTTGAAGTATATGTAAACATGGCTACAAATTACTACTATCATAACTTTTGACAAATTCCCAAACTAATCTCCATTAAGGCAACAGCAACCCATGGGCTTAACCAAACATCAGGCAAAGCATTTTCACCTTACAAATTCAAAATGAGGTTCTTTCCACTGTGGAGCCAGTTGGAGGCTTATAACTGCCTTTTGATCTTACATTGCCTCTGCCTGCACACCCGACAACTACTGAAGTTATACCTACCAGCCCCATTGAATGTTAATTCTCATTGTATCAAAAACCTCTTTGAACTTTACCTTTTAACAATGAAACCCCATTCATTGTGCCAATTTTATTAGTAATATAAACATATGGCTTGGTAGCTGCTAGAAAAGCGTCAAGTTTTCACCCCGCTTCTTGAAGGCTCGATTCAAAAAATGCAAATGCATGCTATCTCTTGGTTTACATCTCAAACTAGTACATCAAAGCGCCCAGGCTAGCTGGCTTTAATCCAATTAAGACATACCCGCAGACTAAATCTCTATTTTAAAAGAAAAATATTTCCCAAAATATTATATACATTAATAGCTTCATAACACAAAGTCAGTTGCTCCTTTGTATACACATAACTGAAGTCTCTCGTCACAGGTACTAGACTAGTCAATCTCCTGTGCACTGTTTCTAAGACCTTGGCAGGCTGGAAAAAAACTGAGCACCCAATGTAAAGTACTACTGAAGGCTGATATGTTAAGATTGGAAAACTATGGAGAATAACTCACAGGAAAATTATCCTGCTGTTTGGCTATCAGAGACAGAGCAGAATAAATCCTTTCAATAAAATCCAACTGAGGTAGCATCTTGTTGCTACAGTTCAGTATGCATTGAGCTTCTGTCCAAGTAAGGAAATCCTCCATCCCATTCCTACTGACCTCCCTTGCCTTGGCTTCTGACCCTGTGCTAATGAAGCTGAACAGAAATTTGAGGAACTGCCCCTCACCTTTTGAGTGAGCACACTAAACCTTCCAGAATCAGTATCGGGTTCAACAATTTCAGAACATAATCATTGCTCCCATTGTTTTCAGACTGTATCTGTTGGTAATGGCTGTGCTGTCGCCTTGAGCTTTTTTGTCCCATTACTCCCTCCCCTTTTGTCTTACACCATCATCCCTTTTTGTCATTTAATCTTTTTGACCTTCCAGCTAACCCCCACTACCTCCCGAACCCCCAACTACCCTCCCACCACGCACCCCCCCCCCGACTACCCTTCCGACCACCCAACTGCCCTCCCATCCCCACGACTACCCTTCTGAGTATGCCTCCCCACTCCCCCACCGCTGCCAGGTAAATGCCCACACCTCCGGTTACCCTCTCAACCCCCCCAAAGACCACTCCCCAAATTCCCACTGTTCACACCCATACCCCACCGACCATCTGACCACCGTCACTGACCACCTTCCCCCTCCGTGACATATCCTATCCCCCGGATCCCCTATGCTGACCACCTGACCAACCCTAACCCTTCACCTGCTTACCTTACATACTTACCTTCTCCCTGGCTTCTAAAAGTAGTTGAGACTTTTAAACCTACCTGTTTTATGGCAGCTAATCCCTTAACAATGGAGGCAGGTTTCCTTATCTCTGACTCTCCTGAAGGCCACGGGAACATACTGCACTACACTATTCTCACCTGGCTGGAGTCAGAAAGTCGGGTGGGAAAGGTGTGGCTGCATTCCAGTATAAGTGAAAAGGAGCGGAGTGGCAATCCGACTGTGATTACCACTCCTCTGAAGTTCTGGCCTATTAATTCTGCTTCTCTCTCCACAGCTGCTGTCTGACTTGCTGCGTGTTTTCAAAATTTTCTGCTATTATTAAGTGTTAAATTTTATGCTGGGGTGGGTGTCCCTACACCCCATGATGTGAAAGTCAGTGACAAGCCTGCCTACACTTTATTGCCTAACTCCCCAGCCGTATAATGGCCATCAACTCATGAAAATCTACACTTCCTTTTTTGATGAAAGTTTTCTTTATTGGTGCCTTTGTTGCAATTTTGAAAAAGAAAATAAATTCAACGAAAGAAAAAAAAGTGACTAGAAGTTGACTGGGCCTAACTGTAATTCATGAGATATTACGTGACCACATAAAGAGGTTTCTGTATCTGGAAGAAAATGTCTCTATGATGCTCAGTACTCATCAACAAATGCAGCAAAGATGGGAGGAACATAAGAAACATAGCAACTGGAATACGCCATTCAGTGTTTGAAGAATTAGATTTCTCACTTGTTTGTGAGAATCTCTCTCTCTCTTTCTCTCTTGCCCTCACCTTCATGTGATTCTCATTTACCTCTCGTGTTTGTCTCCCTCCCTTCCTACCTCTCTGTGTTAATCTGATGTGTAATATAACTTTAAGAAGAATGTTGTTAAGGAAGGTCACCTGATCTTAGTATCCAATTGCAGTGTAGCGTGGGCTACCTCTGTACTTAGTAGTCAGTAGTTGGAGTAGTGTAGAGATAGAGTCTGAAGTGCAAGCACATGTTTAGTTGCTGCTGAATAAATAAATTTAGAGTTTCTACCTATGAAGTGTTTGCTACTCAACTCTATCATTAGTACCAAATTGGCCACCACTTGCAACAAGCGTGCGAACAGGATCCAACAAACTGGTGTCTAGGATCCAACACTTTCTCTGGCTCATGTACACTGCAACAGGAGTGGTCCATTCAGCTCCTTGCGCCTGTTCCACCATTCAATTAGATCATGGCTGATTTGCATCTTAACTTGACTACTGGCCTCTGTTTGTAACCCTTGTCACTCCACAGATGCTGCCAAACCTGCCAAGGTTTTCCTACACTTTCTGCCTTTATTTCAGATTTCCAGCTTTTCAAAACCTATCAATCCTAGTTTTGACATTTTCAGCTGACCCCCCGCACCCACCACGCCGCTACCGCACCCCCCCCACCCAACCCAGCCTCAAAAGAGTTTCTTTTTTGGGGGAAGGAGATTTTCAGATTTCCTTTACCCTAGGTGTGAGGAAGTGCTTCCTGACATTGCCCCTGAATGGTCCAGCTCTAATTTTAAAATTATGCCCCCTTGTTCGAGGCTCCCATACCAGAGGAAACAGTTTCTGCCAAATATTTTAATCATCTTAAACAGCTCAATCAGCTCAATCTTCTGTACACAAGGGAATACAATGCAGCGTGTCCTCATAATTTCAATCTTAGACATGGTATTACTCTGCACTGCACTCTCTCCAAAGCCAACATATCCTTCCTGAGGTGCAGAAGCTATAACTATGCACAATACTCCAGGTATCATCTAATGAGCACTTAGGCAAGTGTATGTAATTTCCACCCCTTTGTCTGCCAGCCCCTTTGAGATGAAGTCTAACGTCCTATTAGACTCTTTAAATTTTATTTTTGTACCTGTCCATTCATGATGCCTGGTGCTGGGCGTAGGATGTGGTCTCATTCAGGTTAGGTTAGATCTAGAAAATGATTTCGTTGACATGGGGTTGCTTACAAAAGATATTTGAGATTCACATTGTGTGCTGAGCTCAAATGGGACGGGCGAACCACACAGCATTCAAGTGGGATTCAAAACCCAGCCAAATCTCGATAGCTGAGGAGCTGCCAAGAAAGGGCTGAACACTGCCAATTCTCTGTGTGAAAACAGCCAACTGCATTAGCACAGTTAGCTTGCTTGCCAGATGAGTTTGCATATGCAATTCCATCACTTGAACTTTGATGATGCACTGCATGTTAATCATGTCTTTGAACCACTCATTTCAAGCTTTTGATTAAAATTGGGAGAGGCGAATTAGTATTACACCCTACAAGCAAAGGCGGATTTATACATTGTCAAATGCATGACCAAAGTACCTCATGAGGTCCAGTTAAGTCCTTTATAATGCAGTTTTGGATATGGTCAGATTTGCTGCCAATCTGGTTGCTGTGAAATCAACAGCAAATATGACCTATTATCAGAAGCATTTTTCTTTCCAGTTTTCTAGAATCGTGTCCAGTCAATTGAGAAATGTAAGGGTCGTGATTAATTGGAAATTGAGAAATTAAGGAAAAGCAACACCTGAAATGTGGATTGGTTTAACTCTGCTGGCCATATTCTAACACACACCAAGTCCTGTTCATCCATCAGCCCTGTGTTCGCTGACCTACAATGGCTTCTGCTTCAGCAACATCTCATCTAAGTTTTCAAATCCTTCCACGGCCTTGCCTCTTCCTAATGCTGTAACCTCCCGCAATTCCACAAACATCTGCTCTCCTCCAATTCTTGACAAACCCAATTTTCACCATTCCAACATTGATGGCTGTGCCTTCAGCTACCTAGGTCCTAAGCTCTAGAATTCCCTCCATAACTCTTTTCACACCTCCACTTCTCTCTCTTCCTTCAAGAAATTCTTTGAAACCTCTCTCTTTAACCAAGTTTTCTGTCACTTCAATTGTCGTAATATCTCAAAACAAAAACAAAATACTGTGGATGTTGGAAATCTGAAATCAAAACAGAAAATGCTGGAAATTGTTACAATCCCCATAGACATCAATAACTTTTTAAAAATAAAGGAATCCCTTCGACTTCAACGGAAAGAAATTGTTGGACAAGTTTTCCACAATTAAAACCTATATAATTCAAATATTAGTTAACATTTGAAAGGTACTTCATATAAAATGGTAAATTTCACTTTAAATAAGCAATGCAACAAAGATACACCTCACACAGTTACAAGCACTTGCAATACTTCCTGCACAAAAGTCTTTCTAAGCTGGCCTTTGTTTTGTAAGATCTCTTACTTCTGATCCAATTGTTTCGGTTCAAGTCACATTCACCAGCAGCTGTATTCCATCCCATGCCCTGGGGCACAGTTACTGCTGACAAGGCACTTAACCATGAACCCTATCTCACTTGGGTCATGACAGTCCTGATGGCACAGAATTCCCAAAGACTCCCTTTTCAATCCCCTTTAAGCGGTCTGGCGGGCTCTGGAGCCACTTCAACAGCAGCAATGGATGTTGTCCAATCCACAATCCCTCACTCTTCTCCTCTTCAGTGTTCTGTCCTTTCCAACTATATAATGCACATAGGAACATAGTCTCAGTTTTATTTTGAGACCTGCTTCAACATCAGGATCTGCTGAAGACTTCCAAATCTGTTTGAAGACTGCTGAACAGAAAACTGTTTCATCCGGAGAGAGTCTTACTTATATCTTCGTTGCATGAATTCCCAGTCTTCTGCCAAACACAAAACACAGGTCGATCCCACCCGATTGCAATTAGCTTTCTATTTACCGCTTGCATATGAGCTGTTCAACCATTGGCAATCCCAGGTCACATGGACATTTCTTAGAGCCTAATGATGTCATAATCAGGAAACCAATTATCCTTCTTTCAAAATACTCCCCAGCACATTTTGTTCTTAAAGGGATATCATACAAAAGAAAATACAAGCTTTTCCTACCACATGGGTGATCATATAATACTCTGCACGCAGCTTCCTTGGAGAGAGAAACCAAGTAAATGGCCAGAATTTTCCGTCCCTGTCGGCATCATGGCGGGCATTAGCAGACAATATGGTTTGAAGGACAAAAATTGGTTTTATGCCGTCATGAAACCAGTTTGTGATTGTCTGCTCCACCCATCAATGGCACATAGCCTTGCCCACCGCCGCACATTGGGAACCTAATTTCAATACTTTAGCATCTCATTATAAGCCCTGCGCATTGGAATCATCCCTCTATGCTGATGTGACTGCATGACGATGTGTTTCACAACTGTACATAGGCAACATGCACTTGACGAGCTGCACTTCGCTTGGGACTTCGAGGCTTGTTTGCCTACCTTGCATTGGGCAGCACTTGTGGTCATTAGCACCAGGCTTCACATGCAGCACCACATCACTTTTAGGGGGGATCATGAGCAGGTCTCTAATTACCAGACCAGCTGTAAAGTTTTCCATAGCTGCAGGGCTAGGGCATGCTTGGAGAAGGGGCAAAAGTGGCTTCAGGCAAGGGTGGAGGCAGCAGGGCGAGGACTGTACTGGGGAAGGAGGGTATCCAAGGATGTGTGGGGGTGCATGTTGATCTGTGCAAGTGGTCTCAAAATGGTGAGGTCTAAGGGGGCAGTCTCTAGGCTATATGAGGCCAGATGGAGATGTGAGGGTGTGTGTGAGAGGGTGAGTGGTGATGTCTCTTGAGCTGGTAGTGAGTGAGATGTCAGTGAATGTGTGATGGGCTTGAGAGTGTGAGAGCTGAGAGCAATGAGGTGGTTGCCTTATCCAGGCTGCATGGATGAGATTATTCATCTATGTTTTGTACTTCATGACCTACTTCTTGTGTGCAGCACTGGCACTGGCCACCTTTGCCACGATCTCCTATACTGGAGTGGTGAGACTGATGGGCCTCCTGCGACCAGAGTAGGGTTAGAGGACATTGTGTTGGGCCTCCCCGGTGCCCAGAAGGCGTTCCAGAGATGCGTCACTGAATCAGCGGGCTGCCCTCTTCTTGGCTTTAGGTGCCATGTCTTCAGTGGAACAGTCCTGTGCTGCAACAACTGAGAAGTGTGTCCGCATGTGCAGTTTAAATATGGCGTCCTTCATGAGGAAGTGATGAGGTAACGGCATGGCGGGCAAATTGGAGGCCACCCGCCAGCGAGACGGTGATTCCTTTGGCTGCATAATTAATGAGGTGGGAATCGGATGATATGGTGTCAAAAGCTACCATTGTGGCTGGCGGGTAAAACCTCCTTTACCCCGCCCACTATCACACTTAGTGCAAATCTGGGACCATTCCACCCAATGTATCAGCTCAATGATCTTTTATCTCATGAGAGGTCACTGACCTGAAATGCCAACTCTATTACTCTCTCTAACTACTGCTGAGTATTTCCAGCATTTTCTCCTTATTTCTAAAATGGCAAAATTTGGCTCAGGGTTAAATTTTGTTTGGTAGTACTCCTGTGAAGTCATACTATCAGTACAATGTGTGCTATATAAATGTAACTTGTTGTTGTTGTTGTTGCAGTCACTTGAGACACCTGTTGCAGCCCATGTATAGGTTTCTACTAAAGGAAAGGTTAAAAGGATGCACATTTCCAAAGTTGCCTACCTGTGAATCCTGCATCACACCAACAAGAGAAGTGGTCAACTAAATCTGTGCAGGTAGCACCATTTTCACAAGGTGAGCTTTCACATTCATTGGTTTCCAGCTGACAATAGGGTCCTTCATATCCAATCGCACAGTGGCAGGTATAATTATATTCCTGATCCCGGCAGGTGCCATGTTCAGTGCACAAGTTTCCAATGCAATGGTCTATGTCGATGTCACAAAACTCTCCGGAAAAGCCAGGAGGGCATATGCATCTAAGGAAAAACAGAAGCACACTTCAACACAACAGGGCAAACAGATATGCGTGATAATCAATGCGTTCTTTCCTTTTAATTCTGACCCTGCCCTGAAGATGCTGACACATGTGGGGTGTAGCTCTATGGAAGTTACCTGCCAGAGATGCATTTGCAACTGTGTAAACCCATCCAGTGAATGTAGATGAGTCATTAGAGAGTGGGGAAGCACAGAGTAACTCGGGAACAGAGTGCTAAATTGGGAATTTAATGCAAGTGGGAACTCGGTGCAGAGAGGAAGGAATTTCTCCTCTATATTCTTCTTGTCTTTTACCTCCAGTGGCTCGTGAGCGTTCTTCAATTGTCTCCAAGCTTGGAGACTGTAACTTGTTATTGCTTTATCAAACTTAATTACTTTAGGGGTAAATAGGAATGTAGAAAAGAGCCTAAAACAGTAAAAGGGGCAGAGGTTTCAGGTTAATATGTCAGCTAATTAAAATGAGAGTGAGAAAGGAAAAGAAGGAAAAAGGAGGTATAACCTGTAAATTCACGGGTGACACGAAAATTGGTGGTGTCGTAAATAGTGAGGAGGAAAGCCTTAGATTACAGGACAATATAGATTGGCTGGTAAGATGGGCAGAACACTGGCAAATGGAATTTAATCCTGAGAAGTGTAAGTTAAAGCATTTTGGGAGGGCTAACATGGCAAGGAAATACACAATGAATGGTAGGACCCTAAGAAGTACAGAGGTGCATATGTCCATAGATCCCTGAATGCAGCAGCACAGGTAGATAACATGGTAAGAAGGCAGATGGAATACTTGCCTTTATTAGCCAAGGCATAGAATATAAGGGCAAGGAGGTTATGTTGGAGCTGTATGAAATGCTAGTTAGGCCACAGCTAGAGTATTGTGTGCAGTTCTGGTCGCCACACTTTAGGAAGGATGTGTTTGCACCGAATAGGGTGCAGAGGAGATTCTCCAAGATGTTGCCTGGGCTGGAACATTTCAGCTATGAAGAGAGACTGAATAGTCAAGGTTGTTTTCCTTAAAGCAGAGAAGGCTGAGGGGGGACCTGATAGAGTTATACAAAATTATGAGGGGCATAGGTAGGGTAGATAGGAAGAAACTTTTCCTCTTAGCAGAGGTGTCAATAACCAGGGGACATAGATTTAAGGTAAGGGGTAGGAGGTTTAGAGGGGATTTGAAGAAAAAATCTTTCACCCAGAGGGTGGGGGGTATCTGGAACTCATTGCCTGAGGGGGTGGTAGAGGCAGGAACCCTCACAACATTTAAGAAGTATTTAGATGAGCACTTGAAATGCCATAGCATACAGGTCTACGGGCCAAGTGCTGGAAAATGGGATTAGAATAGGTGCTTGATGGCTGGCACAAACACAATGGGCTGAAGGGCATGTTTCTGTGCTGTATAACGCTATGACTCTATTACTCTAAAAAGGAAAAGGAAAAACAGTAAACAAGGATGGCATTAATACTCCATGAGCAGAAAAGATCATAAGAAAGACATGATAGAAATAAGGCAAGTGTAATGAAAAATAAAAGCATACTAAAATGTGTGCACAGCAATGCACAGAGCATCAACCACAAAACAGGGGAATAGGAAGTAGCAAATTTGTCAGGAAAAACATGCAGTGGGAAAACAGAACCATGGTTGTAGACTGAACACGATCGACAGTTAAATATTGCAGGCTATAATGAATCTGGAAATGATAGGGAAGGAAAAAAGGAGGATTGGGTAGCTGTGTCAGAGTCACATAATGGCTGTAAGCAAGAAAGAATTAGTAATGAGATAGTAACAGAATCTATACAGATAGAGATAAAAAAAATGAAGGGATCAGTCACACCTTGAAGCATGCTACAGACAACTAAATGGTGGAAAAGAAGTGGAGGCAGGAGCCCAATGGCAAATAAATGAAATAGTTAAAAAAAGCAGAATCATGAGCTACAGGGATTTTAACAACTACAAATAAACTGGCCAGAGAGAAGAGGATAGAGGTTTAACAGCGCGCTCAAGACTCCTATAAGAATTTAGAAGGATAAGGGTTGATATGGTTGAAGCTTTCAAGCTATTAAGGAAGCAGATAGGGAAGATACAGAGAAACTATTTCCACTGGTTGCGGAGTCTGGGGCCAAAGACTAAAAATTGGAGTTGGACTAAATTTAGGAAATATGAAGAGTGGCAAAAGTTTGGAACTCTCTTCCACAAATGGCAATTGATGCAAGATCAATCGGTCACTTTAAATCTGAGGTTGATATATTTTTATCAAGGAATATGGAGCAAAAGTGGGATCACACATCTGCCATGATCTCATTGCATGGGAGATCAGGCCTGAGGGGACAAATGACCTCCTCCTGCTCCTATGTTGCTTCTGAGACACTGGGCTGGATTTTCAAATGGGTCAGGGCTGAGATTGGAGGTTGGCAGCTGCGCAATTATGTGCCATTGGCCGGTTCCCTGCATGGTTCCCTCGATCCTGAGCCATTTTCAATGAGTACGGCTCAGGGTCGGATGGGCGGCCACCAGGTTAGGATGGACTTCACTCTAAGGTCTTGAAAGATGTGGCTAGTGAGATACTTTAATTTTCCAAAATTCCCTAGATTCGGGGAAGGTTCTATTAGATTGGAAAATAGCGAATGTAATTCCTTTATTCAAAAAGGGAGGGAGGCAAAATGCAGGAAACTACAAGCCAGTTAGCTTAACATCTGTCATAGGGAAAATGTGAGAAGCTGTTATTAAAGATGTTATAACAGGGCACTTTGAACAATTCAAAGCAATCAGGCAGAGTCAACACAGTTTTGTAAAAGGGAATCATGTTTAACCAATTTACTAGAGTTCATGGAATAAAACTAATGAGTTAACAGCGCAAGTAGAGATAAATAGGTATTATTTGGTGGCGATTACTGAGAAATGGTTACAGAGAGAACAGGTTTGGGAGTTGAATATCCAAGGGTATTCAGTATTTCGGAAGGATAGGCAGGAAGGAAAAGGAGGCGGTGTAGCTTTGTTAGTAAAGGGAGAGATCAGTGCTAGAGTGAGGAATGATATAGGCACTGGAGAGCAAGATGTAGAGTCAGTCTGGGTAGAAATAAGAAATAGCAAGAGAAAGAAGTCCCTGGTGGGAGTAATCTATAGGTCCCCAAACAGTTGTTCAGCAGTGGGGTACAGTATAAACCAGGAAATACTGGGAGCATGTAAGAAAGGCACGGCTATAATCATGGGTGATTTTAATATGCATATAGACTGGACTAATCAAATTGGCAAGGATAGTCTCGAGGGAGAGTTCATAGAGTGTATTAGAGATTGTTTCTTGGAGCAATATGTTGTGGAGCCAACCAGGGAGCAGGCTATTCTGGATTTTATTTTGTATAATGAGATGGGATCAATTAACGATCTCAGAGCAAAGGATCCTCCAGGGAAGAGTTTCAATTCAGTTTCAATAATTTCAAGTTCAGTTTGAGAGCGAGAAACTTGAGTCCCACACTAGAGTTCTGGAGTTAAACAAAGCTAACTACATAGGCATGAGGGCAGATTTGGCCCTAGTGGACTGGGCAGAAAGGCTACAAGATAGGATAATTGATGAACAGTGGCAAATATTGAAGGAAATATTCAATTCCTCCCAAGTAAAATATATTCCAAAGAGGAAGAAAGATGGTAAGAGAGGGAAAAAGCATCCATGGCTAAGCAAGGAAGTTAAAGATAACATAAAGGCAAAAACTAAGGCATAGCAAATTGCAAAGGTCAGTGGCAGGCTGGAAGATTGGGAAACATTTAAAAATCAACAAAGGGTTACAAAAAAAATAATAAAAAGAGCAAAGGTAAATTATGAAAGAAAGCTAGTGCAAAATGTAAAATCTGATAGCAAAAGCTTCTACAAGCATATAAAAGAAAAGAGATTTACTAAAGTGAATGTTGGTCCCTTGGAGGATGAGACTGGGGAGTTAATAGTGGGGAAAGTAGAAATGGCAGAGACGCTTAATTAATATTTTCCCTCAGTTTTGACAGTGGAGGACACGAGTACCACCCCAATTGTAACAGGTAGTGCAGAGGGTATAGAGAAGGAGGAAATTAGAACAATCACCATCACTAGAGAAAATGTACTGAGCAAACTATTGGGGTTAAAGGGTGACAAGCCCTCAGGACCTGATGGCCTACATCCCAGGGTCTTAAAGGAAGAGATAGTGGATGGATTGGCTATAATATTCCAAAATTCCCTGGATTCTGGAAAGGTTCCAGTGGATTGGAAAAATGCTAATACAACGCCCTTATTCAAAAAGTGGGGGGTGGGGGGGGGGAGGCAGAAAGTAGGAAACTATAGACCAGTTAGTTTAATGTCTGTCATTGGGAAATTGTTGGAATCCATTATTAAGCAAGTAATAATGGGGCATTTGGAAAGTCAAAATGCAATCCATCAGAGTCAGTGTGGTTTAACGAAGAGTAAATTATGTTTGATTAATTTGCTAGAGTTCTTTGAAGATGTGACAAGCAAAGTGGGCAATGGGGATCCTATAGATATGGTATATCTGGACATCCAGAAGGCCTTTGATAAGGTGCCACACAAAAGATTAACACACAAGATAAGGTCACACAGAGTTAGGGGTAATATATTAACTTGGAAAGACGATTGGCTAACCAACAGAAAGCAGAGAGTTGGGATAAATGGGTCTTTTTCTGGATGGCAAGCTGTAACTAGTGGGCTGCCACAGGGTTCGGTCCTTGGGCCCCAATTATTTACAATCTATATTGATGACTTGGATTCAGAGATAGAAGGTGCTATAGCTAATTTTGCAGATGACACCAAAATATGTGGGAAAGTAAGTTGCAATGAAGGTATAAGAAATTTACAAATGGATATTGGACAGGTTAGGTGAATGGACCAAAATTTGGCAGGTGGAGTTTAACGTTGATAAGTGTGAGGTTATCCATTTTGGTCGGAAAAATAAAAAGATGACTTATTATTTAAATGGAGAGAAGCTTTAGAATGCTTCAGTGCAGAGGGATCTGGGTGTCCTCGTGCATGAATCGCTGAAAGCTAGTATGCAGGTATAGAAGGTAATAAGGAAGGCAAATGGAATTTTGGCATTTATTGCTAAAGGAATAGAGAATAAAAATAGGGAAGTGCTGTTGCAACTGTACAAGGCATTGGTGAGACCGCACCTGGAGTACTGTGCACTGTTTTGGTCCCCTTACTTGAGGAAGGATGTAGTTGCATTGGAGGTGATTCAGAGGAGGTTTACTAGATTGATTCCAGAGATGCGGGGCTTGTCTTATGAGGAGAGATTGAGCAGTTTAGGCCTATACTCACTAGAGTTCAGAAGGATGAGAGAAGATCTAATTAAAGTATATAAGATGCTAAAGGGGATAGACAAAGTAGACGTGGAGTGGATGCTACCTTGTGGGGGGTTCTAGAATAAGAGGCCATTGTTTTAGGCTAAGGGGTGGTAGATTTAAATCAGAAATGGGGAGGGATTACTTTTCTCAATGGGTCGTGACTCTATGGAATTCACTACCTCAGAGTGCGGTGGATGCGGGGATGCTGAATAAATTTAAGGAGGAGATAGACAGATTTTTAATTAGTAACAGGTTGAAAGGTTATGTGGAGAGGGCAGGAAATTGGAGTTGAGGCTGAAATGAGATCAGCCATGATCGTATTGAATGGCAGGACAGGCTTGAGGGGCTGAATTGCCTCCTCCTGCTCCTAGTTTTTATGTTCCTATGTTCTTATGTTCATTGAAGGAGTCACATATGAAGTTTTACCCGTCAGCCATAATAGTGGCTTTTTACGCCGTATCATCCCAAACCTGTTGTATTAATTATGCATTTCCAGGAAATATGCCGTTTTCCATGGCGGGCAGGCACTTATTCGCCTGCCATGCCATCACCCTGCCATTTCATCATGCCGGGCACCATATTTAAAGTTCAGCTGTGCGCACACCTCTCAGTGCTTCCAGCCCATGACTGCTGCACAGAAGACATGGCCCTGAAAGGCAAAAAGATTGCAGCCCCCAGGTTCAATAACACGTCCCTGTTACGCCTTTTGGATGCACTGGAGGCTTGCCGTGATGTCCTCTAGCCCCGCGCTGGCCGCAGGGTGGGCAGCAACATCAATAACCTGGCTTGGGAGGTGGTGGCAGCGGTAGTCAGTGCCAATGCCCTGCAAAAGAGGACTGCCACCAGTGACACTACAGAATGAATGGTCTCCTCCATTCCACCAAGGTAATTCACTCTTCTCATCATTCTCAACTCACACACTCACAAGTTCATCACACATCCACAGGGATTTCACACCTCAAGGGACAACAGCACTAACTCTCACACACACCCTCACATCTCCATCAGGCTCATACCCTCTGGAGCTCGCGTCCTCATCCTGTCCATGGCTCTGCTCTCCACACAAACATTCCATGCAGTGCCATGTATCCTGCGCACACTCTCTCCATCTGTTTTCATGCAGGAGAAACCTGCGCAGATCAGCATGAAGAGGTCCCAGACTGGGGATGGAGTGGCCCTCATTAAGCCCCTCACTCACACTGGGGAGCTTGCCATCGCACTGACTGGTGAGGATGTGGACCGTGCCTTCGGTAATGGTGAGGTCAGTGGCAAACACCTTTGTGAGGATCCGGTACCACATCAACCCTCTCTCAATGCAAATGTGAGTGCTCTCTCTCCTGCTTTTGACTCTGCTGCCATGCACTAATTATCTCTACTGTGGTTCACAGGGAGCTCTGCCAAGTGACCGACACCCTCAATCAGCCAGTTCCTCATCTTCATCCAGGTCTCACATCCAGCCAAAAGGACACACCCTCCGTTGAAGAGCTGGAAATAAGCAGCCTGGAAAACCTGTCACAGTGCTTACCCATACCCTCCACCAGTGCAGAGACACACACCTCAGTGGGACCTAGATCTAAAGCAGGCTCGGGTTCACAATCTGGTGGTCACCGCATGGATACATGTCAGCAGCAGGAGGAGGCAGGTTCAGCCGAGCTCCCTGGCATTTGGAAGACTGCTGGGGAAGAGGCATCTGTGAGGTCTGGGTTAGATGATGAGCCTCTGGATTTGGCCTTCCAACTCATCCTGGAAAGTCAGCAGCAGCCGGGGGAACATCATCCAGAGCTGTTGGAAGCCCTCAACGGAGTGGCACATGAGTTGGAGCGGTAAGTCCACCTGCTCTCCGATGATGTGGCACCTACAGGTGCGTGTATAGAGGTCTCCATGCGGAGGATGGTGAACGCCATGGAGACCCTAGTCCAGCAGAATGCGGAGATGTGTACAGACCTGCACTCCATCGTGGAAGCCATGGGTGAATTCCTGTAGTGGCAAAATGAGAGGGAAGCAGGGCACCTCGACATCCCTCCAGGTGCTCCTTCACCTCACGGAGTCAGGCAGGGGTCCCTGGACACCCAAAGGGAGGAGGAGCACAGCTGGACACCCCTGGGTCATCCACTCAAGAATCTCAGAGGCTGTCCTCTCCCTCCGAGTCCCCTTGGCCTGTGACCCCCCTCAACCTCATCCTCTGTCACAGCAGAGGGAGCAGCTGGCCAGTGAGTGATTCTGGAGGGACAAGTGCGTATGTGGCAGGGCCTTTCGGAGCCTCGTACAAGCACTCTTCCCATGCATGCAGATCCTTCCCGTGTCACACTCACCTCAATGCCCTGAGCATTTTGAATGCTGCCTGCTGGGATTCGCTTTCAGTTGTCCATCAGAGCTGACCGACATCTTCGCCCACCCACAGATCACACTCACATGCAGCACCTGATCTTGACCAGCACGACTCTCATTTCACTTTCAATTTGGACAGCATGTGATAATTTGGTTTGATTTTTGCTCTCCTGTCCTTTACTTTCCCCCAGTCACCCTCTCACCCTCTCCTCCACCTCCCCCACCGCCCCACTGACATCACCTTCCACCTCCCCTCCGTGACCTACCAGTGAATGTGCACATTCCCGTCCTTCCTGAAAATCACACCCCTGTCCACATTCACCTCCCCAACCTCCTCCTTCCCACCCCAAGAGTCCATGTCTACCTCCAAATCCTCACCAATCATCCTAGCCGTTCCTTCAATCACTACCGTCAAACCGTCACCCTCCCACCCTACAGCCTCATTCTGCCCTTGGTCATTCTTACCCATCCGCCAAACCACACCAACCATCAGTTCACTCCCCAGGAGGGAGTCATGGACCCATCAGACTCCTCCCTTGCACATTCACCTGGACATCCCTCCCACGGACCCATTCACCCCCTGCAACCCTTTCCCTCCTCCGGACCCCATCCCCCTTGGAACTCCTCCCCCCACTCAGTCCTCCCACTCCTCCAGTACTCCCCCCCTTCTTAGACCCTCCCTCTTCCTGACTCCCTTAGGCACCCTTACCTCTTCCACCACCCTTAGTCCTTTCCCCAAATCCTTCATCCAACCTTACCTCTTCCTCCAACCTCACTCCTTCCCCCTTCCCAAGTCCTTCCTTGACCCTTACTTCTTCCCTTAGCTTTACTCCTTCTGCCTTCCCCCTTCCCGAGTCCTTCCTTGACCCTTACTTCTTCCTCCACCCTTTTTCCCTCCCCTCTCCACAATCCTTCCTCCTATGGACACCCTCCCCTCTCCACAACCCTTCCTTCCCTGGACTCCCTCCCCTCTCCACACTCCTTCCTTCCTCTGAACTCCTTCACTTCCACCTTTCACCTCCCTTACACCCATCTCCCAAGTTGCCATCTTCACCCCATTTCCCCCTCCTCCCCCCATACTCCCTCTGCCCCTGACACCTCCATTTGCACCTGGGCATCCTCACCCCACTGACACCATCATATCACCCCCATCTTCACCCCCCCCTCTTAACACCTTCGTCCCTCCCTCCCAAACTCGTACCCTCCCCAACACCTCTTCCTCTCCCAGTCAACCCTAGACTTACTCTCCCATCCCCTCGACCATCATCCGTGTGAGCACCAACGGTGACTTTCCAATTTCGTGAGCTGCTTCGCAGCAGAGCCATGTCCATGAGAATCCACCCAACACGCCATGAACATTCCTCCAAGTGTTTTGTTGATGTCGGGCATCTTCTACTCCTCGGATGTCTGCAATGTGAGCAAGGCCTTAGTGGGTAAGTCCCAAATCTCCATGTCAAATTGTCAAGACGTATTCTGCACTGGCGTGCTTTCCTGCTGACATGGGTGGACGATCCAACAGTGGGGGAATGAGTCCGGCGGGCTGGCCTTATAATGATATACTGATGTATCACAATGAGGTTCATGATGTCTGATGGTGGGAAATGCAGCCCACCATAGATGGGCTGAGTGGATGATTGCAAACTGGTTTCATGATGTAATGAAACCGATTTTTGGCCTTCTCACCATATTGTCCCCTCATGCCGCCAAACATACTCGAGGGCACAGAAAATCCCAGCCTATGTTTCAGTGTAGTTTCATCAACTGGAAACCAGAAATACAATAAATGTCAGTCATTGTTTAACGGGTTGCACTCCGTCTCTGAGTTCAAGTCCCAACCCGAGAGCTTCAGCACAAAGTCTAGACTGATGCCTCAGTGCTGCACTGTTGGAAGTGCTGAATTTTGAATGAGTCGTTCAACTGAGGCCTTAGGTAGGTGTAAAAGATCACGTGGCACTGTTTGAAGAAGGGCAGAGGAGCACCAGCCAATATTTATCTCTGACTCAACACCTGAAATGACTACCCGGCCACTTGTTTCAATGCTGTTTGTGGGATCTTCCTGTGGACAAATTGGCTGCTTGTATTCTATGTTACAATAGTGATGACACTTCAGAAATATTTCATTTGCTCTGAAATGTTTTGAAACAGCCCGAGGGAAACAAGAGGTGCTATGAAAATGTGCATCCCTCATTCTTCAAATAGTTTGCCAGGATAACTTCAGTGGTGCTTAGCCACTGTGTACAGACAAGACATTTTGAATGCGATAAAATTAAAAATTAAGTGTTTGAAACAGGGAGCGTTGATGCTTCATGTATACCTTGAAGAGAAGTGAATAAAAAGATATGGGGGGCAGGGTGAGAAGCAGCAACTGGAATGTAGGGAAGTTTATGGGGAGCATAAACACTGACATGGAACAGCTGGGACTGTCTCTGTAGATGCCATCCAAATTTACTTTTTAAAAAGAGAAAATGTATTTAACATGTCAAAGATTAGACCTTAAAGAAATATATTTTAAACACTCCAAGCTCAAATTTCTATTGTGACATTGTCTGGATCAAAGGAGGATGGGCAATAAATGCTGTCCCAGCCAACGAAGCCCACATCCCGTGAATGAATAAATAAAGAAATTCATTTTGGCAAGGAGAAAATTCTAACGCTCAGAAAGTGGGCAAATGGCCACAAAGGCAAAACTTTGGAAAGAACAGACAATAATCCTTCTTTCAATCTTGCTTCTTTTGGTTGGCACGGCAACTCATCAGGAGGCTGCCTGCAGAGCAATGTTGTTCTGATGAGCGTGAGCTGATCTCGCTATGAGCTATCAGGAAGCTGCATGAGATTGAAAGGAAGCACTGTTCGTAATGCGGTAAAGAAAAATCAAGAGCGGAGGGTCAGGCTCGTTACTCTAATGGCTAGAAATTATACATTGGTTGGAATTTTACCAGCCCTCAGAATTTGGAACTACAACAAGTGAAGTAGAAAGATGGAGAGATTTGGGGTGGGAGGGAATTCAAGATTAGGTTCTAGATAACTGAAGGCAGGACTACCATTGGTAATTAAAATGACAAAATTTTCCAGCCCAGTTGGTGTCAGGCCTCATGGTGGGCAGACAATATGGCAAGAAGGCTAAAAATCAGTTTCACGTCATCGTGAAACAAGTTTGCGGTCGTCCACTCCACATGTCAATGGTGGACGGTGTTTCCTGCCGCTGCTCGTCAGGAACCTAATTTCATTAATTTAGCATCCCCCCCATGCTGGATCACAACTGTAAAAAAGCAGCATGCACCTGTCAACTTGCACTTTGCTCGAGACTTCAAGGTTGGTTTGCCTGCCTTGCTTCGGGCAGCACTCGCAGTCAGCAGTGCCAGGCTTCACACACAGCAGCACGTCACTTTTAGGGGCTCTCACATGTAGGTCTCTACCTACTTTTCAGCCATAAAGTGGGGGTGGCTTTTCAACAGCTGCAGGGCCGGGGTTTGCTTGAGGATGGGGTGCCTTCAGGCAAGGGGAGAGGCTGTGGGGTGAGGGCAGTACTCAGGAAAAGGGGTATCCCAGGGTGTGTGTGGGGACACATGTTGATCTGTGCAAGTGGCCTCAAGATGGTGAGGGCTGAGGAGGCAGTCTTCAGAGGAGATGAGGCCAGATGGAGATGTGAGGGTCTCTGTGAGAGAGTAAGTATGTCCTTTGAGTTGGCAGTGAGTGAGATGCCAGCGAATGTGTGATGGGCTTGTGAGTTTGTGAGCTTGGAGTGATCAGATAGTTGCCTTACCCTGGTGGCACAGATGAGGTCATTCATCCATTTTCTGCAATGGATGGCCAACCTCTTGTGTGCAACATTGACATTGACCGCCACTGTCACTGCCTCCCAAAGCCGAGTGGTAAGACTGATAGGCCTCCTATGGCCAGAACGGGGGTAGAGGACATTGTGGTGGGCCACTCAGTTCAAGGGCAATTAGGAATGGGCAATAAATGCTGGCCTTGCCAGTGATGCCCACATCCCATGAAAAAATGTGATGCTATGTCCTTTGGTAGGAAGATTTTAAAATAGCAGAATTATTTGTTTGAGTGCTGAGGGCTTGGGGAATGTTTATATTCAGAGGGACCTGGGTGTCCATAGGAATCGCAGAATGTTAGCATGCAGATACAATAAGTAATTTGGAAGGCAAATGGTATGTTAACTTTTGGATTGGAAGTAAAAGGGATTGAAGTATAGGAGTAAATAAGCCTTACAATAATTAGACAGGACTTTAGTGAGACCACACATGGAGTACTGTGTGCAGTTAAGACCTTCATACCTAAGAGATATTTGCCCTGGAGGGAGTGCAGCAAAAAAAAATCACTAGACTGGTTCTGGGGGTTGAGGGGGTTGATCTATGAGGAGAGACTGAGTAGGCTGGGCCTAGAGTTTAGAAGAATGGGGCATGACCCAAGTGAAACATTTGGGAAGAATTATCCCCCCTTTGGGGGGTAAGTGCAGGAGCAGGAGCAAGCAGGCACACCCCTGATTGGCGCCCCCAATTGGGGACGCACCAGTTTACATTGGCAGGCCAATTAAGACCTGCCCTGCATGACATCTGCTAGGAGGCACTATGCGCTTCCTGTGCAGACTGGGCGGGGGTGGGGGGTGAGTGGAATTTCCCTCAGCCGAGAAATATGCATGCGAAAGAGCACACTGATCTCCCTGAGGCTATTTGCTGCCTCAGGGAGATCAGATCCAAATTTAAAAATGGTAAAGGTACAAAAACAGAATTTCCCTGACATGTCCCCTCATCTGACACTGACATATGAGTTGGGACATGTCCATCACTTTGAATCAAACATTTATTAAATTTTAAAAATCCCTCATGAAACCTCATCCTGCCCGTGGATGAGGTTTCATACTTTTTCTGAAGTCCGCCAGGGCTCCCAGCTTGCCCACCAACCTCAAGGTTAATGAGGTTAATGGCTTTGTCAATGGCCTCAATAGGCCGTTGACAGGTCGGTAGGCACACAGCTGATTCGGCCGAGCCCCCACTAACCTGAAAATTGAAATGATGCGGGGCGATGTCTAGAGTTCCGCCCGATGTCATCCCGCGTCACTTTACGCATCAGCGAGCGGGCCCCGCCCTCGCTTGTTGACCTAAATATCCTGCCCGTAAAATTCTTAAGGGGGCTTGACAGGTTAGGTGCTGATAAATTGTTTCCTCTGGTTGGGGAACACAGGGTCACTGTCTCAATAAAAGTGGTTGGCCAGTTAGCACTGTGATGGGGAGACATTTCTTTCCTAAAATGGTTGTGACTCTTTAGAATTCCCTATCTCAGAGGGCTGTGGATGCTCTGTTGTTGAGTAAATTTGAGACCGCGTTTGAAAGACTTTTGGGTACCAAGAGGTTTAAGGGGTATGGGGAGTGGGGAGGAATGTGGAGTTGAAGCCCAGATCAGCCATAATCTAGGTGAATGATTAAGCGGGTGCGAAGGGTCAAATGGCCTACTCCAGCTCCAATTTATGTTATGTAACAACTTCTTGCATTTATATAGCAGCTTTACTGTAGTAAAAGATCCCATGGCACTTCACAGGAGCAATTATCAAACAAAACAAAACATTGAGCAACATAAGGAGATACCACAAAGGATGACCAACAATCTTATCAAAGAAGTTAAGCTTTAAGGAGCATCTTAAAAAAGGAGAGATTGACAGAGAGGTGGAGAGGCTTAGGAAAGGAATTCCAAAGTTTAGAGTGTTTGTAGCTGAAAACATGGCTGTCAATGGAGCAGCAATAGAATGAAAACAGAAAATTCTGGAAATGCTCAGTAAGTCAGGCAGCATTAGAACTGATGAAGGGTCATAATGACCTGAAACATTAATACAATGTCTTTTCACAGATGTTGCCTGATCTGCCAAACATTTCCAGCATTTTCTGTTTTTATTTCAGACTTCCAGCATCTGCAGTATTTTGTTTTTGTGCAGCAATATAAATTGGAGATGCTCAAGAGTCCAGAAATTGAGGAGCACAGAGATCTCAGAGGGCTGTGTAAATGAAGAAGGTTACAGATAGATGGGATGAGTTGAGGCCAAGGAGGGATTTGAAAACAAAAAGATAAGAATTTTAAAATTCAGTTATTCATTGGACCATTAACCAATGTTGCAAGCACAGGGATGATGGATGAGTGAGACTTGGTGCGAATTAAGATACGAGAACAGCCGTTTTGGGTGAATTCAAATTTATGGCTGGTGGGAAATGAGGGCTTGGCCAGGACAGCGTTGGAATAGTTAAGTCTAGAGGTAACAAATGCATGGATGAGGGTTTCAACAGCAGATGAGCTGAGATTGGCCAGAGGCAGGTGATGCAACACAGTTAAAAGTAGGCAGTCTTAGTGTTGAAGTGGATAGATTGTCGGAAGCTCATCGTGGGGTCAAGTATGACACGAGCATTGCAAACAGTCTGGTTCAGCCTCAAACAGTTATCAGGGAGAGGGATGGAGTCAGTGACCGGGGAACAGAGTCTGTGGTAGAGACTGAAGACAATGGCTTCACTCTTTTCAATATTTAATTGGAGGAAATTTCTGCTCATCCAGCATTGGATGCCACGTAAACAGTCTTATAACTTAGCAACGCAGGAGGAGCTGAGAGGGAGGTGGTGATGATGCAGAGCTGGGTACGTGTGAAAACTAATACCATGCTTTCAGATGATGTCACTGAGGGGTAGCATGTTGATGAAAAATAGGAGCGGGGGTGACAAGGATAGATTCTTGGGGATTACCAGAGGTAATTGTGTGGGAGAAAGACAAGAAGCCATCACAGTGATATCCTGGCTATGATTAGATAATTAAGAATGGAACCAGGTGGGGGCAGTCTCACCCAGCTCGATGACAGTGGAGAGACATTGGAGGAGGATGGTGTGGTCAATTGTGTTAAAGGCTGCAGGCAGGTTGAGAAGGGAAAATTCAGCATGGCCACAGTCAGATAGGATGTCGTTTGTGATTTTGATAATACCATTTCAGTGCTGTGGCAGGGCCAGAAACCTGATTGGATGGATTCAAACATGGAATTCTGGGAACGGTGGGTGTGGATTTGGAGGCAACAGCCTGGTTGAGGACTTGAGAGAATTGGAGATGGGACGGTTTTACTAGAATAGTGGGTTCAAGGGTGAATTTTTCAGGAGGGGTAATTATGGCAGATTTGAAGGGATGGGGAACTGCATCCAAGGAAAAGAAACTGTTGACAGCATCAGTTAACACTTACTAAGGAGAGGATTATGATAATATAATTGCTTCCTTCAAACTGTGGAACCATACATTGGATAATACTCCTATCATTATAAAGCAGTGTAAATAACCTTTTTTAAATTTTTGTTGAACTGTGGCTTTAAAATTGGACTATGATTTTAAAACCTACCATGGCTGCAGTTGAAAGACATGTTCACTGGAACAAGAATATCTACAATGTTGCTTTCCTGGAACATAAGGTGCCATAAAAGAACAGGATGGTGCCAGAAAGGAATTCCTGACTAAGGGGAACGGCCTGACAACAGCATTTTAATTGGCTTTTGATCAGGTGACCAGGGTTTTGTGTGGTAACAGTGCAGGCAGAACAGCTCCTAGCCTGCAAAGACGGAAGACCTAAAACCTCCCTTTCCAGTGTTGGCAAGGTTCCAGTAATTCTGCCATATTAGCTAGCTGGCTATCCCTCATATCTCTGTAACCTGCTTTCTCTGAAAACCCCTGTCAAGAGGAAAAGTGGAAAAATTACCAGTAGAGACATTGAAAAGCAAATTTTTCAACCAGTGAACCATAGACTGAAAGTACTGGGAGACCGCCTTGTACCATCAACAACACACAGCAAGGAATTTGGAAGACATCAGTCAAAATCAACCCGTTCTGTACTCCGATTGGTGCTATCGAACTGTTTCATCTCACCCTTAAAATCCATGTTTTGTGTGTTTGTGTATAGGGGTTTAAGAAGGGGTAGGGTATAAGTTGTAGAGTTAGAAGTTAGCAGTACGTATTTCTTTCTTTTGCCATTAGTTAAAGGCAATTTGTTCAATAAACCGTTATTTACTTATTAAGATTACAAATCTGGTGCTCATATTCTGTTAACCTAAATTAAACAGTTAGGTAGAATTGGGGCAATCTGGTGGTTTGGTCAAACTTTTCACATTTGTTGTGGCTCGGGGAACAGTGGGGCTGATATTACAGCACATTATCACCAGTGAGTCGTGACAAGTACAACATCAAACTTAACTATGAACAACCTCACTAAATTATGCTAGCTTTCTTTGAGACCCATATAATATATCTCACAACTGACACTTTTTTAATCAAGTCTACAAGCAAAAGCAAGGCAATCATCAAATTCCTTCAGAACAAACCTTACTTGGCTATCAAGATGATGTTTCTTTTTACTTTCTAATTACAATTAGAATTGAAAACAATTAATACATTTCAATAGTGTGTGCTTTGCTTGTCTGCACCTTAAAAACATAATTCAAAATATTTTAATAACAATAATGTTTATTCCCAATTAAAATTTTCAATTTTCCTGTTTTAAATTCATTCTTTGAAAAAGCTGCTGGTGAGCCAAGTGTTATCATTAAATATAAATTCACAAATTGAATTTAAGTTCAGTGATAAGGGTGCATCATAGAATATTACAGCACAGAAGGAGATCACTTGGCCATCATTGAACTGTTTCATCTCACCCTTAAAATCTATGTTTTGTGGTGTGTGTGTGGTGTGTGTGTGTGTGTGTGTGTGTGTTTGTGTATAGGGGTTTAAGAAGGGGTAGAGTTTAAGTTGTAGAGTTAGAAGTTAGCAGTTCATATTTCTTTCTTTTGCCACTAGTTAAAGGCAATTTGTTCAATAAACCATGATTTACTTATTAAGTTAATAATCTGGTGCTCGTATTCTGTTAACCTAAATTAAACAGTTAGGTAGAATTGGGGCAATCTGGTGATTTGGCCAAACTTTTCACATTTGTTGTGGCTCGGGGAATAGTGGGACTTGATATTACAGCACATTATCACCAGTGAATCATGCCAAGTAACTTATATCATGTCCATCATGTCTGTAACTGCTCTTTGAAAGAGCTATCTAATTAGTCCTACATGCCAGCCCTTCCCCCATAGCCCTGCAAACTTTTTGCCCTTCAGATATTTATCCAATTCCCTTTTGAAGGTTACTACTGAATTTACTTCCTTCACCCTTCTAGACAGTGTATTCTAGATCATAGCAACTCGCTGCGTTAAAAAAAAACACATCTCGCGAGAGAAATTAATTTCTTAATAATGAGGTGCCTGAATGAACTGAACAACTGACTTGCCTTTTCCTTTGGTAATCTGCCAGAAGGCAGTTCTATTATCTCTTCTTGGCTTGTTTCAAAAAGAAAACATGGAACTTTCTTCAAGCAGGCATATCAGTGACAGTAGATGAAAGAAAAAGAGAGGCTGGTCACGTAGAAAGATTCACCTGGCTTGAACAGAAAGAAGAAATACAGAAGAGACTCTCCAGCTGAAAATGTAATAAAGTTTGAAGAATTGGTTGAGTAATTGTGGCTTAAAGATTCAACAACATTTTTACTTCCTGATCGATCTATATATTCAAACACCTTGCATCTCGCACATTCATCACACATCAAAGTGTCGTAGCAGAAGTGCCAACTCATAGATCTAATTGGCTGAAATAATCTCGCGGAACTGCAGCAAAGCACAGCTAGGCAATTTCCCCTGTCAAGGGAGAGAGCCTCTTGAATTTAACATGGTCAACATTTAAAACTGGCAGATATGCTCGCGTTAGCATGCGCATCTCAAACAATTATGCAGTGGGAGTAAGCTTACCACATACAATCACTCAGGGTTATCTAAACTTTGGGTAGATGTGGCTGCAGCAAGACACTGATCACTTCCCAATAAAATGGCATGAAATATTGATTTGAGTGGGCTAATGTCTTGATAAGGAGTGAAACTACACATCACTGAGTGTTTCGACCACCAAAATTAGAGAAAATCTTTGAATTTGAAAAGGATGTGCATTTAGCCAGAAAACAGATCCATTTCCTCTCAGCGTTTGATTAAACAAAACCATTATGGCATTTATGAATAGAGAAATACATTTGCTAAAGGCAATGATAAGAGGGAAATTGGAGCTAACATTGAGTTAACGATGTAAGAATCAGATTCTGAAAATTTGCACATTTAACCAGTGTGATCCTAAGTGCACTTCAGTGCATTTTAAAACAAATTTGATTACAAAAAAAGTCCGTTACAAGATTACACCTGCAGATATTTCCACATTTCACATGACATATTTATATATTAAGATATTGTATTGCATTCTGCTGTTTATTGCAAAAGTACCAATCATATGGCAAGGACTGGTAAAACAATAACGAGTCCTTTCTTTGAAGGTAAGACTATATACATCCGCAGTTTTTTTTGTTTTTATACAGATAATGGTAACTGGGAGGCTATGTAGACATGCCTGACCTGTAGGACTGCTGCTATGTTCTGTCTACAGTATCATCGGATTATACATCATATCCTGCCTCATAGTGGATAGTGATGAGCAGCAGTTTAAGGTATGTTTCCTTAAAGGTTAACATACATCACAACATTGAGTACAGTTCAAAAGTATTTCACTGGTTGTAGAGTGCTTTAATGTGTCCTGAGGTTCTGAAAGATACTATAAAAAGAAAGATAGTCATTTGGTGTTGAGTACTGTTGAAAAAAAGAGGCATTTTTTGTCAAAGCTTCTCATCTTGCACTCATCAGGACAATTTGCAAGAATACCAAATGTAAAAGGAATAACAATTTATATGATATGGGAAGGGAGTGCTGATTGGTTGGCAAGTGGACTCTGAATGGTAGACTGGTGTGCCCAAATAGATGGTGTTGCCATGGGGTCCCCTCTAGGCCCAGCTCTCGCAAACATTTTTGTTGGGTTCCACGAGAAACGTGTCTTCAATGGAATGACACCCAACCTCCTACCCCTTGCATATTTCCAATATTTTTGCTATATTTCAATCTGCAGCTGCATGCTATAATTTCCTTACATGTCTTACTGGGCTCCATCCTGCACTCACCTCTGAAATGGAGCAGTCAAATTAACTCCCTTTCCTAGACATACTAGTTGAGAACTCTCCCAGGGAGTTCTCTGCCACGGTCTACTGTAAGCTCACCTTCACTGGTCAATATACACGTTGAGATTCTTATAGTTGCATGCACTATAAGTTTGGCCTTACTGGCAGCTTTGTAAATAGAGCCTGAGCCATTTGTTCACCATGCAAGTTTGGTGCTGAAATAGGGGGCATCAAAGGCATCCTGCAGGATAACGGTTACCCTGATCAAATCATTTCGCCTCTATATCATGCAAACTCATGAACAGGCCTAAGGCTGTCACTTATGGGCCTGAAAAGTGCCCAGTCTACCTCAGATTACCCTGGAAGGACAAGGTATCTCAAAAATTTGAGCAACAGGTGAAGCTAGCTGTTTCACACTGCTACTATGCAGTAGCAACATGAGTGGTATTCGTCTCTAACAGGATGCTGCTGTCAAGCCAAAAAGATGTTCTGCTCATCACAAAAATGAGTAATGTGGTGTATGAATTTCAGTGCCAGTGTGATGTTAAGTATTTAGGCGATACATCCCAAAGACTGGCATATCTTATCAAACAGCAAAGTACAGACCATACCCAACCAGCCCATGCTTGTAAAGCCTCAAAACGCAGTGTCCAATATTAGTTGTGATTCTATGATAGGACAACATTTATTAAATAATCCTCAGCATACTAAGAATTACACTGACAACCAATTTAAGATTGCCAGTCGGGCTCGCGGTGTGACACATTGTGTGGACTAGAAGATACATATATTAAAACACAGAGCCCTGTCCATTGCAGACAGAAAGAACACATACACACATTGTGCCTGTTTCAGCTAAACAAAATAAGTGACGGTTATTCACTGTTTCACTCCTTAGGGCAATGCCTTGACCAATCAGAATTAAGCTGCCTGGTTTAAATTTTCAAACAATGCTCAGCAGTTAACTGTCAGTCACTATTAACTGGTGCATTCTCCATGGCAACACCTCCACCAATCAATCGGCACTCTCTTCTCATATAGTATAAACTGTTCTTCACTTTACATTTGGCATCCTTGTGAATTGTCCTGATGAGTGCAAGATGAAATGCTTCAACAAAACATGGCTCCTTTATCAGCAATAAAAAGAAAGATGTACATTTCTAATCATTTCAGTGCTGTTTCTGGGATCTTCCTATGTGCCACATTTCCTACATTAAAACAGTGTCTACACCTTAAAAAGTAATTTGTTGGCTGTAAAGCACTTTGAAATGTCCAAAGGTCAAGAGAGGGCTTTAAAAATGCAAGTTAGTCTCTTTTTTCTTTCCATCTCATCCTACAACATGAAAAATTAACGCAAGCCAGGTGTATCTGATTTCTTTTTTGACAAGTACAGTACTTCTTCCAATTTCGAAGCTGCAACAGCTGGACATTGTGCCCGGATTATATGCTTTGCGTAATGGATCACTTTTGAAGATTATGAAGGGGACTGACAAAGTTGGTGCAGGCAAATTCTCATTGAAGTAAAAGGTTCAAATGGCAGACAGACAAGGTAAATGCTAGGAAGCCACCAGAAAGTAAGATAACTTATTGGAACTTCTGTAAAGGATGATAGAGATCTGTGGAATAAGTTGCCAGGGAACATAACTAAAGTGAATGACGGGGAGAAAAGAGAAAGAGCGAGAGTGAGAGCGAGAGAAAGAAATCGGAAACAGTGAATATCTGAAATACAAATATAAAATGCTGCAACCCTTAAATAGTGTAGCACATGGAGGACAAAAAGACAAGGTGCTAAATTTAGATTTATTTGTGCTTTAAGATTATCACCACTAGGGGATTTATTAGCTGTGAACGCTAGAATTTCATCTCTCTTTCAATGCACGATACATCTCCAGAAATGAAGGTTTCATAGGAACAAGATGATAAGCATACTTCAGTGAAGTCCTTCATCAATGACCCAGGGTCTCTGCCTGAAATGCTGATCACTCGTTCTTTTTTGCATGCTTGTGACTATTGTGCCTCTTGTAGATTTGCAGTTTGTGCTGTGAATAGTGTAAATTGGTTCAGAAGGAATTTGATTGGTTCTGAAGAGAGAAGATCTGGGTTAGTCATGACTCAATTGCTCATACTCAGCCCCACTACCGATGCTTGAGCATCTAGACCAGGCTTGGCGAATTTTTTTTTGATGAAGAGGCCACATTTCAATTTTTTTCTCATTCAAGGGGCTGATGTGCAAATTTCAGAAAGAGGCACAAAAATTAAGCAGGAATTTTTTCTAAAAAGCTGATTTGAAAAGAAACAACTTGCTGAGCAAAAAAATGTCATGGCAATAAATTGATAATTTAAATAAACGAGTAATAAATAAAGATGACAATTAGAAGATGAGTGTGTGTCCAGCTTACTCCCAGTCTCAGGGTGCTCACTCACTCACTAGTGAGCCTAACAGCAGCAAATGCAGGGAGAAATCAGTCTATGATTAGTTAAGCAGCAAGCTGCATTTTTCAAATCTAAGTCCATTCAATAGACTCTCTTTGATGCCAGACGTGATTCAGTGGGTCAAGTCCTGAGGGGTCAGGGGCCACAATCCAGCCTGTGGACCACTGATTGGACAAGCCTGATGTAGACAGATCATACAATGCAGTACTGAGGGAGTGCAGCACTGTCAGAGGGACTGCCTTTCAGATGGACCATTAAACCAAGGCTCCATGTGCCCTCTCAAGCTTACGTAAAAGACCCCAAAGCACTATTTTGCAGAAGGGCAGGAGAATTCAAGCCAGTGTCCTCACCAATATTGATTCCTCAACTAACATCATTAAAGCAGATCATCTGGAAATATCACATTCCTATTTGTGGAACCTTGTTTCCCTGCAATGATGACAATTTAAAAGTATTTTATTCACTCTAAAGTGATTTGCAATGTCTTAAAGTCATATGAGGTACTGTTGAAATGCAAGGCATTGAAGGATTGAAACATATTGTGAGAAGGACAGCTTGTGGAGGTGAGGAAGACTATAAAATAGCATCTAACTTTGGGACTGAATTTGCTTTCAGCTTTTCCTAATCATTTCTATATTCTCATTCTCACAAAGCATTCTCATCTGGATAATCTATTGTGGTGTGTACGGTTAACCAAAGGATTCATAATTACAGCCATAGAGATGCCAATGATCACCAAACACAAGTACCCCAAATCTGGCACATGATGTATAAGAGCGCACATTTCTAACAACTCACCTCACCTCACCTTGATGAACATCAGCTCTCACTGTAAAAACACCTTTCCCCTGCTTACTAGAGCAAGGAACTATAATGCTAATGCGAATACAGTGTTTGGGCATCTGAATTATAATGAATGATACTTGAATATTTGCTCATGGGAAAAGTAATTTAGAACCGTGGCAAAACATGATTTAGGTTAATATAGCCAATTTGTTATTTTGGCAGGTCGGGTTCCATTGGCTTTGATCACACTTATAAATAAATATGTGCAAAGGCAAGGAAGGCTTGGCTGGCAATTCATCAACATTCATAATGGACATCTGGTCAAATTTATCGCATGCCAGGTAAAGATATTGTATTATTGCTATACTATAGTCTAGGTGGAGAAAAGAAAATTAACCTCTAAAGTGCTCACATAAACTCTGCATGGTAAAATAATTTATTGCTCAAATGTGGTTGATTTATTTTCTGAGATGTCATTCGCATTTCTCATAAGAAATCACTGGTGAAAATCTGTCGATAAGCATATATCTTGCTATATCCTACCTCGTTGCATAATATTTTGGTGACATGTCAAATCCAAATGCGCTCTCTGGTGTTGCAAGTTAACTCAAGCTTTTTTTAAAATTCACTCTTGGGATGTGAGTGTCTCTGGCAAGTCCATCACTAATTGCCCTTGAGAAAGTGGTGGTGAACTGCTGTAGTCCATGTGGTATAGGTACAGTGCTGTTAGGGAGGGAGTTCCAGGATTTTTGCCCAAGAACAGTGAAGAGACAGTAATATAGTTCTAAGTCAGGATGGTGTGTGGCTTTTGAGGGAAACTTACAGTTGATGGTGTTCCCATGTATCTGGTGCCCTTGCCCTTCCAGATAATGGAGTTTGCGGATTGGAAGGTGCTATAGAAGGAGCCTTGGCAACTTGCTGCAGTACATCATCTAGATGGTAAACACTGCTGCCACTGTGCGTCAGTAGTGTGGGGAGTGAATATTTAATGTGGTAAATGGTGCACCAATTAAAGTGGGCTGCTTTATCCTGGATGGTATCAAGCTTCTTGAGTGTTGTTGGAGCTGCACTTATCTAGGCAAGTGTATTCCATCACACTCCTGACTTGTCCCTTCTAGATGGTGGATAGGCTCTGGGGAGTCAGGAGGTGAGTTACTTGCCACAGGATTCCTAGCCTATGACCTGATCCTATGACAATATTTATATGGCTAATCCAGTTCAGTTTCTATTTAATGGTACTCTCCAGGATGTTGATAGTGGGGTGGTGGAGGGTGTGGGGTGTGGGCGGGGTGGCAGGGGCGGCGGTGGAGAGGGGGGGAGTTCAGCAATGGTAATGCCATTGATGGGAAGATGTTTAGATTCTCTTTTGCTGGAGATGGTCATTGCCTGGCACTAGTGTGATGTAAATGTTACTTGCCAGCTCAAGCCTGAATGTTGTCCAGGTCTTGCTGCATATGGACACAGACTGCTTCAGTATCTGGGGAGTCACAAATGGTATTGAAACTGTGCAATCATCAGAAAACATTCCCACTTATGACCTGATAATGGAGGGAAGTTCTCGAAGTCATGCTGTGATACAGGTGTATCAAGCAAAACAGTTTACTTCACAATCACAGGAAGATTTTACTGATGTAGCATTATCATAACGTGCGAAATGAGAGACTTAAAGGTGCACCATCATCATTAATAATACAGGATTATGCCTAGGGACAATTGGTAAAATGAACGAAGTTTAATTTTTAAAGCATTGCTAAATTCATAAAAATATGTTTCAGCAGTTGCTATCTTTGATTGACATTCTGTGCAATCCTATCAGAAGTGGTCTAAATGGATTTAAACCCTTTTATTCTTTCATTGCATCTTAAACAGACTTCAATATGCAGTTTTACTATCCAGCTACAGGTGCAGTGCATCAGCATTTTTAAATATACTAAATATCTTGGATAGGAAACAAAGGTATGGTTAATTAATTTGAAACTTTTCTTTAAATTGTGGTGAACTATCAATAGTCTTAGTTACTTATGATTCAGAATTATCTAGAATCCACAACACAGAATCAGTATTCAATCTAACTGATATATGCCAGTGCTCATATTTCACACGAGTCTCTAATTACCCCTTCCTTTCCCGTTCCCTTTTGTATTCCTCTGTTCTCTACTTCCTCCAATATGCACTAAGATTCTCATTCAATGCATTAACGCTACTCATTTCCACTGTTCCAAGCAGCAACAATTTCCACATTCTCACAACTCTCCGTAAAGAAATTCCACCCAGGTACTTTATTTGCTCTGTTAGTGGCTATCTTATAGTCATGCGTCCTTAATCTGTGCTCACCCAAAAGTTTTATCACACCTACTGTAGTGGAAGGATCTGGCACATACAGGGATAATGTGGGACTGAGTACAGTACTGCCCACACAGTGCGGTAAGAAAGCACATGACCTAGATCTAGGGTCAATGTGCTGTTGGCCAGGGATGTGTTAAGACCTAGGATGGAGATAGCTCCATACCTGTACCCTTTACTGTATAGTTGTATATAGTTATGAGTAGTTAATAAAGATTGATTAAATCAGGTTGGCAGTTCGCTGACCACATACCCACTGTTGAGAATTCTTCTTCCCATCATTTTGTGCAGCTCGCCGGAACTGGCAAGTGGGGGAAATCCATTGTTCCGCAGTGAATGGCGACGCCATCCTAGAAACCTGTAAGGCTTTAAAGTTGTAGCCACACTTAAAATCTTCAACGGGGATCAAAATCCAACTCACCAGATCTGTTTGGACCAATCCGAGGGCCAAATCCAACATGGCATTTGGGATCCTTGAGATTTTTCACGTTACTTGAGTACATTAAGCCTCAGTAAAAATTCAGAGGAAGGCCATATTAATGTTTTTTTTTTAACTGGTTTAGTGATCTTGCTAGTCGCGTTTTTTGTGACGCAAGTCATTGATAAACTTCGGGGAACTGTTAACAATCTTTGATGAATATTTAAATCTTCAAGCTGAGGAGGGTTCAGAGCTTTATCAGAGGCATAAAAAGCCCCCAACAAAAAGGCACATACTCAAGCAAAACACATGAGGGCACCAGAGAGGCACAGAACTCTCCTAAAGCCCCAGTGAAATATCATGATGATAAGCCTGAGCCAGAAGTCCCAAATGATTTCCTTTGTGAAGACATGCATGGATACGTTTCCAGAAATGTACCAGTAGCTGGCAGCGAATAACAATGGAAAAGCCCTGAGCTAGGTGGAGCAAGAAAAGCAGGAATACAATCCAAAAATATGTGCATCAAAGCTGAGTTGGAAGAACTCAACCTGAACTCAGCCAGGCATGACAGAAGACAAGAAAGACACTTACAGAGCTCATTGCCTTGAAAAACTCTTTGATGAACTGAAATGTGCCCCTGGAAAAATATGAGGCGTTGGGAAAAGCGTTCAACGCTACTTCAGAAAAAGCTGCATTGGAGCTATCAGCTATGACAAAGCTATACACAGATACCCAGTGTGAGAAGACAGGAGCTGATCAAGAAAACAGTTGAAAGAGCAGCTAATTGTCCCTTAGGATCAGAATCAAAAACAGTTTAGTACTCTTCAGCAACATGATGGAATAAAGAATACCCTGAGCAGCAGAATGGCAGAACAAATTCAATGAGACTCTGTTAAATTACAAGAAAACTCTAGACAAAGTACTTGAACTTCACAAAAAGGAGGAACACCTGCGCAAGAATCTCTCAAGTCCAAGTTCTCCATCACCAACACACAGTGACAGCAGTGTGTACCATCTACAAGATGCACTGCAGCAACTTACAGTGGTTCCTTCAACAGCACCTTCCAAACCCATGACCTCTTATCACCTAGAAGGACAAGGGCAGCAGGTGGATGGGAACACCATCACTAGCAAGTTGCCCTCCAAGCCATTCACCACCCTGACTTAGAACTATATTGCCATTCCTTCACTGTCACTGGTTCAAAACCCTGGAACTCCCTTCCTAGCAGCACTGTGGGTGTACCTATGTAGCAGTTCATGAAGGAGGCTCATCACCACCTTCTCAAGGACGATTAGGAATGAACAATAAATAACGCCTTAGCCAATGATGCCAACATCCCATGAGCGAATATAAAAAAAGGTTTTAAATAGGAAAAATAGTTAATTCATGCAATAAAACAATCTGCCAATGATTAGAATTGGGTTACTGACAGGTGGTGCATTACTTATTAAAAATGCTTCTTTCTGATAAACTGTATTCCTACCTGTATTAATGAAATACCACCTGGTTACCGCTCTTTAATGAATATCTTTTAAGTATCACGCTGCTCAAATTGTGCTGGTTAATAGCAGAATTTACAATGTTAATTATGCAAGTGAATTGAGCGTAGGCATGAACCATAATGTCACTTCTGAAAACCAGTGCAATTTCAAGTGCAATTAGAGCCAAGATTGCTGAGTACATTCAAAACAGAAACAGCAGCCTGATGTTTCTGACTGGAAAAATCACCTGTTTCAGCTTTAGCTCTGTAATCTTCTCCAGGTCCATAAGCCTCTGAGATATTTCTGCTCCTCCAATTTTGGCATCCTGCTCATCCTTAATTTTCATCGCTCCACCATGGGCGACCAAGCCTTCTACTTCCAAAGCCCTAAGCTCTGAACTTCCCACTCAAAACTTCTCCAATTCTCTCGCTCTTGCTCTTTCTTTAAGATGCTTCTTAAAACCAACCTTTTTTGGTCAAACTTGCCCTATATCGCCACAGTTGGCTCATTGTCAATTTAGTTTTAGTGTCTTGGGATGTCTTACTATGTCATAGGTGTTTAGAAAGTTATCATTATAGCTGTTGCTTGACCTGTGTCAGAAGCACTTTTATGGGAAGAATTTTTGGGTCGGCGAGAGGGGGTGGGACCCGCTCGCCGACGTGTAAAATAGCGCACGGTGATGTCGGGCAGGCTCCCTGATGTCACCGTGCAGCATTTAGATTTTCAGTGCCTGCCTATTAAGTCCATTTAAATATCACTTAAAACAATAAACTGAGCTGCCCATCCAACCTTAAGGTTGGCGGGGGGCAGGCGAAGAGCCCAGGCGGCCTTCAAATTTTTCATGAAACCTCATCCACGGGCAGGATGAGGTTTCATGAAGGGTTTATTAATTAAATAAAGAATTTTCAAACATTTGATAAACATGTCCCAGCTCATGTGACACTGCCACATGAGGGGACATTTCTAAATAATTTTTTTCTTTAATAAAAACTTACATTCCAAACTTATTGCGCATGCATAAAAGAGCCCAGGCCCCGACTCAGGGAATCCCACCTCCCACCATCTGCACGGGGAGCGCTCAGCGCTTCCAGGCATGTGCCACACTAGGTGGGCTTTAATTGGCCCGCCCAAGTAAAATGGCGGTGCGGCCCCGATCGGGGATGCCGATCAGGTTCGCGCCCGCTCCCCCCGCCTCCCCTCAACAGTGGGAGATTTCTGCCCTATATTCACCAGAAAATGTTCATTAGATCTTGTTTTACTTCATCAATGCAACATTCTGTCAGCGCTGCATTGAACTGTCAGCCTAGGTACAGGATCAATTCCTGGAGTGGGGTTTGAAGCCACAGCCTCTCAACCTACAGACAAATGTGCTGGCCCTTACGAAGCTGGACTTGGTCCATTGAGAGATTAATTTATTCAAATGGACAAAAATGTCATCTGAGAATGATTGACCTCTGTGTACGAATTCATGCAAAGCTGCACACTGCGAATGCAAATACATATTCTAGAATCATAGAATGATACAGCACAGGAGGTGGCCATTTGGCCCATCATGCCTGTGCCAGCTCTTTGTAAGAGCTATCCAATTACCTCATGACCTTGCTCTTTCCCCATAGCCCTGTAAGTGTTTTCATTTTCAGATATCAGCTTCCACTGCCATTTTAGGCGGGCTATTTAAGTTTATAACAGCTCATTGCATGAAAAAAATGTTTCCTCATGTCACCTCTGGTTCCTTTGCCAATTATCTTAAATCTATATTTTCTGGTTACCCACCATTCTGTCACAGGAAATAATTTCTCCTTATTTACTCTATCAAAGTGCATCAGAGCTTTGAACACATAACAAATTTCCCCTTAACCTTCTCTGCTCTAAGAAAAACAATCCCAGCTTCTCTAATCTCTCCGTGAAATAGAAGTCTTTCATCCATAAGACCACTCTGGTAAATCTCCTTTGCACTCTAAGATCTTCACATCCTTCCAAAACTGATTTGATTAGAAGTGACCACAGTAGTCCAGACTGAGACATAACCAACCAGTCCTTTATAAAGATTTAGTATAACTCCCTTGGTTTTGCACTCCACGGGCTGATCTTTTTCACTTTCCAATCCGTGCACAGCAGGAGAGTCTAGCAGCATGTCAGGAAATGGAAATTTCAGTCGTGCATTTGTATGTGGCTTTTTAAATGCAGCCACTGCATCCACATCTGACTTCTGGGTTTTCCAACCAGTTAGAGTGAGGGGGCGCGATGATGACCTGCAGCAGTCTATTCAATTCAATCATTTAAAAGGACAATGCCAGGGTCAGAGAGGTAGAGGTCTTCGGACACAATATGGAAGTATGTGAACACGAGTAGACCATTTAACCCCACAAGCCTGTTCTGCCATTCAATGAGGTCATGGCAGACTTGCAACCTTTTCCCCATATCCCTTAAGCTAACAAAACAAAAATTTCAGAATTAAAATCAATAATTGATTTGGCATCAATTGCTATTTGCAGATGAAACTTCCAAATATCTACCCCACTTTGTGTGTGCAAGTGTTTCCTAACTTCACTCTTGAAAGGTCTGGCTTTAATTTTTTGCTATGCACCCAGTCCTAGACTCCAACTGGCAGAAATACTCCCTGTCCAATTACCTTATCCATTTCCTTTAATTTTGAAAATGTTGATCAAATCACCATCTCTATATTCCGGGGTATACAACTTGCATTAGTGCAATCTCTCCCTTCCAGTCTGGGTATCATTCTGGTAAATCTACGCTGTACTCCCTCTAAGGCCAATATACCCTCCCTAAAGTGTGATGCCCAGAACTGCTCACAGTACTCCAGTGTGATTTACCCAGAGCCTTGTACAATATGATGTCTACCTCCTTGCGCTCTAGTCCACTAGATATAAAGGTTAGTATTCCATTAGCTTTTTTGATTATTTTCTGCATCTGTTTGTGACCTGTATACTAGGATTCCAAAGTCTTGTTGGACTTCACTGTTTCTAACTTTTCACCATTTAGGAGGTACCCTGTTGTATCCTTTTCAGTCCAAAGTGGATGTCCTCACATTTGCCTGGATTCAAAACAATTGTTGTGAATTTATCAACAGCATTTTGTAATTTTATGCTTCCAACTATGTTTCGGGAAGATGATAGCATAGTGGTAATGTCACTGGGCTAATGTCCTGGGGACATGGGTTCAAATCCCACCACAGCAGCTGGTGGAATTTAAATTCAACTAATAAAATCAGGAATTGAAAGCTAGTCTCAGTAAAGGTGATCATAAAACTACCATTGATTGTCATAAAAACCCATCTGAGTCATGTTTTTTAGGGAAGGAAATCTGCCATCCTTACCTGGTTTGACCTACATGCGATTCCAGATCCACAAGAATGTGGCTGACTCTTAACTGCCCTCCAAAATGGCCCAGCAAGCCACTCAGTTCAAGGGCAATTAGGGATGGGTTACAAATACTGACTTTGCCAGTGACACCCATATCCCATAAAAGAAAAAAGTAAACATACTTTAAATATCTCCTACATTTGTGTCATTGGCAAACTTAGACATGTGGCTTTCTGTTCCATCTTTTAAGTTGTTGATGTGGGATCCTTGTGGGACACAAGTCACATGCTGCCAAATAGAGTACCTGCCCTTTAACCCTACCCTGTCTCCTTCTGCTCAGCCAATTTCCTAACCAAACCAATAATTTGCCTTTCCAAGAGTTACAACTTTAGCTAATGGTCTCTTATAACGGACTTTACCAAATGCCTTATGGGAGTCCAGGTGAATAACATCCATAGGTTTTCCTCTGTCTAATAGTTCAATCACTTCTTCAAAGAACTCAAACAGGTTCCTCACAAAACTCTCTCCGATTAGCCAAAAATTTAAGGTGTTTAGTCACCCCATCCTTAATTATAACCTCTTACAATTTTCGAACCGATGTTAGGCGATAATTTCCAGATTTTCCCCTCTCAACTTTCTTAAATAACCGAGTAACATGTACAATTTCCCAATCCAAGGGAGCAGTTCCCAAATTGAGAGAACTTTGCAGATGCCCTGCCTATAACCTTCAAATGTTCTCACCTACTTTTAAATCATTGGGATGAAAATCATTTGGTCCTGGGGATTTGTTGCTCTTTAGTAACGTTAATTTCTGTATTACTATTATCTTGCTTGCATTAATTTTGTTGAGATTCTGCCCCTGACAGAAACACAAGCTATAGGAACAGGAACACAGCATCTTCAGGCACCCTGTTTCTCACACTTTCTCTCTCTTACTTGGAAAGGCACCTTGCTGCATCTTCCTGTTGACCCTCCAGTTTCAAGAGTCCACCTGCCCTCTTTATTCGAATGGTGAGCTAGGCCCCTGGTCACTAATTGGCCAATTTGAGTAATATTACTGCCAGCTGAATGTCTCCCCATATAGTACTGGACTCTGACCCCCAATTGAACCAGGCATCAAGCCTGTGAGGAAAATCCTGCCCTATCATCCTGCTCAGTTCATAAGTGAGCAGGAACAAATGCTTGCAGGTACAACAGTGGAGACAGTTGGAGAGTGCAGGACTCTCCAAACTCTGCTCAGCTAGATGCAGATATGAAGTCTCAGGAGGACATCGATGAAGACGACAATTCTGGTGCAGCTGCAGAAAATGTGTTCAGTGCTGCTAGCCTTTACAACCAAACTGCATACAACTGGGGAGAGTTTGGAGGAGACTGTCACCAGCATGAGTGCCATGATATCTCCAGCCCTCCGTGGAAAGAGTAACCATCTACATGGAGGCCTCACCTTGACCCTCAATGATCTGCATACTCAGAATTCCACATTAAAAAGGACTAATGAAGACCTAGAACTCACTGAAGTGCAAATTTCCCCTCTAGGGAGGGGGGTCCATTAAAGGGAAAGACAGAGAAAGCGACCATGGAAATGAAGATTCTGCTCAAAGCACTTCTACTTCTGACTTGTTCACTCAGATTCCTCCTGCCCTAATGGCCAGTACTGCTCCTACACAGGTGAAGGTGGAGCAGTCTTTTTTTAATTCCTTCATGGGCTGTCCAGTATTCGTTGCCCACCCCTAATTGCCATTGTTCAGGGGGAATTTAAGAGTCCATCACATTGCTGTGGGTCTGGAGTCACGTGTAGGCCAGACCAGGTATGGACAACACATTTCCTTTAGGTTTTTACACTAACCAGCAGTGGTTATCAACATTGGTCATCGGCAGACTTTTAATTCCAGATTTTTATTGGATTAAAATGTTGCCATCTGCTGTGGTTAGATTTGAACCCTGGTCCCCAGAACACTACCCTGAGTTCTAGAATACTAGTCTAGTGACAATACCACTATGCCACCACCTCATGGACTCCAAAACCCAGAAGACAATAAGTAAGAGAATCTGAGCAGCTAGAACAGGGATTTAAGCTGCCTGACTCTAGCTTTGCTGAAATTACAGGGGTTGCAGTAAGTAGCAGTTGAAAATTAGGATAAAGGATTTGTGGCTGCACAAGGGTGTTTAACAGTTTTACATTTCTGTTTTATGCTTATGCATCACAAGATTTATTTCACTGATCTATTGTCCAGTCCTGGCCATTTTTGCCTGCCCCTTGCTAAGTGGCCTTTCGCCATGCAGAGAGCCAAAGGTAAGAAATGGGTGTACTGGAGGGTTTTGTGCTGGGGAATGGGTGAGCATATTGGGTTCAGATTTGTTGTGCCAGTTGGCTGCACTGCCTCAGTTTAACTGAAGCAGTGCCTGAATCAGTCTGTCACATGTGGTTATCAGTTCCCTCAACACATCGGGCTCCTCCTCCTGCTGCTCCTTCTCTTCTGATCACATTCCTCCTCAAAACTGGTGCCAGGTACAGCAGAGCACTATCATTCTGGGCACCCAGGCTGGCATGTACTGAAGGGTGGCCCGAGATCTGTTGAGACACCTAGAAGGCATTTTCAGCACCCACAATTGTTCGTTCTGCCACAGCTCTGGTATTTATGTGCCTTCTATTGTAACTTTCCTAGGCATCATTGCCTGAGCTCCTAATGGATGTCCTCAGGTGTGTTTTCAGAGCATAGCCCTCGTCTCCAAGTGCTAACTTGAGATGCGAAGATTTCAGGCAGGATGGAGTGGCCAGGGTGAAAGCATCGTGCAAGCCCATGAGAACCTTGCACAGACATGCATGATCATTCTTGTAGTTTCAGACATGATTGAACATTGGAGCGGAAGGTCTTTCGGTCATTCAGGGTGATTTGTGGGAGAGTCTTGGAAGTTGATGACTGCTTGGACCTGTGTGCAACCAGCCAGAGCCAAAGCCAAGTGCCCCCTTATTTTTACTGGCCTCATCAGTTGAGAAGTACACATCATTCCTGGGGCTATAAACAAGAGATCAGTCACTAAGAGTTGCACTTGTGGGAAGCAGATTGTGAGATTCTACAAATATCACCTGACGATCCCTGGAAGGGACCAGAGGCGAAGCAGTTAAGTGCTCTGGTGACCTTGACTGCCATTGGCAATGAGCATCTTATCTACTTGGCAGGGACATTTTCCTCCAAGAGGCTGAAAATATCTGCAACCACCTGGCCAATACCCTGAGCCTCCTGAAGTTCTGGTGCTCAGTCCTGTCCAGGAAGCAGATTCTCTGCCTGTATAGACCATGCTGGGGGCATTGCGGCTTGGAGCTCTGTGCTCATCCCTCTCCTGTGGAGCAGCAGGTGGTCAAGGAGAAGGATGCTGCTGCTAGTGTTGCTATTGCGGCTGCTGCTTTTATTCCTCACCTGAGGTCCGAGGTTACGTTACATAAGCAGCTCACATGCTGATCTGAAGGTTGACAGCTGGGAATTGCAGATCAAAGGCAATAAATTCTAAAGTAGTAGAATTGACATAGAACGGAGTAGAAATCACCTCTAAAGCAGTAAAAGCACATGCTCAGAACAACAAGTTCTCTGAGCAAAATAAAGCAACTTAATGGTGCATATTTGGCTTATTCTCAACATGTTTGAATCCATCCCTGAAAAGATGGGTTAAGCGCCAATGAAGGCATGCATGAAAGACATGATAACTAGCTCAAATCGCATGAGGGAGGCATATTGTTGCACCCCCCGGGTTACACTTTTATTTAATAGATAATGCCTGTGTGGGCACAAGTAATTTAGACCACTTACAGATGTGATGTGCAGAGCTGTACCTGAGAAACTATCCAAGATAAACCTAAAGCTTCTGACATACCCGTACATTTTTGTTCACCTTATGGTGCACCATTATATTTGACCTCAAAAATGCATTGTAGCCCAAGAAATGAGCTACTTAAAATCATATGAAAGTGCTGACTTCACTGAGAACAGCTTTGAACATAAATAAAAATAAATCATTTAATAGAGCTTCAGGGCTGAGGGCATAAGATTCTCAAAGTGTGCTGCTAGCAAGCATCCCTCTTAATTGACAAATGTTCCCAGAATCATAATGCTGAGAAGGCCATTGGGCCTATTGCCTCCATGCTGACTCTTTATCAAATTATCCTATTGGTCCCACTCCCTTGCACTTCCCCCATAGTCCCACAAGTTTTTCCCATTTATGCATTTATCCAATTCTCTTTTGAAAGTTACTATAGGATCTGCTTCAGGCAGATCATAACTCACTTCATAAAATAAAAATTCTCCTCAATTCCCTTCTGGCTTTTTTGTCAATTATTTCAAATTTGTGTCATCTGGACTATTGTCTCTCCTCCTATTTACTCTATCAAAACACTTAGGTTAGATCGGTGTGAGGATTGATTCTAGTTTGTCCTGTGATTTTGCTTGTTATTATAAGTTGCTGATCCATCCATTTAAAACATCCAAAAGTGATAACAATTAAAATAATGTGTAAATATGCTAAGAACACTGCTTCTTTCACTGTAATGAGATTGACTCTCTATAGTTGGTCTGTCCTTGTTGAGCTATTCCATTACTTCTCTTTGAGGTGAATTGCCCAGTGGATGTGGTATCACTTTGGGATGTTGCATAGAAGATACTGAATTGCATCAGCCCTGTGCTCAGTGATCTACTTTGGCCCCAGCCAGGTGGCAAGGCCTTGCTTTTAAAACTCTCATCCTAATTTCCAAATCCCTTCTGGGCCTCACTTCTCCCGACTTCCATAACCTGCTCCAGCCCAAGAAATCTCCAAGCTCTCCGTGTCCTTCTAAGTCTGGTGTCTTGCACATTTTCAATTTCCTTTGCTCCAGTGCTGGTGGTTATGTCTTCAGCTGCTTAGGCCCTAAACGTCTCTGCCTCACTATCTGTCTCCTTCCTCCTTTAGGAGTCTCTCCAAAGTCTAGGTCTTTGGCTGAGCATTTGGTCACCCGTGCTAGTATTTCCTTACCTAGCTCAATGTCAAATTTTTATGGATAATGCTCTTGGGAATGCTTTGAACATTTTATTGTCTTAAAAGCGCTATATCAATACAAGTTGTTGATATTTTTGTTTTAATTTGATGCTTGAAGCCTTTAATTATATTAGTGCTAATTTCACTCAGAATTTCACCATAGTGCAATCTTACAAAAATATGTTTTCTTGCTGGATAAATACTACTGCAACTGATAATGCAATTTCTTACTGTGCATCACCCATTCTTTTTTGAAGTACAGGTTGAGTATCCTTCATCCAAACTCCTTGGGGCCAGTTGCATTTCGGATTTCAGATAATTTGTTTTTCGGATACTGCATATAGGACCAGGCCTACTTCCATTACAATAGCCTAAACCTAGGCTAGCTTTAGCCTAAAGCAAATAAAATGGCTAGAAAAGTAAGATGTACCACTGAATAATAAATACAAGGTACCTGTAATAAGTTCCCACCTGTGACGCCCTTTGATATTCTGCTTGTAGGAGAGGGTTCACAAGGAAACAATGCAGACAAGCAATTAGACTTCCCAAGCTAACGGGCGGGTGCGATTGGCAAGGTTGGTGTCAGTTTGCGTTGTATTGGTTTGGGTCAGGGACTTCCTGTGCTAAAGGTCGGGTGCTGTCGGTGAGGTTCGTGTTCGCTCTAGTTGTGTCGGCTCGGGTCAGGGATTTCCTGCACTGAAGGTCAATGAAGTTCAAAAAAAGTGTGTTTTTTGCATCTGTTTGGTTTTATGGATAAAGGATACTCGATCTGTACCACACAACATAAAGTATCAAGTCTTATGATGTGGGAACTGGAAGGATCAAGGAATTTTGGACTGTCATAGTAAGTTATTTTGGAGTGTAGTAATATTCACTTCGAGCAATGTTACACTAAAGAGAGACCCTAACTTGACATATAGGCTGGAGCCATTGTGTTCAGTGTCTCCCTTTTCTTTTTCAGCATCAGTTATCCTGGAGAGGAACTGGACAGAAAGAAATGATGGGAAGCCTCCCTTAGTTGATCATCTTGAATGGCAAACCTGCTCCCAGCTTTATCTAGTCTAATGAGAATGACCTGAAGAAAGATCACCAATTGGTTAATAGAGGTTATCATAAGAACATAAGAAATAGAGCAGGAGTAGACCCATTCAGCCCCTCAAGTTCACTCCATCATTCATTACGACCATGGCTGATTTTCTGCCTCATTTCTACTTGCCCACCCACTCCCCATATCCCTCAATTCCCTGAGATACCAAAAATCTGTCTATCCCAGCCTTAAATATATTCAATAATGGAGCATCTACAACCCTCTGGGGACAGGAATTCCAAATATTCACAACCCTGTGTGTGAAGAAATTTCTCCTCATCTAAGTCCTAAATGTTCAACCCCTTATACTGAGGCTGTGCCCCAGTGTTCTAGATTCCCAGCCTTCCTGTCCCATTCTTCTTGTCTCTACCCAAATTGCTATACTGCTCTAATGCATTTAGATTCTCTTTAGATTTCTACATTTCCCTTCACCTGACCCCATCTCCCCACCCCTTTTGTTTTAAATTTCTATCCAGCACTCTAGTTATAGGTTTTGCCAGGACACCAGTCCCAGCCTAGTGTAAGTGGAGCCCCACAGGAGCTCTCTTTCTCCCCCCGAACTGATGTCGGTGCCCCATGAATCAAAACCCCTCTTTCACACAATGCTCTCAATCCTCTGGTTTGCTTGACCCTATGCCAATTGGCACATGGCTCAGGTAGCAATCCAGAGATACTTCCTCAGCAGAACTCTGTCATTCTTAGTTCTACATATGTTGTTGGTTCCTAAATAGATCACAGCCATTGGACTCTCCCCACTCCACATTCTTCTCCAGCTTTGAGGAGATGTCCTTAACCCTGGCACCGGGCAGGCAACACAACCTTTGAAATTCCCAGTTGCAGCTGCAGAGAACAGTATCTACCCCCCACTTAAACTTTCCCCATCATTAACACATTCCTTTTCACTCCCTGCATTTGAATGGCATCCTGCACCATACTGCCATGGTCAGTCTGCTCATCTACCCTGCAGTTCATGTCCTATCCACCAAGGTAGCAAGAACCTCATACCTGTTTATAAAAGTCAAGGGTTGAGGCTCCCCCATCACTACAAGCTAGAACTGTATACTTGGATGACTCACAATCATACCCTCATGTCACTGACCATTGACCAACTCTAACATTCTACCTAATCCAAGGGAGTGTGACTGACTCCTAGAACAAAGTCCAGGGAACTCTCCCCATTCCTGATGCTCCGCAACTCAGACTCCAGCTCAGCAACTCTGAGCCAAAGCTGCTCAAGCTGCAGACTTTCCCCTGAGATGTGTATTCCACAGATTCCCACACGTTGCAGTCAAGGCACACCACCATCCCTAGTCATGTTTGTCAAAGCTTATTTATTTATCTGCTTAACTAGTTAGTAAAGTAAGTTACTAGCAATTTACAGTTCCCTAACTTAAGGACAAAAGTAAAAGACCCACCAGCTAATGGAGGTCGCTCTACATTGAATTCCCACTTGCACCAAATTTCTGACTTTAGCACTCAGTTCACAAAGCACTCTGTAGTTCATACTCGGTGCAGCAGCAAACACTGTCTATTTTGCTAGAAAGCTTATGACTCACATCCAAGTTACAACTGGTCAGTCAGCTTCCTGCTACACTCACGATCACTTAATCAGTCAACCACTTTCATTGGTGGAAAGTTAACTGACAGGCAGTTTCTGTCTACTAGATATCTTTACTAGTTTGAAGTTTGTTTTGCAGTTTTATAGTTCAAAGTCAAATTCTAACTGTTCATCTAAATTACAGGTTGAGGAATACTTACAAGAATGGTCCCACTCACAGCAAATTCCTGACTTTGTCTTAAGTTCACAGAGCCCTCTGTTCCTCGACTGCTCTGTGCTGTGCACAATCAATTCACTGACACCTAAATTTTAAATACATGGCTATGCTTGGGGGAAATTACAACCTAACTTGCTCATTGAGTAACTGACGGAATTGGTTCCAATGTTGGTTTGAAACTTTGCCTGATTTTATTCACTGGGGCATTCAACAGTAGACAAGGTGTAAAACTGACACTCCACCCTTTCTCAAGGGATTCCTGCCTGGAGCGTTAGGTGAAAATTACCCCCATAGTTTTCATTTCTATCAACTTGTTCTACACTTAAGAGATCAACCAGTCTTAACGCTGCTGTGATTTGAAGGAAAATTCCACGAATTTCAACCAAAATTTTGGCCCTGAGTTTACAGGGCAGGGGTGGGGTGGTGGGGGGGGTCAGTGGCTGGAAGAGGGACAATCTTTGGAGGGAAATTACAGGTTGGAAGGGGGATTGTGGAGTGTTAATTGTGAGTTATGAGCAGATCACAGGTTGGGGGATATCATGGCGAAAATCACAGTGAGGGTGGATGGAATCAAGGATCAAGAATCGTTGTGGAGATCACTTTGGTGGGGGAGACATTTCATCATGAATGATATTGGATTATGGTGGGGGGAGGGGGTTTGGGAGATAGAGGTCTGATCGAGGCAGATAGATTTGTATGGGGGAGGAAGGGTGCCAGGATGAAGCACTCATTTGCCTCCTGTTCTACAAGCAGTGCTGGAAAAACATTTAAATGCTAGAACTGACAGTTCAGAATTCCCTTCAGCTTCCTGTTTGCATGTAGCCAGAGGAAATCCAGCAGGCAGCCATTAAATCTAAAAGTCTGGTTATCACCTGTCCCCCCGCCAACACTAGTTAAGTGAAACAGTGGTGCATTCGTGATTTCAGATTAACCCCCTCCAAGAGAGAAAAATAAAATCTCAATTTTACAGTTTGAACATGTTCTCTACAAGAGAAAAAGATACTGTGTTGCATTCACCTGTTTACACCCCGTTGGAACAAACAAGAAAAAAGAATTGATTAAAATCCAGGCTTGCTACTTTGCCAGCTGTGAGAATAAGACCTCCTACAGACACACTGAGTCTCGAAGGCTGACAGCAGATGCAGTCTCTTCGAGCTCATCAATCACACACCTGCCCCTTGTCAGCTGCCACCAGCTGATGTTCAACAAAGTCTGCTTCAAAATGCACCAAACTCCCCCACTAAAAACATGAACATCATAAAATTCAAGTGACGGTTTTAGTACACGGACCCAGAGGGCAATGCTCATGAGTCTGTTCCTCCAGTGAGGAGTCTTACCTGCTGGGAGTATGTATGTGAAACATGCACCAATCCTGCTGTATCCCATGGATTCTGAATTTAACATGCTCTCCAATGCAATGAAAAAGAGGCACTTAAAGTTAGTGGAATTCTAACTTTAAATATGCAGATTGAGCTGTGATTGCAAAATGCAATATTAACCCAGGCCTGCACATTGAAGCTGTTGTGCTGTCCCCACGAGACAAGGCTACAGGGTCAGATGAGGGTCAAAAAGCTAAGTGGGTGGTCTTCGGTTTTTATTTTATTTCCTTGGGGGGGGCCAAGGGCTGGCTTCTCCTAACCTCACGTTAAAAAAAAAATTGGCCTCCTATATCCTGGGGGTTCAACATTGCCCAAGCTCCGGGTCCTTCACCACAGTTTAGCTGAGTTCCAGAGTCCATTCCTTCAGGCCCTTGGCAACTGCCTTTTGCCACTCAACATTGTGGACCACGGGATTTTATATTAGGTAAGAGCATCAAGGTTTGTGAAGCAATCGTGGGTAATTGGAATCCTCCAGGTACAGGTCAGCCATGATCTACTCACTAAAGTTTTCTAAATGTGATCCCATTTTAATGCCTTAGGCTTTGTGAGACCCCAGAGTGAAAATTGGCTGGGGGGGGTGGGGGGGGGGGGGGGGGTTGTTGGGGTGTGGTGATGGGTGGGGGAGGGTGGTTGAGAGGAGGGGTGTTGGCTACAGTTGTTGGAGGGAGGGGAGATGATGGGTGGTTGAGAGGTGATCAGGTTGGGAGGTGATTGGTGGTTGACCACAGGTGGGGGGCAGTGGTGGAGAGAGTTATTCAGCAGGCGGGGAAGATATTTGTTGATGGGAGGAGGAGGTTAAAAATGTTGGGTTTCCCCTGATAAAAATGAACACCCACCTTTGTACAAGCTGTGGCTATAGCAGCAATTGGGCATTAGAGAACAGATGATAAAACATTGTCCACCGACAGAAAAGGACACTTAAAGGGGCCTTGCACCTGTCAAAAGTTAATCTGAGCTCCAAAGCTGCAATCACTGCCTCGGAGCTCATGACCAACACCAAAATCTCATCCTACGAAAGATAGGTCTTTCAAAGCCCACAGTTTGGGAATCCCCGATCTACTTGAATGGTAGAGTTTGAAGGGCTGAATTACTCACTCTTGTTCCTATACTCCTACCTTCTCCCTATATTCTGCCAGTCAGTTGTTGCTTCATGCTTGCCAGGGGACAGGCAGGGCCTACCCGGATGAGTGCTGGTAGTTAAAATTGACACCCTGCATGAGTCTCCTCCCAAGTTGGGGGTGGGGGGCGGCGAGAGATGGGGGGTGGTGGGGTAAGTGAATATGACAATCAGGTGGTGAGTAACTGAGTAAGGGAGAGTGGGTGAGGGTGTAAGAATGAGTGAATGTTTGAAGGATGGGTGAGTGTGAAATTAAATGGGAATGAATGAGTGTGTGAGAGAGTAAGTGAAGATAAGAGTAAAGGGGTGATGACATCCGTTCTACACAGAACTTCCTTAATGTCCAGAGTCAAGAACAGAAAATGCAATTTGTAATGTCCACCATTTGACTGAAAAAGCTAAGTGGGTTGTCTTCTGTTTTTATTTTATTCCCTTGTGGGGCCAAGAGGAGCAAGTTGGCACCTCCAATCCCACACACAAAAAAAAATGGCCTCCCATATCCTGGGTTTTAAACATTGCCCAGCCCCAGAGTCCCTCAGGGCCAAACAATACCTCAGGGGTTAAGATCCAATCTGATGGGCCCCCGTTTAATACATTGATGTCACTCACTGGAAAGCACCACAGACCAGACAAAGAAGTCTGACTGGCAGGAGGATCAGTAAACAGAGTACACAGGTTTAAAATAATTTGCAAAAAAAAAACCCTCAAGGATAGATGAGGATTTCTTTCTCAAGTAGTGATTCGTTGTGATCTGGAATTCATTGCCTGAAAGGGTGGTGAAAGGCAAATGCATGTTGGTCTTTGTTGCAAGGGGAAATTGTGGTAATTGTAGCTTTATGGAGTGTAGTGACTGTAGCTTTAAGACTTTATTGTGTAGTTTAGTATCATGTGACATCCAAGGATTCAACAGTAACTTTCAAAAAGAGATCAATACTTGAAAAGGAGAAATTTGCAGGGTGGTGGAGAAAGGGTGTGGTGGGGTGCGGCGGGGGTGGGGGGGGGAGTGGAGGGAGTCTGAAACGCATTGGCTAGGTCTTTCAAAGAGCTGGGATAGGTAGATGCTGTAAGATACCGTGTTTCAATGAAATAGAAGAAGCTCAGCCAAACTCATTAGGCAGCACTCCCACTCTTGATTCAGGAAGGCCGTGGGTTCAAGTCTCACTCCAATGGCTTGAGCACAAAATCCGGAACATAAGAAATAGAAGCAGGCAGTGGCATAGTGGTAATGTCACTAGCAATTATTGTGTAATGGTAATATAACTGAAATCCAGAGGTCCAGGCTAATGCCTAGAGGACGTTGGTTCAAATCCCACCACAGTCGCAGGTGGAATTTAAATTCAATTAATAAAATCTGCAAAGTAAAGCTAGTCTCGCTAATGGTGACCAATAGACTATCATTGATTGGCATACAAACCTATCTGGTTCACTTGTGCCCTTTAGGGAAGTAAATCTGCCATCCTCACCTGGTCTGGCCCACATGTGACTCCAGACCCAAAGCAAAGGGGTTTACTCTTAACTGCCCTCTGAAATGGCCTAGCAAACCATTTAGTTCAAGGGCAGTTAGGGATGGGCAACAAGTGCTCACTTTGTCAGCAATGCCCAGAGCCCATGAAAGATTTAAAAAGAATTAGACCATTTGGCCCCTCAAGGCTGCTTCACAATTTAATAAAATCATGGCTGATCTTGGGCTTCACTGTACCACTTCCAATATGAGTATACCCTTTCTTAAATAATCGGGACCAAAACTTTCCACAGTACTCAAGCTGTGGTCTCACCAAAGCCCTGCACAATTGTATCAAGATATCTTTAGTCTTGTACTCCAATTCTGTAATGGACTTGATTTTCCAGATAGGTTTCTCATTAGAAACATTGAACTTTATTTACAGGCTGCAGCAGCAGTTACATGCTTCCATCAAGCTCCACAACTAGAAGAAAAATTCCCACTCTAAGGTTCCCTGTGCTTAGAGCTGATTCATTCACACTGTCACATGGTACAATACAACATAATAAAGTCTTAAAGCTATAGTCACTACATTCCTTAAAGCTGTAATTATTACAAAATTCCCTTGCAATAGAGGCCAGCATGACATTTGCCTTCCTCTTGCTTGCTGTATCTTCATGCAAAGTTTCTGTGTTCCTTGTAAGAGTATAGCCAAGTCTCTCCGAACATCAACATTAGCAAGTTCTATGCCTTTTTTAAAAAAATTCTGCTTTTCCATTCTTACTACCAATGTGAATAACCTCACATTTACCCACGTTATATATCGTCACCATGGGCAGGATTTTTAACTTGTTGGGTGGGCGCAGTGGTGAAGCCGATCGCGGCACTCGACTTCAGTTTCACGTTGACTGGCCAGCCAGCGTGAATCACATGCTGCAACGCTGAGCACTGCCTGGGTGGGAGCGGAAGTAGGGCGAACGTGGAAATTTGCGCATGTGCCGGCATATGCACATTGAAAGCTCCCTGAAGGCACAGAGCTCCCTCAGGGAGCTGAAGATTTTTAAAAACACAAATAAAGAATTTAAAAATATCAAAAACATGTCCCCCATGTGACTCTGTCACATGAGAAGGAACATGTTATAAATGAGATTTCAACATTTTTATTGTATTTTTAATTGTTGTTGGAAACCTCATCCCACCCGTGGATGAGGTTTCATCAAAAATCCAAAGGCTGCCTAGCCAATTCACCTGCCCGCCAACCGTAAGGTTGGACGAGTAGCGAAAATTTCCATTTAATTTTTACTTTAATGGCCTTAATAGACCTGTTAATTTTCGCAGGCACGCTGCCGACTCACGCACGTGCCCTACTACCGAAATATCGCACGAGTGCGCAATGACGTCAGGACACTCGCCCGTCATCGCACATCATTTTATGCTAGAGCGCCTGCCTGCTCAGCTAAAAATTCTGCCCCATGTTTCCCACTCAACCTGTTTTTAGCTCTTTGCAGCCTATGTGTGTCCTCTCACAGCTTACATTTGAATCAACCTTGTATTATCGTCAGCAAACTTAGATACATTACCAAAACAAAAACAGAATTACCTGGAAAAACTCAGCAGGTCTGGCAGCATCGGCGGAGAAGAAAAGAGTTGATGTTTCAAGTCCTCATGACCCTTCAACAGATCTGCCAGACCTGCTGAGTTTTTCCAAGTAATTCTGTTTTTGTTTTGGATTTCCAGCATCTGCAGTTTTTTGTTTTTATCTAGATACATTACCCTCTGTTTATTCAGCTAAGTCATTATTATATATTTAAATAGCTGAGGACTCGGTACTGATCCTTGAGGCACTCCACTGGTCACAGCCTAATGCAGTACTGAAGGAGAGCAGCACACTTGGAGGTGGCATCTTTTGGATGAGACCTTAAGCCAAACCCCTGTTTGACCTCTCAGATGGATATGAACAATCTGTGGCACTGTTTCAAAGGTGACCGTGGGAGTATTCCCTTAGTCCTTGACCACATTGATCGCTTAGTTACTTCATTGTTGTCAGTGGGATCTTGCTCTGTGCAGATTGGCTGCTGTGTTTCCTACATTATAACAGTAACTGCACTTTAAAGGCACCTCATTGGCTCTAAAGCGCTATGGGACATCCTGAGGTCACCAAAAAGAACTACATAAATGCAATCCTTGCTTTTCTTGCGATTCTGCAAAAAAATGAAAACTCATGACTAGCCAGATGAGAAGATTGAATTGAAATCGTTGTTATCTTTGCTTCATCATGTATATGTGCTGCTCATTAGCTAGTCTGATTACATTGTCTCTGTTCTGTGCCCATCACCGCTGACAACGCTGACAAGGATTGCTGTGCACTCCATGCCACAGTGGTGTTGACACAGAAGGATTGATGATGCTTCTGCAAGTTTTTCCAGCAACAACCATTCATGGTTGATGACTGAGATGCCCTATGGTGATGATATATCATCCTTTAATGTGTTATCACATCATTTTATTCAGTGGCTTTGATGAGTAACACAGAATACCTCATTACAGCCATTTTTAACAGGGTTGCAAACTGTGTGCAGTCTTTAAATGCAGAAAACTTTTGAATTGGTGCGCTCTGCATGCAAAGTGACTCACAAAAGGGGTCCAGTTCGAATAAGAAAGTGCATATATCTGGGAAGCTATACCAAATTACTAAATACAATCATCTAACCATTATATAGGCAGCAGGGGAGGGGAGGTGTAATTTGATTGAAGAGTAGCAATAAATCTCAAACATTTCATACTTGACGCAGAATCATTGATGCAAAGAGAAAAACACCAGAGTTTTAATGGGAAAATGGGTATTGCTGCCACTGACAGACGTGTTGTCTTCAATTGTCATAAATATTAGCTCTTGTCTACATGAAACAACCACGATTATGAAGTGCCTACCTTTTGATGGCTGTAAGATTTAGTGAAGTGAGCTTTGTTTGGTCTTTCTCAATTGAGATTCTACTAGGCACAATTTTACAACACAAATCTGGCCATCATTCAGTGCTAATTTTGGACTCTTACATAGAAAAGCTTAAAGGAAGGATTATGTGGGGAAATGGAAATACCGGAGGAAGCATTCTTTCAAAACTGAGATGAAAGTGTACTGTTAAGTGTACTTTAGAGGAACACTGACTCAAATTAAGATCTGGTTTGAGAGTATACAATATTGAAGCTAAGATGCCCAAATTCCAACAAAGTGACATCCTTCAGCCTGACTTTTGATGATCAACACTAGTTTTCCTATCCAACCTCCATCATATAGTCTGAAGTGGGGATGTTCGCAGATGATTGCGCAGAGTTGAGTATTGTTCAGGACTCCTTGGATACTGAAACAGTCCATGTCCATATGCAGCAAGAACTGGACAACATTCAGGCTTGGGCTGATAAGTGGCAAGTAACATTCACGCCATACAAGTGCCAGGCAATGATCATCTCCATCAAGAGAGAACCTAACCATCTTGCCTTGACATCGCTGAATCCCCCACCATCAATATTCTGGGGATTACTATTGACCAGCAGCTTATCTGGAATAGCCACATTGGAACAGAGGAAATAGGGGCAGGAGTCCCACAAGACTGCCCTGCCATTTAATTAGATCATGGCTGATCTGCTATCTCAATGACATTTTGCCACATTATTCCCATATCCCTTGATGTGTTAAATGTGTAGAATCTTGATTTCTGCCTTGATCATACTCAGTAACTGAGCCTCCACAGTCCCTGGGTGCAAAGATTCACCACACACTGAAAGAAAAAAATTCCTCCTCATCTCGGTCCTAAATGGACTACTCCATATTCTGAGACTGTGTCCCTTGGTTCTAATCCCCCAGTCAGGGGAAACATCCTTCCTGCATCTACTCTGTCGAGAATTTTGAATGCTTCAATAAGATCACCTCTCATTCTTCTAAACTCTAGGGAATATAGCCCCTGTCTCCTTGATCTCTCCTCATTGTACAATCCTGCCATCCCAGGAATTAGTCTGGTGAATCTTTGTTGCACTCCCTCCATGGCAAGTGTGCCATGTACACAACTGTACACAATACTCAAGGTGTGGTCTCACCAAGGCTCTATACAATTGCAGCAAGAAATCTTTACTCCTGTACACAAATCATTTTGCAATAAAGACCAACATACCATTTGCCTTCCTAATGCTTGTTGCACCTGCATGTTAGCTTTCAGTGACTTATGAACAAGAACACCTAAGTCCCTTTGGAAATTGACACTTGCCAATCTCTCATTATTCCTATTTTTCCTACCAAAATGGATAACTTCACGTTTTCCAAATTCACATTTTTCCACACTATATTCCATCTGCCATGTTCTTGCCCGCTTAATTACCCAATCTCCTTTTCCTTTTTGTCTGTCCTTCCTAAATGTCAAATGCTCTTGAACATTCAGTTCCCAGCCTCATCACCCTGCAGCCATGTCTCCTTCATTGTGAATAGATCATACCTGTTTATTTTCATTTGTGCTGTCAATTCAGCTACCTTGCTGTGAATGCTGCATGCATTCAGATGGATTGCCTTTATTTTTCTCTTTGTAACTTTTTCTGTATTTTGAAACTACCTTTGTTTCCGCTGCCTTCCAATTTTGCTTGCTACTACTCTTCCTACCATTACGAGCTCTGTTTCTCTTCTATCTGAGCTCCCTCTCAGATTTCCATACCCCTGCCAAGCTAGCTTACACCCTCCCCAACAGCACTGGCAAATCTCCCTGTGAGAATATTGGTCCTGGTCCTGTTGAGGTGTAACCCACCCACCTCCTGTACAGGTGCCATCTGCCTCAGAACTGGTCCCAACATCTCAGAAATCTGAAGCACTTCCTCCTTCACCAATTCTCCAGCAAGTGTTCATTTGCTCTATCTTCCCATTTCTGTACTCACTAGTATGTAGCACTGGGAGTAATCAGAAGACTACTGCCTTTAAAGTCCTGTTTTTTAATCTCTTTCCTGGCTCTCTGAAATCTGCTTTCAGGACCTCAACCCTCTTTCTGCCTATGTCGTTGGTACCAACTGGACCATGACCGCTGGCAGTTCACCGTCCCCCATATAGCTTGGCATTCATCCAATTCGGGATGGACAACAAATGCTGGCCTTGCCAGAAATGCACAATCCCAAGAAAGAATAAAGAAAAGAATGTCCTGCGGCTGCACAGTGACATCCTTGACCCTGGCATCAAGCAGGCAACATGCCATCCTGGCATCACATCTACGGTGCAAAAACAGCTCTCTGTTCCCCTAACTATTGAATCCACTACCACTATTGAAGTTGAGAGGGATGCTGGCTTGGTAATAAGACTGGCAGGCATTACAGCAATAGGGTGGAGCAAGTGCACAAAACAATTTATACATGACAATGACAATTTTATATCAGAGACCAAAGGCCAAAATTTTATCTGGGCTAAGGAAAACCCAAACTGTGCACTTTTGTGGCTTGCAAAATGCACACCCAATCCATGTGCAGCTTTGAGGGATTTTCATCTCTTCACACAGAAGTTGGGTTCACAGCGCATTTTGCATGCCATAACGTAGTGTGTGAGGAGTGCGGGTAAGGAGGCATGCTAGTAATAAGGCCTGCCTTGGCTCTTCAACACAGCAGCACAGCTCCCAATATCATTTGAAGGTCCCTTAACCCTCATCCCTCACCACCCTCCTCCCCACCAGCCCCATGACTCCCCATGTCACCTCACATTGTTCGATGCCATCCATGCCCTCTCACGTTCCACCATGCAACCACATTTCACCTCACATTCCTCCATGCAAACCCATGCCCCTTCAGATTGTCCCAGTGGCACCCCGTGCTACCTCAGATTCCCACATTCCCCCACATACTTTCCAAAGCCACTCACCCAGTATTCACTGCATACATTCTCAGGAACAATGCAATAGCAATGGGAATTATTTTTAAATCATTGGAAAACCATTAAACCTCTAACAATCTAAGAAAACCCTGAATTCAAACTCACTGCTGTTGATACGGGACTAAAAAAGCCAATGAGAAAAGAAAGTTGTAACCCTTTAAATGCCCATTAGGTTTGCAAACAAACAAGAAACATATCAAAGGCATAATCTATTATTGTAGGTTCATAGAAATTTCAAAGGTTTTTGGATCAATTAGACCACCTGCTTAGCTGAAGCTTTTGAAATCCAGCCAAGCATTCATAATGGAATAGCTGTCATAACAAAAACTTCCAGCTCCAATGACAGACAGATAATAATTTCCATTTCAAAGTAGAATATGTGTCAATCAATGGAAGGGGAGCAGATGTAGACAATTTTTTATACCTTCAGAGGCTGGGTTTTTTTAGACAGCCAGAAATGCCAGCAATTAAATCAGAGCACAAAAACATGAGAGCAGAGGACATTTATAAACACTTTTTAATACACTATGGTAAGTACTGTAATGCATGTAAACAATTACACAATGCTGGTCAATGTAAGGGTCAAGTTACCTTTGCCAGACAAATCCCTATGATGAATCAATGCATTCAAAACATCTACATAACTAACAGTGATACTGAAGGTGTCAATACAATTTACACTTACTTTCCAGAATGTTCCAGACTCTTCAGCAGGCTTTCCATTTCCTTCACGAACTCTCAAACTTGGCCTGCTTTTAATGTGCTTCCAAAACCTTGCATCACCAGGCAAAAATTTTAATCTCATTTAAAATAGGAAATCTGACCTCAGCAGGGACAATTGTGCCTTTTTGCACACTAGGCATTCCCGACCTGTTATAAGGCCAGAGAAAAATGTCACAGGGTTGGGATTGTGGAGGAAAGTGGGATTGCCTCCAAAAAAACTACGAGCGGAATTTGTCGAGTCCGCTGGCGTCGGGCATGTTCAACGGCATGAGCAGACAATATGGTCAGAAAACCAAAAAATCAGTTTCATGACATCATAAAACCAGTGTGCAATCATCCTCTCTGCCCGTCAGTGGCATGCCGCATTTCCCATCATCGGGAACCTCGATGTAATACACCTGTGTATCTTTATAAGCCCAGCCTTCTGAAATCATCCTCCATGCTGGATCATCCGCCCATGTTGGGTTCCCACGTTGGTGAGAAAACATGCTGGTGCAGAACACATCTTGACAAGTGTGAAGTGCAGAAGTCAGGACTAACCGTCAGAGCCTTGCTCACATCGTGGACATCCGAGGAGCAGAAGATGTTGGAGTCCGGCACCATTGGGACCCTGGAGGTATGTCCATTGGATGCTGGGAAGATTGTCATGGACATGGTTCTGCTTCAAAGCAGCTCACAGAAGGTGGAAAGTCACCATTGAGAGTTTGCTCATAACAGATGATTGCCGTGGGGATGATGAGGAAGGTCCAGCTGTGCTTGTGAGAGGAAGATGTACCAGGGGATGGGAAGGAAGGTCAAGGATCAGCTGGGAGAGGAAGGTATGTTGGGGGCAGTGAGATTGGGAGGGGAAGGAACAAAGGTATCGGTGGGGGTTTGAATTGGGGGGGAATGAAGGTGTTGGGGGGTGAGGTTGGGAAACGGGGAGGGACTATGGGGGGAGGAGGGAGTAACAGGGAGAAGACGGCAACTGGGCAGGTAGGTGTAAGGGTGGAGGAAGGTGTAAAGGAAGGAAGTTGGAGGGGGATAGAATCCAGATAGGGAAAGAAGTCCAGGAGGAGGAAGGAGTCCAGAGAGTGGAAGGAGTAAGGGTGGAGGAAGAAGTAAGGGTGGAGGAAGGAGTCAGGAAGGGGGATGGAGTAAGGGTTGGGGGGAGGGTTCCAAGGTGGGAAGGAGTTCCAAGAGGGGAATGAGTTCCACAGGGGAAAGGAGTATGGAGTGGGGGGGATGTCCAGGTGAACGTGCAAGCGAGGGCTCTGTTGACTGCTTCCCAGGGAGTGATCTGAGGTTGGGTGTGGTAGGAGGGAATGATGAGAATGACCAAAGACAGAGTATGGTGGTAGGGTGAAGGTGCAATGGTGTCAGAAGAAGTGACAAGGGTGGCTGGTGGGGAGTCGTAGGCAAACATAGACCCTGGGGGTAGGAAAGTGGAGGTTGGGGAGGGTAATGTGGATGGGGGAGGGATTTTGGGAAGGAAGGGAACGTGCAAATTCACCTGGACATCCCCGAATGAAAAGGGTTTTGGCAGGTAGATGATGGTGGGGAGCTGCAAAGGAATGTCAGGAGGGGTTGACAGTGATGGGGGAAAAGACATGGGTGACTTGGGGAAGGGAAAGGATGGGGGAGCTGAAGAAGAACACTAAACGCACCACGCTTGCAAATCCAAAAGTGAAATGAGTGTCATAGAACAGGTGCTGCATGGGAGTGTGATCAGTGGGTGGGCGGAGATGCAGGTCAGCTCAGATGGACAACAGAAAGTGAATTCCAGCAGGCATCATTGAAAATACTCAGGACAGTGAGATACGTGTGATGCGGGAAGGATCTGCGTGTGTGGGAGAGTGCTTGCATGAGGCTCTGAAAGGCCCTGCTGCATACACACACTGCTCCCTCCAGAATCAATCGTGGGCTGGCTGTGCACAGCTGAACTGCTAGTAGGGGTGTGGAATGCAGGGGGAGGACTCACGATGCCTGTCAATGAAGCTGAAGTTGAAAGACTCCATTATAAATTATTAGCGCACACACACACACACACACACACACACACACACACACACACACACACTAAAGAAACCGCAGTTTTGTGTTCAGTTTTGAAGACAACCACAAACAGAAGCCACCTAGAAGGGAGAGATAGCCATTCCCAAGCTAAAATTGGAAGAAAGTAGCTACCAGAAAGAGACTGGAGAAAAAGGGACATATAGCAAGTCCCAAGCTAAAGAAAAGTCCCCATAACCCAGGGGAGTGGAACAGGAGAAAGTCCCAAGCAGAGCTTCTAGTCAAAGGAAGGACAGGAACATGGAAAAATTACTGTTAAATTAAGTTAAGAGTGAGGGGCAGAGAAAAAGGCTCCAGGCTTCAGACTTAAAGAGACAAAAGCTGCAGAAAGCAGATTTAAATTGATAACAGCTTGCAAGAGGCAAGAAGGTCGAAAGAGATGGCTGAAGGTCTGTAATTCTTTGCTTTGGGCATGTGAAGCAGTGGTGTACTGTTAGTGGCTGAGTCGGTGAGTGTGTATATGGAAGACAACTCGAACGCATGTGGTGACCCAGGGGGAAGGAACATTAGAAAAAGAGTTCGAAATCCTGGAATTGAACTCTTGCAGAAGGCGTCTAACAGAAAACGTCAATTTGGGAGAAGATTCCGAGGCAAGTTCTTGGAAAGTGGAGATTGGAAATCCTTGTGTGAGATGAGTGTAGTGATACCAGTGGCTCACGGTGTAACAAGCGTTTGGGGGAGTTGAGGAAAGATCCATAGCATCTGGTTGAGGTGGCATCTGTCAATTGGTTTCAGACTGTGGTGTGCCTGACCACAGGGTGCCATAGGTTTACATGGACTGTGTACTTACTATGAACATTAAAGTATGAGATAGCTTTTGTAACTTGTGTTATCCTTACACGTCTGGAAATACCAGCAAAGATACAGTTGTGGGTGAAGGAGTATTATAATATAGTTCATATTTTCTTGTTTAATAAATGTTTTATTCTTTTGTTAAAAGTTCATTAGCTGACTCTGTTCAGTAGCTACTCTCCACACATCTAAACAAACAAATACAAGTTAGGGTCTAATAAGCTGGGTTCCACCCTGGGATCCGGCTTGTCCAGGGGTAACCTCAGCTAGGATCATAACACTGTGCAATGGTTGGCCCTGTTGCCGCTGATTCTTTCAGCATGGATCCTTTGGAAGCTGAGGCCTTGGGGGTCCCGGCTTGCTTTGGCTCCTATGGGCCAGCTGCTCCCTCTGAGGTAGCAGAGGGTGAGGTTGAGGGGATCACAGGCAAGGGGGACTGGAAAGAAGAGGACAGCCTCTGAGATTCCTGAGTGGATGACCCAGTGGTGTCCAGCTGCTGCTCCTCCTCCATTGGGGTGCCAGAGGGACCCGGCCTGACTCCTTGAGAGGAAGGAGCACCTGGGGGGGACATTGAGGTCCCTCATTTCCCTCACGCATCACCACTGCAGGAACTCACCCATGGCTACCACAATGGAGTACAGGTCCGTGCACATCTCCATGTTGTGCTGAGCCAGGGTCTCCATGGCATCTGCCATCTTCCCCATGGAAAGCTCCATATGTGCACATGTGGACACTACTTCATCAGAAAGCATGGAATGCATTTCTCTGACTCACATGCTGCTCTGCTAAAGGTTTCCAACAGCTCTGCGTGATGTTCCCCCACCTTCCGTTAGCTCTCCAAAGTGATTTGGAAGGCCAAATCCAGACACTCATCATCTGACTCGGACCTCAGAGATGCAGTCTTCAGAGTGCCAGGGAGCTCGGCTGAACCTGCCTCCTCCTGCTGTGGACACGTGTCCGTATGGTGACCACCAGATTGTGAACCGAAGCCTGCTCTAGATCTAGGTCCCCACCGAGGTGTGTGTCTCTGCGTTGGTGGAGGGTGTGGGTAAGCCCTGTGACGGGTCTTCCAGGCTGTTTATTTCCAGCTCTTCAATGGAGGAGTCCTCTTGGCTGGCGGTAAGGAGGTGGATGGAGCTGAGGGACTAGCTGGTTGAGGATGCTAGTCACTTGGCAGAGCTCCCTGTGACCGACAGTAGAGATAATTAGTGCATTATTAAGCAGAGTCAAAAGCAGGAGAGAGAGAGCAGTCACAGTTGTGTTGAGAGAGGGATGATGTGGTACTGGATCCTTATGATGGTGTTTGCTGCTGACCTCACTGTCACCATAGGCACAATCCACATCTACAGGAGCATGATGGCACGCTCCTCAAAGTGAGTGAGGGACCACTCCACCCCCGGTCTGGGACCTCTCCCTGCTGATGTGAGTCGGCTTCTCCTGCATGAAAACAGATGGAGAGTGTGTGAGCAGGACACATGGCACTGCGTGGAATGTTTGTGTGGTGAACGGAGCCATGGATGGGATGAGGATGCGAGCTCCAGATGATATGAGCCTGATGGAGATGTGATAGTTTGTGTGAGAGTTAGTGGTGTTGTCCCTTGAGGTGTGAGACCCCTGTGGATGTGTGATGGGTTTGTGAGAGCGTGAGCTGAGAAGAGTGACCTATCCTGGCGAAACGGATAAGACCATTCATCCTGTTTTGGAACTTTTGCAGGGCATTAGCGCTAACAACCATTGCAACCACCTCCCATGCTGGATTATCGATGTTGCTGGCCCTCCTGCAGCCAGAGTGGGAGTAGAGGACATCATGGTGGGCCTCTGCTGTGTCCAAAAGACACTCAAGGGACAAATCATTAAACTGGGGACCATGCCTTCTTTGCAAGAGTCCTGAGCTGGAAGCACTGAGAGGTGTGTGCGCGACTGCACTTTAAATATAGTGCCCATCGTGATGAAGCAGTGAGGTGATGGCATGGCAGCCGAATGAGAGCCCGCCCGCCATCGAAGTAGCGTGTTTCCTGCAAATGCATAATTAATGAGGCGGGATTGGGATGGTACGGCGTGAAAACCTGCCATTGCGGCCAGCAGCTCAAAGTTCTCTTTGCTGCCCACTACCTCACTCAATGCGAATCTGAGACGATTTCACCCAAAGTGTGACCATTCGTGCATTGAAATGTGCCCATGCTCCCAGATGAAGAATCGGCCCTTGGTGTCAAATTTTGTTTGACAATGCTTCTGTGAAGCCCCATGGATGTTTTTATTGAGCTAAAGGTGCCTTATGAATTCAGGTTGTTGCTGTTGTGTCCTTTCATTTCTCTATAACCTACTTTAAATCAATTTTTCCATTACTTGCAGAGAGATTCCTTGTACTGACTGTTTTTATGAGTAACCTGTATGCACCCCATGTACTGCACCTGCTAATGCCACGGTAATTTGCAGAACCAATAATGCTGCAAATAATTCCTCATTGCTCATGAGCTTAAAGGTTACCCAGTCTGACAAATAAAAATCTTGTGTCCATTTTCTGCTAAACTTACGATAATAATAATAATAAGCATCAAGAGGAGAAAATGGAACTAGATGAAATTGTTTCACCACAGGGAGGAACTGACAAAAGTGATGTCTAGAACATAATAAATGCCAAGCTATAAGTAACAATTCCAAAAGCAACAAAGAGCTCACATCTTCTTCTAGCCCATATGTCTCCCTCTGAGGAACAGGATATCACACCTGTTTTGCAAAGCATTCACTTTCCAAATCATGGCTAGCCCTCTGGTTCCAGACAAGATCGAACAGCTGACTACAGGGATCCTTGCTGACTTCCAGTCACACAATGTTATACAACACAGAATCCCTGGGTTTTAAATACATGCATGCCAAATAGCCCAGGGGCTGGATTTTCAGCTCGGCGCGCGGGCATGTGCCCGACATGCATGAGCATGAAATAGCATGCGATGACATCGGGCAAGCATCCTGACAATATCGCGCACTTGCGCAATATTTTGGTCGGCATTTATGTGTGGGAATCAGCAACGTGCCCACTGACAATTAAGAGGGTTGTTAAGCCCATCAACAAATTAATCAAACTGAATGGCCTTTGGATTTCTGAGGAAACCTCATTCACGGGCGGGATGAGGTTTCCAATGGTAATTGAAAATAAAATAAAATTTTGTAAATCTAATTTTTAACATGTCCTTGCTCAGAGTCACATGAGGGGCCATGTTTACCTTAATTTTAAAATCTTATTTTGGGTGTTAGAGATCTTTAGCTCCCTGAGGCACCTCTCTCCATTAATTGGCCAGCTAGTGTGAAATCATGGTCGGTGCCCTATCACGGGCGGCAGTCAGTTTCGTGGCCATTCCTGGGCCCACCCAGCACACCCACCGACAAGGTGAAAATCCTGCCCCAGATATTTCTTTGCTTGTTCTTTGATTTTTTTAAACATTCATAACCTGTGGGCAGGACCGACAAGGCACAATTTATTGCCCATTGTCAGGTGCCTTGAGGACATTAACTGTTTAAGGGTGGACTGGAGTAACATGTAACAACAGAGATGGTGGCGTAGTGGTAATGTCATTGGACTACTAATCTAGAGGCCCAGTTTAATTGTCTGGGGACCTGGGTTCAAATCCCACCACGGCAGCTAGTGAAATTTCAATGAAAAAAGAAAATCTAGAATTGAAAGCTCATCTCAGGAATAATGACCATCATTGGTCGTCATAAAAACCCACCTGATTCACTAATGCCCTTTAGGGAAGGAAACCTGCCATCCTTACCCAGTTTGGCCTACATGTGACTTCAGACCCACAAGAATGTGGTTGACTCTTCACTGCCCTCTGAAATGGCGTAGCAAGCCACTCAGTTCATGGCCAATTTGGGGTGGACAACAAATGCCAGTGATGCCCATATTCCATCAAAGAATAATGAAAAAGGCCAGATCAGGTAGGGGTGAGTTATGTGCTTCACAAAAGGGTACAAAGCAATAATTGTGTTTTGTATAGTCATTTCTTCAGTGCCAGCTCACCAATGATCAGCTTCACTGAATTCAATTTGAGAATTCTGATTGTTGGGTTTTGATCTTCAACTGTTGCTATTTCAGTAACATTACAATGAGCTTACTGCACCCTCGTCAAGCCAATAGAACATAGCATCATCTTATTTTTAAAATAAAGAACAGGAAAAAAAATCATGTCCACTGACTATCTCTGATATGTGTCCAAAAGAGAACAGAGCAGACCCAAATTCCACACTTCACCAGTATGACACTAACTGTTGTAATGCTGTTGGTTACAGAATGTGTCTGTTAAAGAAGACTTCATAGTCTTCAATACACTAACACCAAGTCTTTATTAATTATTTGTAATTATATATTTATATCTATATATATATATACAATAAAGGGTGCAGTCAAGGAGCTATCTCCATGTTTAGATCTTAACATGGCTCAAAACCACACTGACCCTAGGTCTGGGTCATGTGCCTTCTTACATCACTGTATGAATGATACTGTACTCAGTCCCACATTAATCCTGTATACCCCAGACCCTTATACTACACTACCCACTCCAGTGACAGGCTATTATATAGGGTAAGCTTAAAATCCAGCTATCAGTTCACTAATGAGTACATTTTCATCTTCCGTTGACCAAAAAATCAGCAGGTTGTATAATGGGTGTCTGACCCATTTTACCAGATCAGCCCTGATGCACTGATGAAAGAAATGGACTCCTTTCGTCTGCAAAACAATCATTTGAAAGCTGGGTTGGTTGTTAAGGGCAATGACTGATGGCCCAGAATTTGCAGGTTTTTTGACAGTGAGCTGTCTACATTCACCATCATTGCCCTTCTGAAATGGTCTCAGCTTCAGGATTTAACACAAGCACTGATCAATGCAGGAGTGCTAAAATTGCAGTCTATCATTTACTGCTCTGTGACAGGCTGCACTGTGCACCATTCCCCCCAGAGCCAGCAATCAGAGAATCAACTGATCTTGCAAGAAACTCCCCTTTTCTGTTCTCTCATCAATGTTAGAAGCCCCATAATGGGGTAAGCTTTGTTTCATGAGGTACAACTGGGTTTTTTATTGTAATCTGAGTAATAGCTACTGCTAAACCACTGGCTATAAAAAGTGTAGAGTTTAGCAAATGTCTCCAATTTGACTAAATACTAGATTTTCTAAACTGGAATTTTAAGCTAATTTAATTTTTTTAAAAACAGTTTGTTCATGATATTTCAGCTTTACCTTCTGCCCATTTTAATGTGACAATCTTTATGTTGATCTGAGTAGAACTATTTAAAACATAATTTAATTATTAGTGGTTTTCATTTCCTGGTTGGCTGCCTATGCGAATCCTTTAATGTCATTGGCTGCTTGGTGAGTTTGTGGTGAGTTGACATCAACGCAGCCCCTGGCTGGGAATCCCCATTTAAGAATTATGCGATCAATTTCAAGGCAAACTAGTTGAATTTCTCTCCACAGAGATTGCTAGATCTATCAGCACAGCTTTCTTTGAGGTTCGCAGTGAGCATCCCTGTGTTGCCTTATGAGGGAGACCAAATTACAGGTAATAAATATAAGATCACCAATAATAAATCCAATAGGGAACTCAAGAGAAACTGAGAGGTCTATGGTTCAGTTGTACGGGGCACTAGCGAGACCACATTTGGAGTACTATGTAAAGTATTGGTCACCTTACTTAAGAAAGGACGCAAACGGGTTGGAAGCAGTTCAGGGAAGGTTTACCAGACTAACACCTGGAATGGGTGGGTTTTCTTTTGAGGAAAGGTTAGACAGGCTAGGTTTGTAGCTGCTGGAGTTTAGAAGGGTAAGAGGTGACTTGATTGAAACATATAAGATCCTGAGGGGTCTTGACAGGGTGGATGTGGGGAGGATGTTTCCTCTTGTGGGAGAATCTAGAGCGAGGGGTCACTGTTTAAAAATAAAGGAGCATCCATTTAAAACAAAGATGAGGTGAAATATTTTCTCTCATTGCGTCCTGAGTCTTTAGAACTCTGTTCCTGAAAAGATGGTGGAAGCAGAGTCTTTGAATATTTTTAAGGCAGAGGTGGATAGATTCTTGGTAAGCAAGGGATAATAGGTTATTGGGGGTAATGGGGTGTAGATTTCAGGTTACTATCAGATTAGCCATGATCTTATTAAACGGCAGAGCAGGCTCAAGGGGCTGAATGGCCTACTCCTGCTCCTTGTTCGTATGCTAGTAAAACTGAATGCAATACTCTAAACAGGGACTGACCAAGGTTCTATTAAACTGAAGCATTACTGCTTCACCTAATATTGAAAGTATTCCCATTACCATTCCTGCAACAAAAAGTAAGGAACACAAATGGCAAGCTTTGGTTATGTGTTACCCACGACATTACTGAACACTTCACTATGAAGAACTTCCTTGTCATTGATGTAAAGGTGTTTTAATCTTACACACGAGTAAGTGACAAAGTAATTTATTTTTTATATAGCTAGTGTGATATGTGCAACGGGTGGCAAAATAAATTGAACAAAGTGTTCCTCCTGCTGTTAAAATGCAAAATCAGCTCACAGCTTAAGCACAGGTTGTGTTTGCAAAATGTTTTGCATGCTGCTCTACCTTCTCCCCTTCATCCGTTCTCTTTGCTAGCAGTCCACAATGTTGCCTTTGCTCAATGCCAACTTGAAGTCCCATTAACACACCTGGGTTCACAGTTTAAGCACATTTTGAAATAGCTGTGCCAACATGGACAGGAGAAGAGCTCTGCCCGGCTGAACTCACCTCCCCGTGTACAACAACATTCAACTCCGGGGAAATTTCGAAAGAGCAAAAATAGCTGGTTTCTCATAATCAGAAATAAAGGCGCTGCAGGTTTGAGTGGATTTGGAAATGCAGAGTTACAAGAAGATGCTGTGCCTTGGCTACACTTATATAGTCATCTATCCACTCAAATCTTTATACATTGTTCCTACTCTTTGCACCTCTTGGCGGGATCCTACTATGGTCCTTCCCCTAATTTTCTCAATAGAAAATTGACTCTGTCACTGTAGATTTCAGGGATAAGGAATTGACACACAATCTGGAACATTGCTGTGGTCTAAACAGTGGCAAAATTGACCAGAGATGTTACTACAACAAAGCGGATCACACAGACTTTTTCTATTTCTTCACTCATCGTCCTCTCACAAACCCTATTGTTGAAAATTATAATGTAAAGTTTGGGAGATTCACCCAAGACTAAAACAACAGCAAGAACTTGCATTTATATAGTGCCTTTATTATTTCTTTAACTCGTTCATGGGATGTGGGCGTCACTGGCTAGGCTAGCATTTATTGCCCATCCCTAATTGCCCTTGTTCAGAGGGTAGTTAAGAATCAACCACATTGCTGCGTTTGGAGTCACATGTAGACCCGACCAAGTAAAGACAGGAGAATTCCTTCCCTAAAGGACGTTAGTGAACAATGTGGGTTTTTAGGACAATGGTCTTCATTTAGGGCTCTGAAGAAGGTCATACAGACTCAAAATATGAACTCTGTTTCTCCCTCCACAGATGCTGTCAGACTTGCTGAGTTTTTCCAGTATTTTCTGTTTTTATTCCCAATTTTAATTGCTCCATTATTGGAGGCTAAGCTTTCAGCTGTCTAGGCCCGAAGCTCTGGAATACCCACCATACACCTCTCCATCTCTACCTCCCTTTCCTCCTTTAAGGCACTCCTTGAAACCTACCTTTTTGACCAAGCTTTTGGTCATATGACCTAATGTCTCCCGAGATGGTTTTGTGACACACCGTTTCATAATGCTCCAGTGAAGCACCTTGGAGTGTTTCATTACATTAAAAGTGCTATATAAATATAAATTGTTGGTGTTGAAGGCATTGTCACCAATGGTGGAGTGATTAAAATTGGGGATTTCTCAAGAGACCAGAATTACATGAGTGTAGATACTACAGAAAGTTAGTTGTAGAATGGAGGGGATTACAGAGATATGGAGGCGCAAGGCCATGGAGGAATTTGAATGCAAGGATCAGAATTTTAGAATCAAGGTGTTGCTCTACTGGGAGCCATTGTAAGTCAGCGAGCACAAGGGTGACTTACCTTGAGTTGGCGTGAGTTGGGGCATGGACAGCAGAAATCTGGACAACCTCAGGTTTACAGAGGGTAGAATGTGGGAGCCCAGCCAAGAGTGGATTAGGGTGGATAGTCAACCCTGGAGGTAAGAAAGGCATGGACATGGGTTTCAGCAGCAGTTCAGTTGAGGTAGGGGGTATCAGACAATGTTAAGGAGGTGGATAAAGGCGATCTTAGTAGTGATACTGATATGTGGTCAGAAGCTCAGCTCAGCTCAAATATGACACCAAGGTTGTGAACAATCTGGTTCGGGCTCAGACAATTGCTAGAGAGAGTGATGGAATCAGTGACTCAGGAATCAGAGCTTGTAGCAGGACTTTGACTTTTGGTCCTATCAATGTTAGTTGGAGAAAATGTCTCCTCATCCTGTACTGAATGGCAGACAAGGAGTGTTACAATTTAGCAACAGTGGAAATGTAGAGGGAGGTGGTAATGAGGTAGAGCTGGGATGAATTAAAATAGTCATTGATATTCAAAAGGAAGAACACGCAGTGCCTTTCATGACCATTGGACATCTAATGAAATACATTTGAACCGTTGGAATGTAGGAATCACAGCAACCAATGTGCACACATCAAATTCTCACAAACATCAATGAGATGATAACCAGATTATCTGATTTAAGTCAAAAAACTCAGCAGGTCTGGCAGCATCGGCGGAGAAGAAAAGAGTTGACGTTTCGAGTCCTCATGACCCTTCGACAGAACTTGAGTTCGAGTCCAGGAAAGAGCTGAAATATAAGCTGGTTTAAGGTGTGTGTGGGGGGGGCGGAGAGATAGAGAGACAGAGAGGTGGAGGGGGTTGGTGTGGTTGTAGCGACAAACAAGCAGTGATAGAAGCAGATCATCAAAAGATGTCAACAACAATAGTACAATAGAACACATAGGTGTTAAAGTTAAAGTTGGTGATATTATCTAAACGAATGTGCTAATTAAGAATGGATGGTAGGGCACTCAAGGTATAGCTCTAGTGGGTTTTTTTTTTATTTTATATAATGGAAATAGGTGGGAAAAGGAAAATCTTTATAATTTATTGGGAAAAAAAAGAAGGGGGAAACAGAAAGGGGGTGGGGATGGGGGAGGGGACTCACGACCTAAAGTTGTTGAATTCAATATTCAGTCCGGAAGGCTGTAAAGTCCCTAGTCGGAAGATGAGGTGTTGTTCCTCCAGTTTGCGTTGGGCTTCACTGGAACAATGCAGCAAGCCAAGGACAGACATGTGGGCAAGAGAGCAGGGTGGAGTGTTAAAATGGCAAGCGACAGGGAGGTTTGGGTCATTCTTGCGGACAGACCGCAGGTGTTCTGCAAAGCGGTCGCCCAGTTTACGTTTGGTCTCTCCAATGTAGAGGAGACCACATTGGGAGCAACGAATGCAGTAGACTAAGTTAGGGGAAATGCAAGTGAAATGCTGCTTCACTTGAAAGGAGTGTTTGGGTCCTTGGACGGTGAGGAGAGAGGAAGTGAAGGGGCAGGTGTTGCATCTTTTGCGTGGGCAAGGGGTTGTGCCATAGGAGGGGGTTGAGGAGTAGGGGGTGATGGAGGAGTGGACCAGGGTGTCCCGGAGGGAGCGATCCCTACGGAATGCCGATAAGGGGGGTGAAGGGAAGATGTGTTTGGTAGTGGCATCATGCTGGAGTTGGCGGAAATGGCGGAGGATGATCCTTTGAATGCGGAGGCTGGTGGGGTGATAAGTGAGGACAAGGGGGACCCTATCATGTTTCTGGGAGGGAGGAGAAGGAGTGAGGGCGGATGCGCGGGAGATGGGCCGGACACGGTTGAGGGCCCTGTCAACGACCGTGGGTGGAAAACCTCGGTTAAGGAAGAAGGAGGACATGTCAGAGGAACTGTTTTTGAATGTAGCATCATCGGAACAGATGCGACGGAGGCGAAGGAACTGAGAGAATGGGATGGAGTCCTTACAGGAAGTGGGGTGTGAGGAGCTGTAGTCGAGATAGCTGTGGGTGTCGGTGGGTTTGTAATGGATATTGGTGGACAGTCTATCACCAGAGATTGAGACAGAGAGGTCAAGGAAGGGAAGGGAAGTGTCAGAGATGGACCACGTGAAAATGATGGAGGGGTGGAGATTGGAAGCAAAATTAATAAATTTTTCCAAGTCCTGACGAGAGCATGAAGCAGCACCAAAGTAATCATCGATGTACCGGAGAAAGAGTTGTGGAAGGGGGCCGGAGTAGGACTGCAACAAGGAATGTTCCACATACCCCATAAAGAGACAGGCATAGCTGGGGCCCATGCGGGTACCCATAGCCACACCTTTTATTTGGAGGAAGTGAGAGGAGTTGAAGGAGAAATTGTTCAGCGTGAGAACAAGTTCAGCCAGACGGAGGAGAGTAGTGGTGGATGGGGATTGTTCGGGCCTCTGTTCGAGGAAGAAGCTAAGGGCCCTCAGACCATCCTGGTGGGGGATGGAGGTGTAGAGGGATTGGATTTCCAGCATCCGCAGTTTTTTTGTTTTTATATCTGATTTAAGTGGTGTTCGTTGAGGGATAAATAATAGCCCAGACACCAGGAGGAAACCTTTTCAAATTATGTTAGATAATCTTTTACATCCACCTGAAAGGGAAGCCAAGGCATCAGTCCACCATCTCATCTAAAAGACACCACATGTGAGAGTGCAGCACACTTCTTCAATGCTCCAGTGTGCTGTCAGGCTAGATGATATGCTTAAGTCTCCTTTGTGGGGCTTGAACCTGGGACTTTCTGGTGCTGAGGCACTAAACCACAGCTGACACCTTAAATGCTAAATTACCACCTTGGTTCTGCAGTAGTTAAGCTAAAAAAAGAGAACAGTGTGATGTAAGGAAGGATTTGCAGCAATGTGGTGGTAAATACAAGTCAGAAGTAATCATAAATATCCTTAGGTACCAGCATCTGGCTGGTGGCCCTGAATTTGACAACTGCACCGTGCCCCTGGACCATCCCTGATGGCAAATTTACAGTCATCAGATCATCTGCTGTGGCCCTATGACTCGGATAACAGCTGCATCAGTCATTTAAACAGGTCACCATACACTTCCTGGACACGGAGCAACAGCAACAACAAAACATATAAAGAATTTCTCGGACTGAGCCTATATTCCTGAATGCAATAGACTGCACAAAATTGTGGAGCTTTGAGCACTTTGTATATAATCATTCAACACAATAGCAAGGGTTTAATTTTATGCCTGGACAAGGTGGTGATGAGCTACTTCCTCGCAACATCAACAGTGTCATTACACACGTGTCAATAGGAACCTGGATAAGAAACTATGGCACATTTATTTCAGGACAGTTCCCTCCCATTGTAAGAAATCCAGGACATAAAACTGGATGGGCGGGTGAATAGGTCAAAGGTGACAGTGAATATGAACCCAAACCTGCTGATAACTTCCCTTTGAAACCACAAAAATACTTTCAAAGTTAGGCAAAATGAGGTGTCCTTCTCCAAACACAGGTTCTGAAAGATGTTTTTGTTTTAACTGATGTTTCTGGCATTGTTCTATGACGATATTAATGAGAAAAACTGGAGGAAGTACTGTCCAACTATCATTATTTAGCAATTCTGATTGTTGGGCCATGTGTGAACCATGCTGAATTTTAACATATAAAATCCAATGGGTCGGATTCGGGGCAGAATTAACATTTTAAAAATCTAGAATTCAATTCACCTCCAACCTTCTAAGTTTTGTGGAGGCGGAACAAAGGGCAGCCAGGCAATCCACTACTTGATGGTTTTTCATTCATTTACAGGATGTGGGGGTCACAGGCGAGGACTTTTGTTGCCCATCCCTAATTGCCCTGGAGAAGGTGGTGGTGAGCCACCTATTTGAACCGCTGAAGTCCATGTGATGTGGGTACACCCACAGTACTGTTAGGGAGGAAGTTCCAGGGTTTTGCCAGTGAAGGAACAGCAATATTCTTCCAAATCAGGATGGTTTGTGGCTTTCAGGGGAACTTGCAGATGGTGGTGCTCCCATGTTATCCTTGTCCTTCTAGGTGATAGACATCTCAGATTCGGAAGATGCTGTTGAAGGAGCCTTGGAGAGTTGCTGCAGCGCATCTTATACATGGTACAAACTGCTGCCACTGTGCGTCGGCAGTGAAGGGAGTGAATGTTTAAGGTGGTTAATGGGGTGCCAATCAAGCGGGCTGTTTTGTCCTGAATGGCATTGAGTTTCTTCAGTATTATTGGAACTGCACTTGTCCAGACAGGTGGGGAGTATTCCATCACACTCCTGACTTGTGATTTTTAGATGGTAGACATGCTTTGGAGAGACTGGAAGTGAGTTACTTGCTGCAGAATTCTAAGCCTTTCACCTGCTCTTGTAGCCACAGTATTTATATAGCTGGTCTACTTTAGTTTCCGATCAATGGTAACCCCCAGGATATTGATAGTGGGAGATTCAGTGATGGTAATGCCATTGAATGTCAAGAGGTAATCGTTGGATTTTCTCTTGTCGGAGATGGTCATTGCCTGACACTTGTGTGGCACCAATGTTACTTGGCACTTATTGGTCCAAGCCTGAAAGCTGTCCAGTCTCGCAGCATGCGGGTGTAGACTGCTTCATTATCTGAAGAGTTGTAAAATGGGCTAGGAGGGTCAGTGTCAGCTTGAGTAAAAAGATAGATCAAGGATGGAAAAGAGTGAGCCATGGTAAATGGTTGTTTTCAGACAGGAGAATGTTGGTGGTGTTCCGCAAGGTTCAGTGGACCAGTGCTTTACTGATATAGAGATAAGACTTGGATATAGAGAGTAACATTTTAAAATCTGCTGATGATATAAAACTTGGAGCTGTGGCAAACAGCGATGTAGAAACTGATCGACTGGACCAGGATACAAATAGACCAACAGAATGGTCAGAGAAGTGGCTGACGGAATTTAATACAGGAAAGTGTGAGGTGTTGCATTTTGGCAGAAGGGTATAGGGAGAGGCGAAATAGACTTCATGGCACAATTCTAAAGAGCATGGAGGGAAAGAGCGACCTGGGACGCAAGTGCATAGATCGTTGAACGTGGCAGGACATATTGAGAGAGCAGTTAACAAAGCATAGGTGATAAATAGAGGTATTGTGTACAAAATCAGGGAAGTTATACTAAACATTTAGAAAGCTCTGGTTAGGCCACAACGAGAACATTGCATCCAGCTCTGGTCACCACGCTTTCAGAAAGATGTGAGGGCCCTTGAGTGGGTGCTGTGGAATTTATTAGAATAGTTCCAGGGATGAGGTAGTTTAACTACAAGGTAAGGTTTGATAGGCTGGGGTTGTTCCCCTTGGAGCAAAGAGGATTGAGTGGAGATCTCATAGAGACACACATGATTTGTCAGGTTTAGATGAGAAATACAGCGTGTTCTGTTTAAACTCATTGCACTAGCCTTTTGCACTTGTTTCCCTTAGAGTATAGGCAATCTGCAGTGGTCCAATTACAATTATTCATAGATAAACTAGGGGCAGGATTTTTCAGTCGGCATGTGGGGGTGGGCCCGACACGTCGACGTGTAAAATGATGCGTGATGATGTGCGTCCCGACATCATCGCGCTGTTTTGTTCGGCGGGCATGCGACAGAGACGGCTGCGCGCCTGCCAATATTTAAACGACCTATTGAGGCCACGAAGGAAGTGATTAATGTATTTGTTTATGCTGTCTGTCCAACCTTAAGATTGGCGGGCAGGCGAAAAGCCCAAGCGGCCTTCACGGTTTTTAGGAAACCTCATCCACGAGCGGGATGAGGGCTCCTAAAGCTTCTATTAATAAAATGAAAATTTTTTCCTAATTATAAAAACATGTCCCATCTCATGTGACACAGTCACATGAAGGAACATGTTTAAGTAAACTTTTGATCCATGTATTTAATAATTTCAATAGTGATTCAATCTCCCTGATGCAGCCCCATGCCTCAGGGAGATTGAAGCACTCTTTCGTGCTGGCTCCGACTGTTCTTCCTCTCCCCGCCCATACAGGTCGTGCTGAGCGCTACAGCTCGCGTCTTATGCTGGGTGGGCCTTAATTGGCCTGCCCACATAAAATGGAGGTGCGGAGCCAATCGTGGGCTGCGATCGGCTCCGTGAACTCCCCCGCCCGCTCCCGCCAAGCCTGCCCACCGCCTGAAAAATTCAGGCCTGGATTTTAAGCTTCTGACGGCAAAGTTCAGACCAAAATGCTTGAAATGTGTACTGAGGATCTTAAAAACCATGATCATCCTGCAGCAGCTGCATGACCAAGACAGGAATTAGCACTAGTGCGCTGCCAGAAATTGGTGTCCAGGAAGCATTTCCTGCAGAAACTGCAGAGACTCTTGGGAATTTGAGTTCTTTTATGCAAACCCTATTGTGCTCCGTCAATTGCACTGGCAGGGTTGAAAGGTGGAGGTAGGTCAAACTCTGCTGGAAAAAATTAAGGGGGACACTTTGTCAAGGGGATGGTGTCGACATGAGTGATTGGTGGGGTAGGGGGGTGGGGTGTGACCTTCGGAGATCCAGCCAAACCCCATGCACCCATGGGCCTGGCAGATCCCCCACACCTCTAGGCCTGAAGGAACACCCACACCTCTGGGCCTGCTGGAACCCCACACCCTTGGGCCTGGTGGAACTTGGAACACCCCCATACATATGGGCCTGCTGGACACCCACACCCCCACCCCCACATACAACCCCCTATCCCACATGGTCTGTGACCTTCCACGCCCGGACCCCACCCCCATCCACCTAGGCCTGTGTGATTATATCCACCCCTGAATTTGCTGTGTGACACATGGGACAGCAATGCAAATTTAGGGACAATTGGGTAAAATACAGGATGGTTGGTTATCTGGGTGAAGGTTCAGGAAAGAGCCTGTGCAATCTGGTAACAGAGAGAACTACCTGGCAAAATTTGACAACCAGCACTTGGGCAAGAGCATACCCAAGAACAGGGAACCCGAGTCTGATATTGGACATATGTGGCACACAGAATGCAGGAGACTAAACAGAGAAAAATACTGTCTAGCTATTAGCAAATCGGTTCCCAATTAAGTTTCCAGTAAATCACAACCAGCCACAGCCAATGTTGACTGACAAAATTGGGTGCCAACTGATTTCCAGTTCGATTTCCCAGCTGTTCTGGGTGCTCCCAGTGTGAACTGATTATTCCGATTTAATGTGGTTGCAGTTTTCAATCAGTTTCACCCGATTTTTTTCTCTTCTGGGAGATAAAAGCTGTTCCCATTAGCTGATGGTACAAGGACCAGCAACAGAAATTTAACGTTTTGAGCAAGAGATTCAGTGTGTATATGAGGAAGAACTTTTTATTTTACTTAGTGAGTGGCAATGACCTGGAACTTGAGGACAGGGAAGCTGGGACAATCAAATATTCTGAAAGGAAATTGGATGGGCACATGAAGGAATTAAAGTTGCAGGGTTACGGGGATAGAGTGGGGAATGGGATTGAATGGATTGCTCTACAGAGAACCAGCATAGACTCAATGCACCAAATGGACCTCCTTCTGCACCTTCAACAATCTATGACTCAATGACATTGATGATTTGGACTTGAGGGACCAGGGCACAATTTCAAAATTTATAGATGACACTAAACTTGAAATGTGTAGTGAATATTCAGGTAGATAATCATAGACCTTCAGGAGGACATGGAAAAGCTGATACATATATACGAATTAGGAGCAGGAATAGGCCACTTAGCCCCTCGAGTCTGCTCCACTATTCAATAAGATCTTGGCTGATCAGAATGTAATCCCAATCCCACATTCCTGCCTACCCCTGATAACCTTTCATTTCCTTGTTGATCAGGAATCTATCTAGATCTGCCTTAAAAATATTCAAACACTCTTCCTCAAAAGGTGGCGGAAGCAGAGTTCCAAAGACTCACAACCCTGTAAGTGAAAACATTTCTCCTCTTGAAAATAGTTGACGTTTCGAGTCCTCGTGAACCTTCGACAGAACTTGAGTGAGTCCAAGAAAGAATTGAAATATAAGCTGGTTTAAGGTGTGTGTGTGGTGGGGGGGGGGTGGAGAGAGAGAGAGAGAGAAGTGGAGGGGGTTGGTGTGGTTGTAGGGACAAACAAGCAGTGATAGAAGCAGATCATCAAAAGATGTCACAAACAACAGAGCAAAAGAACACATAGGTGTTAAAGTTGGTGATATTATCTAAACGAATGTGCTAATTAAGAATGGATGGTAGGGCACTCAAGGTATAGCTCTAGTGGGGGTGGGGGGAGCATAAAAGATTTAAAAATATTTAAAAATAATGGAAATAGGTGGGAAAAGAAAAATCTACATAATTTATTGCTGGGGCCCATGCGGGTCATACGACCCCTTATTTTAAAACAGTGATGCCTAGTTCTAGATTCTCCCACAAGAGGAAACATTCTCTCCACATTCGCCCTGTCAAGACCTCTCAGGATCTTAAAGGTTTCAATTAAGTTGTCTCTTACTCTTCTAAATTTCATTGGATACAAACCTAACCTAACCTGCATGGGCCCCAGCTATGCCTGTCTCTTTATGGGGTATGTGGAAGATTCCTGGTTCCAGTCCTACTCTGGCCCCCTTCCACAACTCTTTCTCCGGTACATCGATGATTACTTCGGTGCTGCTTCATGCTCTCGTCGGGACTTGGAAAAATTTATTAATTTTGCTTCCAATCTCCACCCCTCCATCATTTTCACGTGGTCCATCTCTGACACTTCCCTTCCCTTCCTTGACCTCTTTGTCTCAATCTCTGGTGATAGACTGTCCACCAATATCCATTACAAACCCACCGACTCCCACAGCCACCTCGACTACAGCTCCTCACACCCCGCTTCCTGTAAGGACTCCATCCCATTCTCTCAGTTCCTTCGCCTCCGTCGCATCTGTTTTGATGATGCTACCTTCAAAAACAGTTCCTCTGACATGTCCTCCTTCTTCCTTAACTGAGGTTTTCCACCTACGGTCGTCGACAGGGCCCTCAACCGTGTCCGGCCCATTTCCCGCGCATCCGCCCTCACGCCTTCTCCTCCCTCCCAGAAACGTGATAGGGTCCCCCTTGTCCTCACTCATCACCCCACCAGCCTCCGCATTCAAAGGATCATCCTCTGCCATTTCCGCCAACTCCAGCATGAAGCCACCACCAAACACATCTTCCCTTCACCCCACCTGGCGGCATTCCGGAGGGATCGTTCCCTCCGGGACACCCTGGTCCACTCCTCCATCACCCCCTACTCCTCAACCCCCTCCTATGGCACCACCCCATGCCCACGCAAAAGATGTAACACCTGCCCCTTCACTTCCTCTCTCCTCACCGTCCAAGGGCCCAAACACTCCTTTCAAGTGAAGCAGCATTTCAGTTGCATTTCCCCCAACTTAGTCTACTGCATTCGTTGCTCCCAATGTGGTCTCCTCTACATTGGAGAGACCATACTGGGCGACCGCTTTGCAGAACACCTGCGGTCTGTCCGCAAGAATGACCCAAACCTCCCTGTCGCTTGCCATTTTAACACTCCAACCTGCTCTCTTGCCCACCTGTCTGTCCTTGGCTGGCTGCATTGTTCCAGTGAAGCCCAACGCAAACTGGAGGAACAACACCTCATCTTCCGACTAGGCACTTTACAGCCTTCCGGACGGAATATTGAATTCAACAACTTTAGGTCTTGAGCTCCCTCCTCCATCCCCACCCCCTTTCTGTTTCCCCCTTCCTTTTGTTTTTTTCCAATAAATTATATAGATTTTTCTTTTCCTACCTATTTCCAATATTTTTAAATATTTTTAAATCTTTTATGCTCCCCCCACCCTCACTAGAGATATACCTTGAGTGCCCTACCATCCATTCTTAATTAGCACATTCGTTTAGATAATATCACCAACTTTAACACCTATGTGTTTTGTTCTGTTGTTTGTGACATCTTTTGATGATCTGCTTCTATCACTGCTTGTTTGTCCCTACAACCACACCAACCCCCTCCACTTCTCTCCCCCCCCCCACCCCCTCCTCCCCCGCCACACACCTTAAACTAGCTTATATTTCAACTCTTTCTTGGACTCACTCAAGTTCTGTCGAAGGGTCATGAGGACTCGAAATGTCAACTCTTTTCTTCTCCGCCGATGCTGCCAGAGCTGCTGAGTTTTTCCAGGTAATTCTGTTTTTGTTTTGGATTTCCAGCATCCGCAGTTTTTTTGTTTTTACATTTCTCCTCTTCTCTGTCATAAATGTACGACCCCTTATTTTAAAACAGTGATGCCTAGTTCCACAAGAGGAAACATTCTCTCCACATCCACCCTGTCAAGACCTCTCAGGATCTTAAAGGTTTCAATTAAGTTGTCTCTTACTCTTCTAAATTTCAGTGGATACAAACCTAACCTGTTTAGCCTTTCCTCATAAGACAACCCACCCATTCCTGGTATTAGTCTAGTAAACCTTTTCTGAACTGCTTCTAACACATTTATATCTTTCTTTAAATAAGAAGACCAGCACTGTACATAATACTCCAGATGTGGTCTCACCAATGCCCTGTACAACTGAAGCATAATCTCCCTACTTTTGTGATCAATTCCCCTCACAATAAGTGATAACATTTTATTAGCTTCCCCAATTACCTGCTGTACCTGCATACTAACCTTTTGTGAGTTATGCACTAGGACATCAAGATCCCTCTGAATCTCAGAGCTCTGCAAACTCTCACCATTTAGATAATAAGCTTCCTTTTTATTCTTCCTGCCAAAATAAATGGTTTCATAATTGCCCACATTTTACTCCATTTGCCAGAACTTTGCCCACTCACTTAATCTATCTACGTAGGCTTACTTTGTAGCCTCCATACGTCCTCTTCACAATTTACTTTCCTACCTATCTTTGTGTTGTCAGCGAATTTAGCAAACATCCAAGTCATTTACATAAATTGTAAGTTGAGGCCCCAGCACTGATCCCTGTGGCACACCACTTGTCACATCCTGCCGACTAGGAAAAGACCTATTTATGCCAACTCTCTGCTTCCTGCTAGCTAGCCAATCTTCTTTCCATGCCAGTATGTTACCCCCTACACCATGAGCTTTTATTTTCTGCAATAACCTTTGATGTGGCACTTTATCAAATGTCTTCTGGAAATCTAAGTATAGTACATCCACTGGTTCCCCTTTATCCACAACATGTGGCTGCTTCAAAGAACTCCAATAAATTGGTTAAACATGACTTCCGTTTTACAAAATCATGTTGATTCTGCCTGATTGCCTTGAATTTTTCTAAGTGCCCTGCTATAACATCTTTAATAATAGCTTCTAACATTTTTCTATGAGATATTAGGCTAATTGACCTTTAGTTTCCTGCTTTCTGTCTCCCTTTCTTTTTGAATAAAGGAGTTATATTTGCTATTTGCCAATCTAATGGAACCTTCCCAAATCCAGGGAATTTTGGAATATTAAAACCAGTGCATCAACTATCTCAGTAGCCACATCTTTCAAGATCTTAGGGTGAAGTCCAACCAGAGCTGGAGATTTGTCAGCCCACAACCCCAACAATTTGCTCAATATCACTTCCCTGGTGATTGTAATTTTCCCAAGTTCCTCCCTCCCTTCCATTTCCTGATTTCCAATATTTCCAGGATGTTACTTGTGTTGTCTATAGTGAAGACTGAAGAAAAATAGCTGTTTAATTCATCTGCCACCTCCCTACTTTCCAGAATCAATTCCCCAGATGCACTCTCTATAGGACCAGTGCTCACTTTGTTAACTCTTTCCTTATTTAAATATCTATAGAAACTCTTACTTTCCGTCTGTATATTACTAGCTAGCTTTCTCTCATACTCTAATTTTTTCCTCCTTAGTAATCTTTTTGTCATTCTTTGCTGTTCTTCATATTCTTTCCAATCTTCTGGCCTGCCACCCATCTGGTGGAATGGGTACATAGATGGAAGATAAAATTCAATGCAGAAAAGTGTGAGGTAATCAGATTTGGTACAAAGAATGATAAACTAATGCAAGCCAAATAGTATTAAAGCTATCAAGAACAATACTTGGCTTGCTTGTGCAATGATCATGGAAGGCAGCAGGCCAGGTTAACATAGCAACAAGTAATGCAGCAGGAATATTGGGCTTCATAAATAGAGGCATAGAGTATAAAAGCCCAGGAAGTTATGCTAATCCTGTATAAAACATTATTTCAGCCACACCTGGAATATTGTGTCTAGTTCTTGGTATCAAACTTTGGGAAAGATGTGAAAGGTTTGGACAGGGTACAAAAGATATTGACTCAGACAATTCAAGGATGAGGAATTACAGTAACATAGATAGAATGGAGAAGCTGAGGTTGGGCTCCTTAAAGTAATGGGAGCTAAGTGGAGGTTTGATGGAGGTGTTTAAATTCGTACTGGGGCTAGGTAGAGTGCATAGAGTGAAATCGTTTCCAATCGATGAAAGGTTGATAACCAAAGGGCGCAGATTTTCACAAAGGAGTTTGGAATAATGAGGCTGCATGTATAGATACTATAACAGCTTTCAGAAGGGGACTGGATAAATACTTGAAAGAGAAAAATTGCAGGGACACAGGGAAAGAGCTGGGTTTGGGGCTAAATGGATTGCTCTTTGAAAGAGATAGCATAGGCTCAAGGGCCAAATGGCCTCCTTCTGTGCTTTCTGATTCTAATGTGCTATAATTCTGTGATATTAAAGGGTTTTTTCCATGGACTTTGGCACATGAAATGATTGACAGTGGAAATTCTCAGAATCCATTCTTGTTGTCAAATGCTATATTAAACAACACCTGTCCATTAGCACTTCAATGTCCCTTTCATGTGCATACCCAATGATAGCAATTTTCTGTCATTTATATATTTGGAATGCCTAAGTGCTTTTCCAAATTGAACCAGCATTGTGCTTAACTTTTAATAGTCACCTCCGCAGCAAAGGTACAAACACTGACACAAAAGCAAAATACCGCAAATGCTGAAAATCTGTAACAGAAACAGGAAAACAAGTACAGAAGGAGGGAAAGGTGGGGGAGGAGAGGAAGGATAACACAAAAAAAAATGGCCTGTGATAGGGTGGGAGGCAGGAGTGATCAAATGCCAAAAGGGGTGATGGCAAAAAGCAAAAGGTGCTGGTAATGGGACACGTTTAGAAAGAAAAGGGGTCTATCAATGTAAATTGGAAATGCAGAATCATTGCTAACAGTTTCCATTCCGAAAAAAATATAATGGGAGCAAGGGTTAAGATCTGAAATTGTTGAATTCACTGCTGATTCAGGAAAGCTGTAAAGTGCCCAATTTCTAGATGCCGTGCTGCTCCACAAACTTAAATGGAGCTTCACTGCAACAGCATAGGAGGCTGAGGACTGGGATGTCAGAGTGGGATTGGGGTGGAGAATTAAAATGAAAGGCTAGCAGAAGCTTGGTCACCCTTGTAAACTGAATAAAGGTGTTCTGCAAGGTGGTTACTTAGACTCACCAATATTGTGGAGATCTATCATGAGTAGTGAGTACAGGATATTAAATTGAAAGAACATGTAAATTGCTAATATACAATAAAATCAAAAAATATTGGAAACGCTCAGCAGGCCAGGCAGCATCAGTGGAGAGAAACAGAATTCACATTTCAGGTTGATGAACTTTCATCAGAACTGAAGAAATATAAAATATAAGAGTTTTTAAGTCAGTTGGGGGGGGTGGGGAGTGGTGGTGGTGGTGATGGTGAAGTGGCACAAAGAACAAAGGAAAAGGTCTGTGATAGTGTTGAGGGTGCAGGAGATAAAATAACAAAAGATTTCATGATGTAACAGCCAAAGAGCCTGATCAGGGGTATGGTAAAGAAACAAAGGTTGTGTGCAAAGTAAATCGCTGCTTTGCATGGAAGGAGTGTTTGGGGTCTTGGATGGTTAGAAAGGAAGAGGCAAACTGGCAGATGTTGCATTTCCTGTGCTTGAATGGAAATGTGCTGGGATTGACTGAGGAATGAACAATGAACGAGGGAATAGTCTCTTTGGAATGCTGAAATGGGAGGGATTAGGGGTGGGGGGGGGTCGGTGCAGAAGATGTAGTTGAATGTTGGCATTATGCTGGATGTGGTGGAAATGGCAGAGGATGAACCACTAAAAATTGATGCTGGTGAGGTGGAAGGTGAGGAAAACCCTTTCATGGTTCTTAGAGGGACGGAAAGGGGCGAAAGCAGATGTGTAGGAAATGGGATGGACATGTTCACACAGTGGGGAAGACATACCCAAAGCATTGATCTAGAGGGCAGCATTGCAGAGAGACTAAACAACTGAGGGAATGGAATAGTCCTTACAGGAAGCAGGGTGGCAGGAAGTGTAGTCAAGGTAGCTTTGGGAGTCCGTGGGCTGACAATCGACTTATGTCAAGAGCCTATCCCTAGAAATGAAGAAAGAAGGCTGGACCTTTCCTTAACCCTGCTGTCAGGCTCACATTGGGACCAGAAGGCCACACTGTGTAGGAAACAGTCACTCAATGTGATTTGCCCCAGGTTGGCCAAGTAATGGGACGTGGGCAGGCTTGGAGTCTGATTAAGAACAGTGGACAGGCTCGTGAGGCCGGAGGGCCAATAGAAGGTCACCCAGCTTGAAAGTAGCACAAGATTCCATGGCAAGTAATTGAGGGAGAGCAACAACTAGCTTGCCCACACCCTCCTAACCCTCACTGCCACCAAAAATGAAAGCGGACTCTTTCCAATTTTTGAAAATTTGAAATTTAAAAAATGGCCTTTGTAGCCAGGCCACTGCTGTAGGGAGGGAACTCCGAAACCAAATAGCCTGTGGTGGCTGCAGAACCCAGGTAGGCAGGGACGGCTTCCAAGCCGGCTCACGGGTACCTGGAGGCTGACATTCCAGTCAGCCTCATTCAGTAGGCCTCAATTGGCCCTTCCTTACCTCAACTGGTTATCCACAACTTGTACACGGGAAGCCCTGCTGCATCCCCTCGCCCATATACTGCCTCTGGGAAAATGGAACAGAAGTGAGATGGAGCCGGGGAACCATCACACTGGCCAGTAGCATGGTATTCCATGCTTGCCTGCTTCTGTTCCCTACCTCGGAATGTGGGAGGCGAGGTTGGGTGGGGGCTAATGTTCCAGCTCAGAAAAATCAGGGAGGCAAGGTAAGAGTTGGAGATGGGCCATGAGAAGGTGAAGAGAGGGTGGAGATTAAAAAAAAAAGTTTATGAAATTTTCCAGTTCAGGGGCAAGAGCTGAAAACAGCATCGATGCAGTCACTGTCCTGGAGAAAGAGTTGAAGGAACTGAGCAGCACTGGAACAAAAAACGTTCCGCATATCCCACAAAATGGTAGTTCTAGCTAGGCCCAATATGCATTTCCATGGCAATGCATTTTATTTGGAGGATCAGAGTGGAGGCAAAGGAAAATCATAACTACCACCCCTCTCCTTTCTAAGGCCCCTTCACAGGCAAGTGCAGGAGATGCAATATCTGCATTTTTACCTTCTCCCTTCCCACCATCCTTCCAGGTGAAACAGTGATTTATGCGTACTTCTTTCAATTTGATATAACGGCCCGTATCTTCCGATTAGGAATGAATCCCTATTTCCAGCCCTGATCTGACAAAAAAAGGCACACTTACTTTTATGTTTTTGGTTATCAGGTTTCACTTTGTCTGGTGAACGCTAGCTGCGCCCTTGATTTAACACATTAGTTGGTGCTTGAAACAATATAGGCAGAGAGACCAATAAACTGAACAAACACTGGAATGTTTATTGGAATTAAAAACAGGGCACTAACACCATGTGTGCTTCTTCAATCACCTCCAGCTCTCGACTTCCAGTTACCCAAAAAGTCCCTGCTGTGTAGCGATTGGTCAATACAGTCACATGGTCAATTAAGCACATTCTCTTAAAGGTATATAGCACTCCACTTTACCACATTTACCCCAAATATTCTGTGCGATCTTCCGATGGAGAATGATTCAAAACTGAGTGAGTGCAGCAAATCTCGCACAGTACTGGCACAGAAACCATATCCCCATTTTAAGGCACTAGCAGCCATATTCTGTAAGTAAAGAGTTTAAATGTCCCTGATCCTCTTAGAAAAGCTACAGAGAGAATGTAAGTGGGTAAGGTGAGTAGGGTGTATAAGACAAGTGGGTAAGGTGGGTAGGATCAGTAAGGTGGGTAGGATCAGTAAAGGGGTAGGGTGGCAGGTGGGTGAGGTGGATAGACTGACAGGTGGGTGAGGTGGGTAAGGTGGCAGGGTGATAGGTAGGAGAGGTGGGTCAGGTCGGAAGGGTTAGGGGCTAGTCAATTCAGGTCAGGGAGAGCCATGAGGTCAAGGGGATAGTCAGGTGGTGGGGTTACATCAGGTCAGGTCAGAGGGTGTGGGGCTGGGGGGCGCTGGTCAGGTTGGATTGGGGGGGGAGGTGGAATTAGAGGTGATCTGGGAGTGGTTAAAGGGGAAGACGGGTGTTCAGTTGTATAATTACCCAGGAGCTAGACTAGGTATTTTTCTATCTAATGTTTCCTGGGTAACCATCCAGGTATGAGTCGGAACTCTCCGAAGTCTCTGACTCTAACTCAGAGTTGGAGACTTTTTGGTGGGTTCCAGGGAGCAGGGGAATTGCCCATTGGAAGGTGACATTTCCCAGGCGATTCCCACTGATTCTTTCCATTGGGACTTCCAAGGGGTCCAGTGGTGTATCTTCTGAGGTACCTCCAGTCTCCAACCATCCAGAGACCAGAAGACCTGGGCCAATGTATTTGTTGCTCATGACGTGATCCCCTGTACTTTCAGGTGATGTGTTTTGTGGGACACTTCTATTCAAGCCGCAAATGTGACCCTGAGCTTATTCTCCACCTTCCTCTCACTCTGACGTCTCTGTCCTCGGACAGTATTCTGAAGAAGCTCAATATAAACTTGAGGAACTGTGCCTCATATTTTGATTAGGCATTTTAAAGCCTTCTGGAATTAACTTTGAGTTCAATTATTTCAGACCGTAACCTCTGATCCCTCTTATTTTTGGGTCAGCTGTTGTCGGTAATGATTCTGCTATTTCCCAATGACACCTCCTCTAGACCCACCTCTTGTTTGTTCCTTTTGTCCATTACCACTCTCTTCTGCCTTGCACCATCATCCCTTTTGGTCACTTATTCTTCCACCCTATCACAGACCTTTTTTTCTCCGCTGCCCCAACCCCAATCTTTCCCTGCCTCTGTGCTTGTTTAAAACCTCTTACATCTCTGACTTTTCCCAGTTCTGATGAAAGGTAATCAATTCAAAATATTGACTCTGTTTCTATCTCCACAGTTGTTGCCAGACCTGCTGAGTATTTCCAGCATTCTCTCACTTTATCACAGACACTGGTGACTGTGCCTAATGACTACAAACTGCTAAACTGTGACCTTCTAGAGGAATTCGTGCACCAGCACATAAGCAGCAACAGTGGCTTCATCAACAGATTATAACATCTGGAGTCTGATGTCTGGAATCTTAAGAGACTTGACTCACCAACCATCAACCAGCTGCTGCTCAGCACAGTCAAAGTAAGGACAGTGCAAGGAGAACAGTAAATCAAAAATAAATATGTGCGCAACAAATACACACAAATTTCCCGTGTACTTTCAATCAGTCATCCATATGATTTATTTAGGGCGAATTATGTTATTGCTTGGCGAATTAAGTATTATTAAATTATGAAGGAAAAGCAAAAGGAATTATGAATGCAGCAACAATAAAAAAACCTGCATTTCTATAGCACCTATCACAATTTCAGGCTGTCCTGGAGCACTTTATAGCTAATGAAGTACTTCTGAAATGAGACTCCCTCACCACAAATCCCGCCTCGTCTCATTGAACCAAAACACTGCAGACCATGTTAAAATTAGGAAACGTGGCAGCCAATTTATGCACAGCAAGCTCCCACAAATAGCAATGTATTAATGAGGATTAATATTGGCCAGGATGTCAGGCGAATTCCCCTGCCCTTCTTCGAATAGTGGCAGTGGGATCTTTTGACATCCACCTTAGATGGCAGAGTCTAGAACCGTGTAACTTCTCACCATATATACCAGAAAACCCAGATACTCTAATGGTCACATTACAGGTCCTGGACTGTGCGAAGATGCCAGTTGTTGAGTGAATCTGGGAATAACATAAAACAGAAGCACTCAGCAGGTAACACAATATCTGTGGGAAGAGAAGAAAAGTTAACGTCTCAGGTCGATAACCTTTCATGATCTAGATGAACAGTTTTTGAGCAAGCAAAGAATGAGGGAAAAGCGTGTGGGGCTGGCATGAAAAAGAAAAGGAAGAGGTCTGTGATTGTGTGAAAGGCGGGATCCATTAAGTGACACATGATGATTATGCAAGGAAACGGGTGGTGACGGGGAGAGAAATATATAAAGAAAACATGGATTCAGAGGTGCTGTAAATAATTACAGCAGAATAAGAGTTGAAGGAAGAGTAGAAGATCTGGCAAAGAGAAGACTGCAGGAATGTGTAGGAGAAAGATGGATAGACCCCAGAAGTGCGGACAACACTATTGGCCGTGTACCAAGAGTAGATCCCCACCCTAACATCAGCTTACATCTCTATGGCTGGTGTCTCGGTGTAGCCATCCTCCATTATCAGCACATTAGGACACAGGGACAAGAAATAGGAGCAGGATTAGACCAGCAGTGCTTACAGAGGATTGGGTGGTGAGAATGTGGGACATGTTGTGTCAGGAAACACATAGACTGCAATGTTTTGGGTGAATGAGTTTTGAGATGAGGGGTCTCAGATGAAAGAGGTATTAGAAAGATCAAGTGTTGAAGTGACGAACAGTATTACTGGTCTATGGATTACATGGGGGTAATTTTAACTCCCTTCCCCCAAAGAAAGGTGGGTTTGGGTCAGATGGGAGATTAACATGTTGAAAATTTGAAACATGGTCCCAACCCACTTTGAATCAAATCCACTTCTGGTTTCAACAAAAGCAAGATAACGGTTAGGGAATAAATCCACTCTCATATTGTGCAGGTTTCTGAGGTCTCAGAAATCACGGCCGGTGAAAACAGATGAGAAGGGAAGGATTCATCAGCTAAGTGCCTTTATAGCACTGCTTGTGGGCCAAGAGAAGCAGGGGTGTTTCCTCCAGCCCCAACAAGAAAAAGCTGTAAACATTCTCATCCACTTTCAGGATCTCCCCGCAACTGATCCCCATCCCCTGTCACTCCCCCCACTACCAATCTCTGACAACTCCCATCAACAACCATAACACCAGCCCCCTCAACCCCATCACTCTGAAGCCCTGCATCAGAATATTGGGGCCTGTGCATCTCTCAACTCATATAATTCTTTATATCAGGAGCGGAGGTATCATTTGAAGCAAGTTCTGAGTGAGCAGGGAATTTATAACAGCAATGCACAGTGCCAGGTATTCAGTTGTCTTTGACAGTAGTGTGCAGCCCTCAGTTAGTATTGGATACAGAATGAGATTGCTCTGCATTCACTGAACAATGAGAATTACATTCAACACTTTCGCTGCACTGTCCTGCCACTAGGCTTGACTGAGGAAGATAAACAAGAGTAAGAACAGGAACAGGTGACCAGAGGCAGTGTTCAGACCAAACAATGTGCCACTGGCTGAAAGTAACATGCTAAGCACAGAGGTTTGGCCCTCTGACCATCTGGTCTGTGACCACCAGAATGGAACCATTCAGCTCCCTATGTTTGTTGCACAGTAACAATCCGGGACAGCCTCATTTCAGGGGAAGACTTCTTCGGTACTGGCTGATGAGACATACCCCAGTGTCATCCATGGGCAGTAACAGAACACTGATGCAACACCCATGCATGCCACCAATGAACTTAGCACTGCCACATTAAAGCAATGCTTCAGCTCTGTGGCCTCGCTACAGTGCAGTCCTTTTGGTATCCAGCATTCCACCAGGACATTGAAAGAAGTGATGCAGAATCTAGGAATCAGAAGGTAGGCAGCTGACAGGGGGGAATTAGCTTGAGTAATGCTGGTGAAGACTGATGTCCCTGGAACAATTGCAGGATGCTAAGTGCCCGAGTTGCTGCTTTAGTGAACCTAATGTTCACGTGTGTCAAAGCAAGTGACTCAAAAAACCAACAGTAACACAGTCTGCAATACTTCCCCACCATAATCAATACCTCACCTTTCAGTGCTTTGTTCTGCACTATTAGAAATATATTCTTAGCAGAGAATATGCATCTAGAGGTAACATTTATTGAATAAATTGAATGATGCATCAGTGATATTGATGTTGGGACTTACATCAATTGTAGGCTTTGCCTTTGAATCCCATTCAAATAGATGTTTAATGCAATGACCTTGAGCTCAAGGCTCTTTTTGATTTGATAGACTGGCAACATTTAATTTGAACACTGGTAGCTTGCAACTCTTAAGGAGAAAAGTCTTGTATTTGATGAACATCTATGTGAGCTGGCTTTCCCTTTCATCATAAACACAGTTATTAAATATTTAAAAGTCATAATAATTAGCTCAATTGTGGCTGTCAATTGCATTAGTAATTGACTGCTTCGCAAATGATCATGTAGAATGATTTTTGAACATGCTCACAAGGCAACGTAGTGTATGGCTGTACACATAGAAATCTAAACTGAAAAACAAGCAGACTTGAAGGACTAACCTCTTGGGTACTGCATAGAATAACAGAATTTACAGTCCAACTTAACTATGTCAGTTTTTATGCTGCGCCCAGTCATCCTCCCATGCTAAATAACTCTCTCCACCCTGTTCCTAGTATTCCTCTCATAGAGTCATAGAGTCATTGAGTTATACGGCACAGAAACAGGCCCTTCGGCCCATCATGTCTGTGCCGGCCATCAAGCATCTATCTATTCTAATCCCATTTTCTAGCACTTGACCCATAGCCTTATATGCTATGGTGTTTCAGGTGCTCATCTAAATACTTCTGGGTGAAAAAAAATTTCCTCAAATCCTCTCTAAACTTCCTGCCCCTTACCTTAAATCTATGCTCCCTGGTTGTTGAT